>NC_141925.1:12967581-13275080 GCF_057802395.1 Ceratotherium simum simum
TATGAAATTGCTATATGCTCATTACTGAGAATTCAGAAAGTTATTACATGGTTAGTCATTAGACTGTAAATTTATAAGTTATATTTCAGCGATGGTTGATTCTGCTGTGTAATGAAGTGGATTCAGTATTCAGTATTTTTGCTTCAATTACATCTAACATAGATGTGTGGTATAATTTCAAGGCTCCTAAAAAGAATATTCAATTGTACGTTAATTGTCACAGAACTAGAACAGCTCATTTTGTAAAACAAGCCCCACCGTTCATCATTTTATGAGTATTTTTTTAGAGAACCTTTTTTTTTTTTTTGTGAGGAAGACCAGCCCTGAGCTAACATCCGATGCCAATCCTCTTCTTTTTTTTTTTTTTATTGCTGAGGAAGACTGGCCCTGGGCTAACATCTGTGCCCATCTTCCTTTACTTTATATGGGATGCCGCCACAGCATGGCTTAACAAGTGGTGCGTCAGTGGGCGCCTGGGATCTGAACCGGCGAACCCCGGGCTGCTGCAGCGGAGCACGAGCACTTAACCGCTTGTGCCCCTGGGCCGGCCCCAAGAATCATTTTTATACTAGTTGATTTTCACCACTTTCAGTCACTGTGGAATATTAAAATATCCTGCCACTATCAGAAGAAGAAATATTGAAATATTACACATGTAATGTTAAAATATCATTAATTGAAGTTCTCACAATTTAAATATTGGAGAAAAAAAGTCAAGAGTCAAATGCAAGGTAAACAGTAAAGGAGGTCAGGGAGCAAATCTCAATTTTTCAAAAAAGCTAGTAGGAAAGTATAAATTTATCTGGAATAAGGCTGCATGGATTAAGGAAAAAATCACTTATTTTTGCTTTTGGCTATAATCATATCAACTCAGTATGGGGTAACACTGGTACTATTCCTACTCTTATTATTTGGAATACATTCTATTTATTACTTTCTCTTTCATTTTTTAAAAACTGTGGTCATGACCTGATACATTGATTTGACATCCCATATATAGGATATAACCTGCAGTTTGGAATAAAACACCAATGTAATGGATGCTGGCAGTTATTAATAATGGGATAAACAATCATTTGTCAATAAAGTTTATTAACTAAGAAGTTGTTTATAATAACCTTTCAAAAATGGAAACTGCACTAGAAAAATAATAATCTTAGGGCATAAGATTTGGGAGCTACTGCTCTACAGTCATTTTTAAAATTTTCTCAGCTTTTAAGCATGCTTACTCAAGCTCTTGTATACATTTTCTTCAGTTAAACCAGTTTACCAGAGTGTGACAACAAAAATTGTTTATTTATGGGGCCGGCCTGGAGGTGCAGTGGTTAAGCGCGTGCGCTCTGCTTCAGAGGCCTGGGGTTCGCCAGTTCGGATCCTGGGCGCGCACTGACGCACCGATTGTCAAGCCATGCTGTGGCGGCGTCCCATATAAAGTAGAGGAAGATGGGCACGGATGTTAGCCCAGGGCCAATCTTCCTCAGCAAAAAGAGGAGAATTGGCATTGGATGTTAGCTCAGGGCTGATCTTCCTCACCAAAAAAAAAAAAAAATTGTTTATTTACTTTCACATGAATTAGGCACAAAAATAACACCTCAAACTCAGAATTCATAGACATCACTGTTTACCAAAATCTAAGTTAACAAAAAAAAAAGGTGAGGGGAGGAGAGGGCAGCTAGATTAGCGACAGAAAGCAGATCTGGGATCTACTGCAAAGGGGCACAAGGGGGCTTTTTAGGGGGCTGGAAAGGTTCTCCATCTTGATCCCAGTGGTGCCTATATGACTGTATACAACTGCCCCAACTCAAACTGGATAATTAAAGTGGGCATTTACATTTCTATGTAAATTGTCCCTCAACTTAAAAAAAGGAAGGTGAATTGATTTAAAGTCAATTTAAAAGAAATATTAAGCAAATAATAGTACAAGTGGTACAGTGATGTGACAAAATTCACAAAGATGGTATCTGAATAACTGCTATTTGGGAAATTTAGACTTAAACCTTTAAAGAGAAGCAGCTTCCAGAAAAGAGGAAAAAAGGAAGTCTAAAATGTAATTTTAAAATATATCAATCACATCATTCATCAATAACAGAAGTGTATAACACTGTAGTTGCTATGAACTGTTTTCTCAGGGGAGCAATGTTCATAATTGGGAGGTTCTAGGACTACTGACAGAAGAAAAACTGAAGCACGTGAGAATCAGCTGCTGGTATCAGATGGAAGACCTTGTTATCAAAGCTAGTTTACAACATATGCATCAGACGTATAAAGAAATCACTACCTTTCTTCAACTGATCAAAGTGATCACATAAAGCTCCAAATTGCTGTGTTGCTAACAGACCAATGACACTTGTCTTCCACAGCTTTCTAAACGAGGTTAATCTGGGATAGTGATAATCATGCAACTATCAATTCTCCAAAAATCATATATCTTCCTGCCAGGTGAAAACATAAACAGCGCCCACTATCTAGCATTAAGTAAGTACCCAAATATCACACAGCTCTCAGAAGCAACAAGAACACAGCAGCAGTGGCTCCAGGAACTCAGTGATGAGAGAAAACAACAGGGATTCTCTGGAAAGTTGATACAGTGCCTTGCAAGCCTGGCTTACCTTAATGGAGTCTCAATTTCTACATCTGTAAATATTTTTGCCTGATTTCAACAGAAAAGTATTTAATTAAGAACTGGGCATTTTGTCTCTGTCTTCTAAGAATTGGATACTCTTGGAAAAATCTTACTTTTAACTATCATGGACTCTACGCTTGAGTGTGTCTGTGAGAACATGAAGACATACTGTAATTATTGGCTCATTAAACATCCTAATCTTCCTAGTTGAAAAGGGATGTGCAAATATTGCATAAGGTGTCAGTATTTAACCTTACAAATTCTTTAAGAAGAGAGGCAGAAAGAACATACGGGAAAAAGAAGGGGCAAAAATACACAGCAGAGGGGCCAGCCCAGTGGCATAGCAGTTAAGTTTGCACGCTCCACTTCCATGGCCTGGGGTTCGCAGGTTTGGATCCCGAGCAGAGACCTACGCACCGCTTATCAAGCCATGCTGTGGTGGCGTCCCATATAAAGTAGAGGAAGATGGGCAAGGGATGTTAGCCCAGGGCTAATCTTCCTCAAAATACACAGCAGAGAGGTAAAAGTCTGGTAGAGATCAGAAGGCAGCAAAGTTAGTAACATTAGGTCCAATCTGTCACAGATGGAGGTATGTGGAGGGGAAAAGGGCACTCAAATAGCTTGCCCTAAGATACGTGCTGGGAAGGCCAGGGACGCAAGTCTACGTTTCAAAAAATGTATTCCTAGAGACCACTACTTCTGGAGAATCATTCACTTAGACACCATATCACGAGTCAATGCTTCCCAATAACTACACAGAGGGAAAAATACTACACATCAGGAAAGCTCTAGTCCTAAAAAGTTTACTGGTTTATCTGGAATCACACACTTATTCTGGAACAAAAAGAACATTGCTTAAAGAGAAGCATGCTATAGTCACTGGAAAAAGTAAGTTTTTCACTGAGAAATGCTTTTTATAGGGAGTGTTTCCTAGGACTCGTTGACAGATCGAATCAGAAAAATAAAGATACCCATTATCCTTATCAATATCATTATTTCCAAAATTGAACTGGAATTATGTAGGATTAACGTTGCCAGCCTTATTTTTTTTGTTGAGGAAGATTCGCCCTGAGCTAACATCTGTGCCAGTCTTCCTCTATTTTGTATGTGGGTCACCGCCACAGGATGGCTGGTGAGTGGTGTAGGTCCGCACCTGGGATCCAAACCCACAAACCCAGGCTGCCGAAGCAGAGCGTGCCAAACTTAACCACCACAGCACAGGGCTGGCCCCACCAGCCTTATTTTTAAAACAGTTAAGAAGAATTCTGAGGAAAGGAACCCATCAATTCCTGAAGCCTCTGTGTATTTATGTATCTTCAGACCTTTAAGGTTGAACTGTGTGAAACAGCCAATGTTCAACTGTTTTTAATGCACAAAAACAGCAATTTCATATGACTGCACCTAATACACTGTCCAGTCTAATAAGTAATTCAGTCTCACTAGGATCCTCAAAAGCTTACTGGAGCTAAATGTTCAATGTCACTGAGTCACACTTTCAAAGCAAAGGCTTTATTTTGCTTTTCTGCATACAGAAAAAAGGTTACATTAGCAAAGTTTACTCCCCTCTCAGTCATCAGAAACTCAGAATGCATTTTCCACAGAAATAAAATGTGGATAGGGCCCCAGGCTAGACCTCAAGGACTATCTAACCTTAAGGCAGCTAAATACTTAACATTTGCCACAAAGCAAAAAATGATTGCAATAATAACAGAAACTAAATAAACAAAAAAATTGAATTGGAAATAATTTTATGGCCCTTGAATACTGCTTGGAAAGAATGGATTTAATTTAAGCTAG
The DNA here is from genome assembly GCF_057802395.1 of Ceratotherium simum simum. Lineage (NCBI taxonomy): Eukaryota > Metazoa > Chordata > Mammalia > Perissodactyla > Rhinocerotidae > Ceratotherium > Ceratotherium simum. The sequence continues at coordinate 12,972,002 of NC_141925.1, forward strand.
ATAAATTAAATTTCTGAAAGGAATTGTTGGACATTTTCAAAGTGACTGGAGGTATCTTTTTTATATCTGATTTAACTTCAAAAGATGAAATGGCTTTCCTTTCCCTTAATTTATGTTCTACTAGCAACAATATAAGGCACAATCATATCATAAAGTAAAAATCTACATTATATTTACATTCTAAAAAACTCTAGAAAAGCCATGATTCTGAATAATATTCTACCTAAAGAAGCTCTTCCTCAAAATCTTTCCTGGTCACTCACTCCATGCACTTCCCGCCTGTTTCTTAGTTCCTGTAATCCTGTTTCCCCCTCCTTGCCATGAAAGGATTTGTCTGAACATGTATGCTGCTTACCAGACCATACCCTCCTGCAGGGATCACGTCTGATCCCTGCATCTCTCTCAGCACACAGCACTCGGCTTTGACCATAGCTGGCCTTCAATAAAAATTATAAATCAAACCACGTTTCTGCTTTAAGTGAAAACAGATGACATTAAGCTCAAGCAACTCTTGTCTGTAACTATAACTCATAATCCTAGATATAGTGGAACACACATGGTCCTGGGGACCATCAATAGCTCTGCTACTGACCAGCTCTGTAATGTCAAATAAATCAAGAATCACTGAGGCCATAAATTTTTAGGATCAGGAACTTTGTACCATGTTTTCCCTGACACCCAGCATTTGATATAATCATTTACCACCTTAGCCACCATGCACCTGTATGCAAAACCCTCACATTATGATGATATAGGGATCGGCTTTAAATGAACGCTAAAATTACAGGCTATCATTTCTGCACAGGAGTCCCCATAATCTATGTGAGAGTGGGATCTACAAAGGCATACCACAAAAACTGGTCATTTCAAGCTTGGCTAATAGGGGTTCTGTTTGTGAGCTTTTAAAGTAAAAAGCAGCAACAGAAATTCTGGTGTCCTTATCAGTAATGATCAGGACTGTTCCATACATGCTCCTACTGCTCCTCATAAACTTACAAACAGTAAAGCGATAAACAATTTTCCAAAATCAGGTCCAAAGGGTGGGGGAGAACTTAGCTCAGGATGAGTACAAGAAACAAAAATAGGCTGGGTTATATTATTTAGGTCAGAAACCAGGTGAAAGTTGCCTCTTTTAGAAACAAGAATTAGATATACAACAAATCGATTGGCTCCACTCTATAGTGCTGTCCAGTAGAACTTTCTATGGTGATGGAAATGTTCTATATCTGCCCTGTGCAGTACTGTAGGCACAAGACACATTGTGACTATTGAGCACTTGCAATGTGGCTAGTGTGACTGAGGAACTGAATTTTAAATTTTATTTAATTTTAATTAATCTAAATTTCAATGGCCAAATGTGGCTAGTGGCTACCATATTGGACAGTGCAGCTCTAGATTCTCTATCCGTGGTTCTCAACCAGAGACGATCCCCGCCTGACTCCAGGGAACAGCTGCTTCACCTGGAGACGTTTCTGGTTGTCACACCGGGGAAGGAGTGCTACTGGCATCTAGTGGGTAGAGGCCAGGGATGCTGCTAAACATCCTGCCATGCACAGGACAGCCCTGCGACAGAGAATGATCCAGCCCCACATGTCAGTAGTGCTGAGCTTGAGACACCCTGCTCTAAGTTTACCCAAGGTTGGAATTAAAGCAGATGTAAAACAAACTGCAATACACCTTGTTTAAACTTAACACCCAGGAAGAATGAGGTTTTCCAAGCAACAGGAAAACATCTGGGCTGGTCAACAAGTTTAAAGTAGCAGGTTTTTTTTTTTTTTTTGAGGAAGATTGGTGCTGAGCTAACATCTCTTGCCAATCTTCCTCCTTTTATCCTTTTTTCTCCCCAAAGCCCCAGTAGACAGTTGTATGTCATAGCTGTACATCCTTCTAGTTGCTCCACGTGGGACACCACCTTAGCAAGGCTTGACAAGCAGTGTGTAGGTCCGTGCCCAGGATCCGAACCCGTAAACCAAAGCAGAGCTCATGAACTTAACCCCTGCGCCACCAGGCCAGCCCCCTGAAGTAGCAGGTTTTTACTAAAAAGTGTATGGAGATGTGTTGAATAACTTATCAAGATCTTCAGCATCAGAGTAATTATTTCCTGTGGCATTTTTTACTTTGAATATTAACATAAGTAAACACTGTGAGATGATGCTACAGGGCTTGTTCCTACTGAGCTGGACATGCAGTACTGGGGGCTGAGGCTCCTATTCCCACTCTTCTAGTTTGAATTCCTTGCCCCTTCAATTGACCTGTCTGATGTCTGATTTCCTGAGACATCATTAATTTCAAATTCAAGAAAACAGATACTACTGTGAAAGAAAAGCAAATCAAAACAAGAAAATGCCTCTGTCATTGCAGGTCTGCACGTCTACATCTCACCTAAAGAAAAAGCAAGGGTACAGAATTATATTTGGACCAAAGGAAATGTACCGAGTGAGTCTACTAAATGCTGACAGCAAACGGCATTTTAGAGTGAGAGACCATTACTTGACATTTAAGAGGGTGGGTATCATATAACATTGTGGTTTCTGTAGCCAGTATAAATTATGCAAGGATCAGTTTAAATGGGATCATTCAGAACTGCTCAAATAGTTCTCAAATTTATATTAGCAATGTAGAACTTAGCCCAGAATAGTCTATTCCTCAAAGAAACAGGAATAATGGACGCAATTCAATGTTTTACTTTGATTCAAACTATTTTTCAGAACACAAAATCCTCAACATTCATATGATAGTAATGCTTTTTCTTTTCTGCCCACTTAGTACCAAGAGAAACTGTTCATTATGACATGTAAGGCCCTCTATTCCTTCAGGGAATATAAAAATAAGACACAATCTCAGTTCTGAAAAACTTACATTCAGAATTTTCACACTGGCCTAAGGCAGAAATTTCCAGCCCACATGTTCTGAATTCCTAAAAGATCACGGTAATTTTTTGTGAATGCTCCAGCCTAAGGCACTCTGAAGTTCCAGGACCTCTTCAGCTCTTCATTTGGAACGTTTAAGATCTTTCATCATCAATTAACATTTAGGGAGCAACCACTGTAATCTATTAATCAAATGTCAGAAAAGTAATATTTAAAGAAGGATTCCAACCCACTCTGTTTTACAGATTTGCTTCTAAGGACTATTCTTGGAGGAAAAAACACCCCAGTTCTTTAAGTTTCTAACTGAAATGACACAAAACCCATCCCATCTTCTTACGAAACTGGAAAGGAAACAACACTGAAGGGACATTTTTAGCATCACTTTGTATTCAACTACCGGCGTTACACATATGCTCTAGACCTCAGCACTACTGACATTTGGGGCAGATAAATCTCTGGCATGGGGGCTGTCCTGTGCACTGTAGGATGCTTAGCAGCATCCCTGGCCTCTACCCACTAGGTAGAGTGGGTAGTAATTGTGACAATCAAAAATGTCTCCAGATGTCGCCAAATGTCCCCTGGGGAACAAAACTGCCCCATGGTTGAGAAACACTGATCTAGATTGAAACTCAAAGTACCAAAAAAGTAGACATTGTGCTAATCAAAGGCCTGGAAAGACTTTATTCCTAGCCAGAAAAACAAGCAACATTCACCACAGCAGCAGTGGAAAAAAAACAGATTATTGTCTTTTCTTGACTGCTTTCCACCATGTATGAGACACAGCCAAGGGGTGGGCTATACCACTGTGTGCACACGAAGACATCTGGCTGAACTTGTACAATAACTCCCTTCAACTCTCCAGCGACAAGCGGACAAATCCACAAAAGCTGCAGCATTGAAAAACGACAAATAGGTTATTTCTGCCAGTTCAAAATGCAAATAAAGCAGTCTTAAAACACTAGCATTGCTCCTGAATTCTACACGTATGAACAACCAGGTCTAGACCAGCAAACTCCCCAGCTTGAACAGGGACAAGGACTTTGAGGCAAGGCAGAATGTCAGGTTCCCAAGGGAGGCATCCAGGAAGAAATCCAAGCACTGGTTCTCATTCACAAGCCCCAAATCTGGGACAATTAGAATCCATTTCACACGCCAGAGCAGCCTGCCAGGCACATCAGGCTGCTGTTCCCCCAGGGGGTAACCAGAGGAAAGCGCTGCTCCGGGTGGATTTCGGAACGACACGAGGGTCTCCCCTCGCAACCGCAAAGGGGGAGCCAGGAAGTTGTGGAGCAGCAGCAACCCCCAAAACGAAATTCACCGTCCACTGAAGACCCGCCCCCTTCTGGACCTCAGGAGTCTTAACCTGGGATCACAAACTACAGCATCAGAGTCAACGTAGGGAACTGGTTAAACGCGCAGATCCCGGTCCCGGCCCCCAGGGGTTCGGACCCAAGGACTGAAAATCTGGATTTTTACCCACGGCCCCATGATCCCCAGGCACGCCGAAGTTGGAAAACCACTGCTTTAACATTGCTCTTCCTCACTCGCAGACCACGGAAAACCTACAGGTTTGCAGTTGGCTCCGAAACAACTGGGGCTCCTTTCCAGGCGCTTCTGGGGCCGCAGGTTGTTAGCTCAGTCATCCGAAAGGGGGAGCCGAGCTCAGGCAGGCCCCGAGGTGGGCCCCGGCCAGAACCCGGCCCAGCCTCTCCCGGCCCACGGGGACCCGAGGCTCCCGGCCCCACGACCTGACCAGGCCCCGCCGCGGAGCGCCGGGCCGGACGCCCTCGCGGCCAGGCCTCCTCAGGCGGGGCCCGTTAGCGCCCGGCCCTCTCCCCGGTCACAATGGCAGCTCGCGACCGGGAAACAGTCGCCCCGGAGGCGGCGGCGCCGTCCCCCACCCCGGTACGGACCTTCTCCAGGGACGCGTCCATGGCTGAGGCGGCCGGCGGAGCCCGACGGAGGACCAGCGGCCCCGGGCGCTACTTCCGCCTCCCGCGCCCCGCCGCGATTTCCACGCTGGCAGCGCTGACGTGCCCCGCGCCCGCGGACCGCGGGGCGGAGACGAGGAGGAGCTGCCCGGCGCTGCCGCGGGGTGGGCAATCTGCGGGTCTCCGGGAGGCGGGGGCGGGGCCCTCGGAGCGGGCGGGGCCTCCAGGCTTCCGTACCTGGCCGTGACGCCGGCCAGTCCTAATGGTCCCAGGTGAGAGGGGGGATAGACAGTGGAGCCTTTCCACCTTCTTTTCAGAAGCCGGTCGCAGGCGTCAGGGTAGAAATATAATAATAACAACTTAGCACTCATGCAATGAAAGGCTGGAAATACTAGTAACGCGCCATTTCCAGGCCTAAGCTTCTAAGTTCCCCCCACTATCAACATCCCTCAGGAATGGAACAGTTCATTCACCGCGAGAGGCGGGGCGAGCGAGCTCCCCTGCGCATGCGCAGGATCGATAGTTCCCTAGGTGCTCGAGGGTTTGCCGGTTTCAGGTGTTGGTCTCCCAAGTGACGGTGCTCTGAAAAGACGCTGATCAGAGCTAAGGTATTTGTCTCAGTCCTTACTGCAGAATTCTAGACGGAAAAGACTTTGAGTCAACTGGCCCAGCCTCCTTCTTCGTGTCAAGCCACAGTTATGACTTGTCAGGTGATAATAATAGTAATAATAATAATAATAATATTTTGTAGTACAACAGCCCTGTGATGTAGAGATCATTATTATCTCCATTTCACAGTGCCAATCTAGGTAAGCTCCAGACCCAAGCACCCTGGCTGCGGCGCCTGTACACTAAACATACTGCCACATAGCCGCTTCCACCCCTGCTGTATAATCATAATAGGTTTCTAAGGAATGGGAGAGGGCATAAATATGCCACTATATTCCTCTAAATGAGGGAAACTGAAATAGACTAGTCTACCACGGTTGCAGTCAGTAAAACAGGTCACCGCTAGAAGACCGATGACGTTACAACCACAAAGTCATTCTTTTTCTTTCTTGTTTTGTGCGCATCTCTTCTGAAATCTGTAAATGACTGGGTGACATTTTCAGTGTGGTGATACGTATTTTGAGCTATCTAACTTGTGTTTAGTAAATTGCCCAGTTATGTTAATAAAATGATTTTCTAACAAAAGAAGCCTTCTGTGCTGGTTTAGAGTGTACCCTGGGAATTACTCAGATTGTCCAAAGAGCTCTGCAAACAGAAAAAATGATAGATTTATGTCCTCCAAGATCTAAAAATTGAATGTAGCTCTGGTTGAGCAAAACAAGTCACTTTTTCCAACATGTTATTATGAAATTTTCAAATATTTAGAAAAGTTGAAAGAATTGTACAGTGAAGACCCATGTGCCCACTGTGTAGATTCTGCAATGAACATTTCCCCATATTTGCTTCATTAGAGTAAGTATCAGTCTATCTCTCCATCCATACATCTTATGTTTTGATACATTTCAAAGTTGCATACATTTCATTCCTGAACAGCTCAGCGTGGGTATCATTAAAAACTAGTAATTTTTAAAGCTACCTCCAAGTATCTGTAGATTGCATTACGAAGTAGATTCTACAAAACAAATACTAGAGAGGTGAAACTAACCTTTTCTATTTTAAAAGGAGACTTTAAAACCCAACAAGAAAAAGTGAGAATAATTGGTTCGTTTCATATGTACCCAAATATTTACTGACTGCTGACTTGGACAGATAGGTGCTAGAAATACGTACAAAAAATAAAGACAAGATCCCAGCCCTTAAGGAAACATTGTTTAGGGCAGAGGGTTCTACTTGTGGGTGGACCCAGGGAAGGTCTGTGAAACTTCTGAAACTATACCCCAAATTTTGTGTGTGAGTGCATTTTTCTGGGGAAAATATCCATAACTTTCATTTTATACTCAAGTCTGTGACACACACAACCACAGTAAAAAAAAAAGTTAAAACAGTTTGGCTTGCAGATGGCCAGATATGTAAACTGATAAATTACAACACAGCATTCTATGGGCTAGTACAGAGATATGAGAAAAGTATTGTAGGAAGCTAGAGCATGAAACCACTCATTGTAGAGAAGTTTAATCTCTGCTGACGTTTGGCTTATATGTGCTGATACAGACCTTTCTTGATTAATAGGCAAAAAGCAAACCAAGTAAAGGAAGTTTACGGTTATTTTTCCCTTTGGGTCCATTCACGTGATTTTTGTTGTGTCCTGAGTAGTATTTACATAACCAATAGCATTTATATAACCATAGCTGTTTTATAGTCCTTAACTTTTAGAATCAACTGAGTGACACATATGTAAGATTTATTATTCACCACGGCAATGTAAAAATAATAAATTACCAAAAAGTGGGAGAGAAGAGGTGAAGTGAATAGGAATGTAAGTGGCATCGCTAATGTCCTCAACTTCATTCCAGGGAGTAAGTAGATACTCTCTAAAAGGGCTAAATCAAGATACAGAGTATTAAGTATAATACTTAAAGACATAAAGGAAACCTCTGGAAGAAATAAAATTAGGTAACAAAAATCAGGAGCCAGAGAGGATAGGAAAGAGAGTGCAAACAGCAATAAATTTCTCATTTTTATGGTAGGGAGTCAATAGATTCTAGATTAAGAAACAGATACAAGGAGTTTTTTACAAAGTAGAAGATGAAAGCTTCTATGAAGTGGGACTGGGGAATGGAGATGGGGGGAAAATGGCAATATTCCATTTTATATTCTTCTGCACTATTTGAATTTTTATCATTTGCATGCAGTTCTCTTACGAATTAAAAAATTTTTTAAGTAAATTGCCTGTAGAAAATAGATTTCATTCATTATTTAAACCTTACCAAGCAATTTAAGAGAAAAGTCTGCAATCCCTAAAGGTGACTTTAGGTGGCAACCCTGAGACCATTTGTACCGTTTCTTGCTGCATTAGTTACACCAAGTTCACTAACAGTTTTAAAAAAACCAAAACAAATCGTTTTATTGTTAAAATAGGGAAAACAGCGTAAAAGAAATGAATTGTCATTGAACCTTCTCAGACACCCCATAAGCCCTCCAGGAGCCCCTCCCCAAAACAATCCCAGCTCCCCCGCCCCCGAGAAAAAATAACCACTTTCTGATTTTTACGGTAATTATGTCCTAATATTTTCTTAGTAGCTTTATCACCCAAACATGCATCCCTACGTACTGTAGTTTAGCTTCATCTTAAAAAATATATATATTTATAAGTATATATTATTTATATATAAATATATATATTTATAATATATATATAAGATATATATCTATCTTTTTGGTTTCTTTTAACCTATTGGCTTTCCTATATATTTTTTTCCTTTACAGTTGATTTGTTGAAGACACCAGATTGTTGTTCTAGAATTTCTCTTAGTCTGGATTTTCCTCTGTTCTCTGTATTTCCTGCTAATTGATAGTTGGATTTAGGCTTAATCAGAGCCAGGTTTGAAGTTCTGGGGACATATTCAGAGATAGTATTGTACTCTTCATCAAGAGGCACATAATGCCTGTTTTTCTCTCTTTGTGTGTTGTTAGCAGGCACTAATATTCTTTAATTTACATTAATTCTGACCTTAATGAGAAGAGCTGTGAATTTTCTTATACCATATACATTTTTATATCCGAGGTGGGTTTCCAAGACTGTAATTCCAAGATATGATTTCATGTCGCCCTGTTATTTTTATTTTGACATTATTTCAGACTTGTAGGAAAGTTGCAAGAAGAGCACAAAGAATTCTTTAAACTCTTCACCCCAATTCCCCGAATGTTAACATTTTACCACACTTGGTTTATTTCCCTCTCTCTCTCTCTAGGAATACACACACGCGTATGTTTTTTCTGAATCATTTCTTAGTCAGTTGCAGATATGATGTCCTTTTGTCTGTAAATAACTTAAAGTATATTTTCCCTCAAAGAAGGACATTCTTCTTCACAACCACAGTACAATCAATAAAATCAGGAAATTAACGTTAATACTCTTTTCTAATCAATAGAGTCTATTCGGATTTTGACAACTGTCTTGGTAAAGAAAAAATAGCATGTTCTGGAATAGTTCCTCAGTCTTTGTGTTTCCCAGTAGGTAAGAGTACAGGCCAAATTGTTTGCAGAACATCCATCAATGTGGGTTTTCCATGTAGTTTTAGAAGATCCTAATGTTGATATTTCAAATGCTTAGTGATTTTCCTTCATAGAAATGTCCTATGGACAGGAGCCTTACCTGATGTAAACATAGATGAATTTCTTATTATTTACAAATCTCAAATAATGAATAATTGTGTTTTCCTCCCCAGAAGCCTACAAAAGATTATAAAAGTATCCTTTCAACTATAAACTTTTAAATCAAAGGCATAAGTATTGGATTATGCAGGGGCCATCTTTTTCCTGGTTGGTAGTATAGCACCAGGAATTCTAGAACAAATAAATCTGGGCTCTTAAAGCTGTGTTAAGTGAAAGCTACTTGGGCAAGTTGCTTAACCTCATGCTGTTTTAGTTTACTCATTCATAAAATTCAGGTTGTACTTACGTTTTAGTGTTCTTTAAACATTCTTATGGTTTTTACGTCAAAAAACAAGCTAACGAAAACTCCTCCATGGACCACATCAACATCTTCTTCCAGTGATCTCAATATTCATCACACAAGCACCAACTCATTTCAATCCAGCTTCAGCTGCCTTCCCTCCACCCAAACCAATCTCACTAAAATCGTCTTGCTCCATTTTACCTGACATCTCAGCTGCAGTGGATCCAGATAATCACTGCTTTTTAAAACTGAGACTTTCCTTACTTCCCAAGATATCAAATCTCTTGGTTGTCCTTTTCTCTCTCTGCCTGCCCCTTCTCAATCTCTGTTGGGGTTCCTTCTTCCTCTATCTGATGTATAATTGTTGGGTTTATTCAGTGCTCGGCCCTAAAGCCCTTGTTTTTTCTTTTTCTACACACCCTCTTCCTCCATTATTTCACTTAACATCTATACTAGTGTTTTTCAAACTGAGAGTCACTTCATTACGGGTTGTGAAATCAATTTAGCAGGTCATGACTAGCAATGTTTTAAAAATGAAAAGGAATAGAAAACATCAGAGCACATGACATATTGAATAAGGATAATTAGGAAACAACCCAAATGTCTATCAACAGATGAAGACATAAACAAATTATCGTCTGTCCATACAGTGGAATGGAATACTACACAGCAATAAAAAGGAGCAAACTATTGATATATGGAATACCATAGATTAGGGGTCAGCACACTTTTTCAGGTAGTAAATATTTTAGGGTTTGGAGACCATTTGGTCTCTGTCACAACAATTCAATTCTGTGTAGCATGAAAGTAGCCATAGACAATACGCAAACAAATGAGTCATGGCTATTTTCCAATAAAATTTTATTAATGGACATTGAATCTTGAATTTCATATAATTTTCACATCATGAAATATTCTTCTTCTGATTTTTCTTCAACCATTTAAAAATAGAAAGCCATTCTTAGCCCTTGGGTCTTGACCTAAACAGGCAGTGGGCCAGATTTGGTCTATAGGCTGTAGTTTGCTGACCCCTGTCATAGGTGAATCTCAAAAACGTTATGCTGAGTGAAAGAAGCCAAATACAAATGAACACATTTACTGTATACATACTCTATGTACTGTGTGATTCCATTTATATGAAATTCTAGACAGTGCAAACTCATCCATCATGACGGAAAGCCTGGGGCCCGGGGTGGAGGGGAATTGACCGCACAGGGTGCTAGGGAAATTTTGGAGGTGTTAGAAATGCTCTGTATTTGAATTGTGGTGGTGGTTACAGAGGTAGATACATTTGTCAAAACTCACTGAACTGTACCTGTACTATGGATGTATTTTATTGTATGTAAAACGTATTTCAAAAAAGTTAAAAAATATCAGAGCGCATCACATGTAATAAGGGTAATCATTGTTTCTGAAACTTCTGTTCCAGTTATGTACCTTTATAGATCTGCAGTGATTGTGTGGAACTCATCCTCTTCCACCCCAGATTGGAGACTCTTTGACATTCCTCATCCCAGTAAAGGCACCATCATCCACCCAGTGGTTCAAGCCAGGAAGCTTGGTGGCTTCCTCTCTCACACACTTCCCCTTTCCCAACTTATACCTCCTAAATATCTCCCAAAGCTGTCCACATCTCCATCTCTGTTGCTACACTTGGACTACTGTCATTATATAAGCAGTCTCTGTAGCCAAACCATTCTTAAGAAAGCAACAGAAAAATTGGATCCTCTGCTTATCAGCCTTTGGTTACTTATAGAACAAAGTGCAGATCCTTCACACGGCCCACAAGCATGGTATAGCCTCTCTCTACCTCTTTGACCTCGGCTGTTATTCTCTGGGAAATGTCATAAGTGCTTATAGGCACCTGTACTTCTTCAATGTACTTAGCACAGTTGTAATTAATTAATTAGTTGTTTAATGTGCCTCTCCCTTGGTAGACTATAAATGCCATCCGCAGAGGTAGAGTCTGTCTTTAATATTATTTTGTCCCCAATGACTAGCAGGTTGGCTCTAAAAAATAGTTGTGGAATGAATGAATGAATGGATAATGAATCTACATACTGGCACAATGTGCAGATTTTATTTCCAAACATTTCCATTGTTTTTAATCTCAATTTCAACTCAATTTAAAGATTTTATTTATTTTATTTTTTCCCCCCAAAGCCCCAGTGGATAGTTGTATGTCGTAGCTGCACATCCTTCTAGTTGCTGTATGTGGGACTCGGCCTCAGGATGAATGGAGAAGTGGTGCCTCGATGCGCACCCGGGATCCGAACCCGGGCCACCAGCATCGCAGCGCGCGCACTTAACCACCAAGCCACAGGGCCAGCCCTCAACTCAATTTAATGAGTATCATATTTTAAAGACACTCCGCAGGCCAAGCAAGAAATTTTACCTCCCAAGTCTAGCTAGCCCAGTGTCTAAAATGCAGTGGAGGTTCGATGAATAATTATTGAATGCATTGATTCAACATCTGTTTTCTGAGAGTCCACCATATGCCAGGCAGTATCCTAGAAATTGGGGATACAATGACTAAAAGAGATTGAGTCTCTGCGTTTGTGGATCTTACATTCTAGTGGAATGGAGAGATAACAAATAGCTCTATAATACAATATTAATTAGCTGTAAGTACCATAAAGAAAATAGAGCAAGATAAAAGAATAGAGAGTAAATTATGAATGAATTCATGCCTCAGGCTGTAAATTTGAAATCTCTGTTCTAAAATATTGAAAATATTTGTTCAGTGATAATTAGCTGGAAAAAGAAGAAAATTAAGCAAAACCAACCACTACTATCAATGATTTATTGTTAATTTTTAAAACCTTGAGGAAGGCATTCCTGTAGATTTTTCTGTTACTGGGATTTTTCTGTTACTCTGTTACTTTTCTTTGATGTTTGAATAGTTCTGGCAATTCACAGACTATACCATTATTTAATTATTACAGGAGCAGGGTTGAGCATGACGTCTTGGAAAATCTGAAGCGGATATGCTAAGATTGATGCAGTCATATGAAAATAAAAAATATTTACTAACATTTTAAACTACAATTTAATTTATGTTTAAGACTCTTTCTTCCCCTAAGAATTTTAGAGAATATTGTATATTTTACAGGACATTGTAAAAAGGAGAAATAGTATAAAAAGGTGAATTCTACCTTTCATTTGTTTCAGATTAATTTATATTTTATGAAAGAATTCAGCCTTCTCTAAAACTGTGTGTCCCGAAAGGATAATGAACAAAGACATTAACAGACAATATAAAAAAGAAAAACATGTGCAAATGGTCAATAAACATGAAAAAAGGTCAACATTACTAGTGATCAAAAAATGCAAAAATTGAATGAAATAGCATTTTTCCCTATCAAAGTTACAGTTTTTCTTTTTAATAATAATATTTACTGTCAAAGTAGAAAAAATAAATACTCTCATGCATTACTGGTAGAATTTCAAATTTTTATGAGAACTTTTATAGGTTCCAATTACATTTAACTGAATGCAATTTGGCATTCAGTAACAACAACAAAAACCTTAAAATATACATACCTTTTGTCCCAAAAATTCTGCTCCCAGAAATTTAAACTAAAGACATAATTAGGTTAAAGATTTAACTATAAAAATGTTAATAGCAGCATTCCTTATAATAGTAAAAAATGTAAAACAACCTATATATTCAACAATATAAGAAATTGGTTAAATTATGGTAAAATTGGTTAAGACACACCTTTAAAAATAATGATGTAGATACCTGCTTATTGACATGGAAAAATGATATATTGTTAACTTTAAAAAGTGGGTAAAGGGCTGGCCTGGTGGCATAGTGGTTAAGTTCGAATGCTCTGCTTTGGTGGCCCGGGATTGCGGGTTCAGATCCTGCGCGCGGACCTACACATTGCTCATCAAGCCATGCTGTGGCAGCGTCCCGTGTACAAAATAGAGGGAGATGGGCACAGATGTTAGCTCACGGCTAATCTTCCTCAGCAAAAAAGAGGAAAATTGGCAACGGAGGTTAGCTCATGGCGAATCATCCTCACACACACACAAAAAAAGTAGGTAAAAAAATAGCATGTATACTATAAGCCTAATTTTGTTTTTTTAAAGGAAAAACTATATGAACACATGGAGAAGACTATTTTAAAAATAACCTGGGCCGGCCCCGTGGCTTAGTGGTTGAGTGCGCGCACTCCGATGCTGGCGGCCAGGGTTCGGATCCCTGGTGCGCACCGAGGCACCGCTTCTCTGGCCATGCTGGGGCCGCGTCCCACATGCAGCAGCTGGAAGGATGTGTAACTATGACATACAACTATCTGCTGGGGCTTTGGGGGGAAAATAAATAAAAATAAAATTATAAAAAAAAAAAAAAATAACCAAAAATGGAAACAGTGGTTAACTGTAGAAATGTTAATTTTCTTAACTCTACTTTTTTTGTTTTCCATACTTGCAGAATCATTTTTAAAAAGAACATTAAATAGTACTTATGCTAGTTATTAATTTATCATCTCCCGGCTCCAAATCCGTTCTTTTCGTCTGCTCAGTAAAAATGGATCTGGGCCCTTTAAGTAATTTTCCTTTGCCAGCTGGCACAATGTTAAGTTTTGTCAGTATAGGGCGCCAGAGAGACATTGCAGGAGGAAAGGGTTTTGCTTCCAGGTTCTTGCTGGTAGTTTCTCCAGTGACCATCTCCCGCAGCTTCCCCTGAATGTAAGGAAAAGCTCACTTCTCCTGGGTCTCCTCTCAATACTTTTCTACAACATTGCTTCATTTCTGACACCAGATGTGTGGGTTTTCCACTCATTGAGTAATTCTCTGACACCAACTGAGTGTCCTACAATTTAATCCAATTCTGACACTATCTACCTGGGGATAGTGTCAGATCCCACAGGTTAAGGTGTCAGCCCCACAAGACTGTCCTCCTCCACTTCAGATGCTAATCACAAGCCCTGGTTGTGACCTGTGCTTCTAGCCCACCGGCTATAAATTGGAGGTTCCAGGACCCCTCTCCTTGGGTTCGATTAATTTGCTAGAGTGGCTCACAGAACTCAGGAAAACAGTCTACTTATGTCGACACAAAATAACCAATAGCCCTATAGATAAGAGAAATAAGGTGACTTTTACTTGAGCCAGAGTGAGGATTATAACCCGGGAAGGCCTTTAGGCATGAGTTATAATGTCATTGGCTGAGAGTTCAATGTTAATGAGTCAACAATATGTATTAAATAAGGTGTCCTTCAGCAGAAACACAAGGCAAGGTTATGTATTGATCAGTTGATGAAAATGTTGTGACCAGGGGCTCGAGGGAACCGAACCCTGTATTTGCCCTAAGAGTAATGTTTCAGTATTTGCTAATTCAGTGTTCATAGCAACTTTATAGAACATAACTACTTTGAATAATAAAAATTGACTGTATGAAACTTTCCCTGTTCTAATTACAATGTGATTTCTCACTCCTGATTGGATCAGAGTACTAAAATCATCTCTAAACCGTTATTCCACTAATTAGTTATTTCTTCCACATAGTAGTAGAGTCGTGCGTTTTCTATAGTAATTGAAGTTTCAGAGGTTCAAAAAAGCATCGTTGGAGAAGAAAATTCTCTGTAATTAATTCACTTTTGATGTAGAAATACTTAATCATTTGCATATTTGAATATGCACTATCTTTAAAGCTACCTCTAATGTTGGGTTTTTCATAATTTCAGATTTTTTATTTTATCTCTTCTGTATGTATTTTAGGAGAATTTACAAAGGTATTTCTTTTCCTGAAGCTTAACAATGGAAAATTAATGAAATAAATTTAATTGGCTGCTCTATTATCCCACACCAATTGTGGGCAGAATCGTTACTTAAAATAAAGCTGATGAAAAGAGAGTTTCTGAGCCAGAGAAACACTCTACTTCAAATATTTCTCCCAATGGCACAATTTCAAAATACCAAGTTGCAGGTGGAATCTATGATGTCCACCATCCCTGTTAAGAAATCTGTAAGCACATTTTAGTATTTTATTGGGTGCAGCATAGAAAGATGAAGTGTTACGAACTTCTCAACAGGAGCAAGAATGGATACAATTTTAGCCTCAGTACTTTGTTTCAGCTCCTGCCAATATTAAAATGGTCTGAAAATGCTCATATTGATCCAAGCAACTTTCACATAATTTGTGTCAATGTTAAGGGTGTATAAGTTGCCTAGGTCATAACCATGAAGAAAACAAAGAGACAACCCACCAACTGGGAGAAAATATTGCAAATCACCTATCTGACAAGGGGTTAATTTCCAAAATATATAAAGAACTCATACAACTCAATAACAAGAAAAAAAAAAAAAAAACCAAACAACCTGATCAAAAAATGGGCAGAGGTTATGAACAGACATTTTTCCAAAGAAGATATACAGATGGCCAACAGGCACGTGAAAAGATGTTCAACATCACTAATTATTAGAGAAATGCAAATCAAAACTACAATGAAGTATCACCTTACACCCGTCAGAATGGCTATAATTAATAAGACAAAAAATAACAAGTGTTATGGAGAAAGGGGAACTCATACACTGCTGGTGGGAATGTAAACTGGTGCAGCAACTATGGAAAATAGTACAGACATTTCTCAAAATTTAAAAATAGAAATACCATATAATCCAGCAATCCCACTACTGCGTATTTATCCAAAGAACATGAAATCGGCAATTCAAAGAGAGTTATGCACCCCTATGTTCATTGCAGCATTATTCACAATAGCCAAGACATGGAAGCAACCCAAGTGCCCATCAACAGATGAGTGGATAAAGTTGAGGTTTATATATACAATGGAATACTACTCAGCCATAGAAAGACAAAATCGTCCCATCTACAACAACATGGATGGACCTTGAGGGTGTTATGCTAAGTGATATAAGCCAGACAGGGAAAGACAAACACCGTATGATTTCACTCATATGTGGGAGATAAACAAACACCTGGATAAAGAGATCAGATTAGTGGTTACCAGAGGGGAAAGAGGCTGGGGGGGTGGGTGAAGGGGGTAAAGACGCACATATGTATGGTAACGGATTAAAACTAGACTATTTGTGGTGAGCACAATACCGTCTATACAGAAACTGATATATAATAATGTACACCTGAAATTACACAATGTTATAAACTAATACGACTTCAATAAAATAATTAAATTAAAAAAAAGAAAGTCTCCTAGGGTCATAGAGACAGAATTCTTAGGCGTAGTTTTTCCACATCAGAGCTGAAATGCAATGATTTCATGACAGAATTGCTTAATACCATTTCTGCTAACAGAAGAAATTAAGGCCCTGGTGGGAAGCAAGCTTCCATCCTCTTGTTTTAACCTCCACTTCTGAACTTTTCCAACTGGAGCACCCATTCTTTCTGTGTGCATTCAGGGAATAAGCAGTGGTGGTTATTCCCTCTCCCCCTCCCCATCATTTCAATCCTACCCACCCAAACCCATCCGAATAAAAATGACTTTTCAAAAAGAAAATCATATTAAAATTTGCATAAAGCACAGCTCTCTTTATTCATCTGTAGCCACACTAAGCAAAAACCTTGTGCTTACTGGGCACACTGGGCTTCAAATCAAAGCACTCGCTTCCATTCAGATGGCTGCTGGAGAAATTCCATTAAGAATGAAGGGCTCTGGAATGAAGGGGTGGGTGGTGAGGAAATCAGAAAGAAGGAGGATTAGATAACATTTCCTTGCCAGCCTCCCTCGAGCCCCATTTCAGATGACAAGGAGGAAGACAGTGTCTTTAGCATCCTGCTCTTTGCCCACACCCACAGAGACAACCGATGTCTCAGAGGTGATACTGAGGGGGTTTGGGGAACTTCAGTAACCTTTTGTGAGGGGTGGCCGTAGCTGATTGCTTACTCTGCTCATTGGAAAACAGACCTGTTGGTCTTGGAGACTTTTAAGCCAAAGAGCCTTTTGTCTTGTCAGTAGACATTTCAGGATTAGCAAGAGAAGTTAGAAGATTTTAGACACTGCAGCCCACTCGGTGGTTCTTATTAGCCCCGATTCATTTAAATAAAATGAAATAATAACAGTTTCAATAAGCTCCATTGTAATCATCTTAATGTATTTTTAATGTGATCCTTAGTTGTAAATTGAAGCTGGGTTCCCACGTCCGTACTTTATTCCCTGCTGCAAGAGTTCCTAACAAAACTCCTCTTCTACGTTTGAAGGCAGCACTAAGTTCTACAGTGTCTCCCACTGTTCAGGGACGTTAATGTCACATGAATGCGTTGCCTCGTTACTGCCGGAGGGCTCTGAATCACAGCTTGCACAGATGATGAAGCATCAATGTAATGCATTAATTTATCTTAGAGCATCTCTTGTTTGAAGGCCATGTGATTCTTTAAGGGTTTGCTTGAGTAATAGACTGTCTTCACTGAATTTTTCATTGCTTTTAAGAAGAGACACAGCAATACGTGTGAAATAGTCTAAGCCTTCGAAGTATTCATTTCTCTTTCTTTCAACTCCCGTTAAGTCAATATATTGAGCTGCTTGATAAAGATCGCCATAGATTTTGGATGGAGGATATATGCCTCTACAGTTTGCTACCAACCCCTCACCTCATTGGGGTTCTTGGAGGAGTGTCAAGAGATTTTCACATATTGAGGTATATGGGGTAACTATTCCAGTTCAAAACTGATTCAGGGGGCCGGCCCCATGGCCTAGTGGTTGAGTTCAGTGCTGTCCACTTCAGCGGCCTGGGTTCGGGTCCTGGGCACGGACCTACACCACTCGTCAGTGGCTATGCTGTGGCGGCAACCCACATACAAAATAGAGAAGGATTGGCACAGATGTTAGCTCAGGGCAAATCTTCTTCAAGCAAAAAGAGGAAGATTGGCAACAGATGTTAGCTCAGGGCAAATCTTCCTCAGCATAAAAACAAACAAAAAAAACCAACAAAAAAACCCAAAACTGATTCAGCTTGAACTAAAGTAGCCTAACTTATGGCCTATCAAACACACATTGTATGTCCACTTTAACCATTAAAGAATTCACTCTCTTAGTATAATAATGCATACTACCCCTCCTATGCCCTATTGGTAACGCCCATATTAGTCCCTTTCCCCAACGCCAGGGTCATGTTGACTTGCTAATTTGCAGCTAAATACCTCTATGAAACTTTGAAAATGTATCCTGGGTGTGTTTAATGTATGTTCTTTGTTCTAAAAAGATATGACTGCCCTGAAAACCATGCTTCTCTGGAATGCTTTCTTCCTTTCTGGAAAAGGCCTTCCCCAGTTATGATCCTCACTCTGGCTCAAGTAAGACTCACCTTATTTCTCTTATCTATAGAATGGTTATTGGTTATTTTGCATAGACAGGAGTAAATGAGTCAACGGATTAGAGCACCCAGTGGAGAACTGACACATGCAGTAGGCTCCTAATAAATGTCAGTCTCATCCCATTGGGACTGACAGATTTAGCAAAATAAAATTTAAAAATATACGATGCTCAGTTAACTTGGAATTTCAGATGAATAATGAATAATTTTTTAGTGTGTGTCCCAAATATAGCTTGGGGCATACTTACACCAAAATGTTATTCATTGTTCATCTGAAATTCCAAGTTAACTGGGCGTCCTGTATTTTACCTGGCAACCCTGATTCCTCCCCCGCCCCACTCTCCTGCCTCCAGTTTTGCTCTGTATGTCTCTCGAAGAAATTTGATTAAGAGAATTGTGTAGGCATTATTAGCGAAATTTTTGTGTGTGTGTAATGAAGACCACAATTTTCTCTAATTAGCGAAATTTTTGTGTGTGTTTAATGAAGACCACAATTTTCTCTAATTCAGTCAGAAATCAGATTTTTTTTTTTTTAAAGCATCGCAAATACAAATCCTTTCCACAGCACATAGTTTAGTGCCTGGCACATAATAGTGCTCAATGAATATTGATGAGTTGAATGAATGAATGAATGAACGAGTGCCCAGACAAACAGAGAGTCCTAATCTGCGTAGTATGTTGAGAAATGGGTAGTTTGATTTCAGTTAATACAATCAACTGCTGTTAGACGAGACCAAAAGGATTACAGAGACGGGAGACACGATAAAGAGGGGTATAGTAGGCTGAATGATGGCGCTCCAAAGATGTGCATGTCTTAATCCCCAGAACCTGTGGATATGTTATTTTACATGGCAAAAAGGACTTTGTAGTTGACCCTCAAGCTGAGGATCTTGAGATGGGGAGATTAGCCTGGATTATCCAGGTGGGCCAAATGTAATCACTAGAGTCCTTCTAAGAGGGAGGCAGGTCAGAGTCACAAAAGACTATGCCACAATCCAATGACAGAGAGAGAGATTGGAAGGTGCTACACTGCTGACTTTGGGGCCATCAAGGAATGCAGATCTAGAAGCTAGAAAAGGCAAGGAAATGGATCCTCCTCCAAGGCCTCCAGAGGGAATGCAGCCCTGCAGACCCATTTTAGACTTCTGACCTCCCAAACTCTAGGACAACAAATTTGTGTTGTTAAATTTGTGGTAACTTGTTACAGCAGCAATAGAAAAATAATACAAGGGAGATATAAGTAATAAACAAGGAAAGACATTTTGGTGAGCTAGGAGACTGCCTAGCTGGGAGAAATCTGACAGAAAGATTTGCTGGGGACCAGTGACAAGAAGAAGGAGAGGGGCGGGATAGAAATCAGCATATGAGCAGATAGAAAGGGTCCAAGAACACAGAAATTGGCAGTTTCCCAAGAATTGAAGAGAACGGGTGTATTAGTCTGCTAGGGCTGCCAGAACAAAATACCACACACTAGGTGGGTTAAAAAACAAATTTATTTTCTCACAGTTCTGGAGGCCAGAAGCCCAAGGTCAAGGTGTCAGCTGGGTTGATTTCTTCTGAGGCCTCTCTCTTCGGCTTGCAGATGGCCGCCTTCTTACTGTGTCCTCACATGGTCTTTCCTCTGTGCTTGCACTGCCTGGTGTCACTTTGTGTGGCCAAATTTCCTCTTCTTATAGGGACATCAATCACTGGATTAGGGCCCACACCAAGGGCCTCATTTTTAACTTAATCACCTTTTTGAAGGCCCTACCTCCAAATACAGTCACATTCTGAAGTATTGGGCTTTAGGGCTCCGACATATTAATTTTGGCGGGACACAATTCAGCCCGTAACAATGAGGTTGACAAATTGAGAAACAGTCTCTAAAATAACTTGTTAGTGCCCCAGATTGGAGACTAAGGCGATATATGCCAATTCAGTGCAATGCAACATGATCCGAGATTGGATGTCAGAGGGAGAAGGACCTTAGTGGGACAATTGGCAATAATTTGAATAAGGTCTGTAGATTAGGTAACAGTATTACATCAGTGCTGATTTCCTGGTTTTGATAATTGTACTACGATTATGTAAGATGTAAATATTTGGAGAAGCTTGGGTGAAGGGTATATGGGAACTATACTATTTTTGCAACTTTATTCTAAGTCTGGAATTATTCAAAATGAAAAGTTAAAAATTGAAAAATTAAAAATTAAAGTAGGATAAACAAATAGAAGCGAGACACAGTGAGAGAGAGAGAGAAAATGAGAGTGGGATTGGATGGGACAGTGAAGGAAGGGAAAAAAGCGAGGAAAAGGAGCAAGGAGAAACTGAGCTCCATGAAGTCAGAGATTGTATCTGTTGTTTGGGTTCCCGATGACACCCCCCCCACCCCACCCCCCACCCCCGCTACTTCTGGGACATACCTGGGAGCTCTACATACATTTCTGGAGGCAATATTCATTGAGTCACAAACTCTGAAGAGAAGGCAATAGGCTCATTGATCCCGCCTTACATTCATGGAAGTCCTCAAATTTTAACTCTTCAATTTGTCTCCAAGCAAAGTTACATGATCAGTCAGTAGTGTGTGTTGAAAATGTGAATTCCTCACATGTAAACATTTAAAATACACCACCATCTTGGTAACTGAATGTTGGTATCCCTTTTTTTTTCTTCCTATTTCCCCCCACTTTTTAAAGCTTTTTTTGACGTATAATTCACATGCCATAACATTCACCATTTTAAAGATTTTATTTATTTATTTTTTCCCCCCAAAGCCCCAGTAGATAGCTGTATGTCATAGCTGCACATCCTTCCAGTTGCTGTATGCGGGACGCGGCCTCAGCATGGCCGGAGAAGCGGTGCGTCAGTGTGCGCCCGGGATCCGAACCCGGGTTGCCAGCAGTGGAGCGCCCTCACTTAACCGCTAAGCCACGGGGCCGGCCCACATTCACCATTTTAAAGTGTATTCAATGGTTTCCCGTGCAATCATCAGCACTATCTAATTACAGAACATTTTCATTATCCCCCAAAAGAACACCATACCCAGTTAGCAGTCACTTCGCAGCCCTCCATCGCTCAGCCCCTGACAACCGCTAGTCTACATTCTGTCTCTGTGCATTAGCCTAGTCTGGACTTTTCCTGTAAATACGCTCATGCGTGATGTGGACCAGCCACATTTAAACGCTGAGCCCGCACAGTGGCTAGCGGCCACGGGATTGGCTGGCGCGGACTGGGTGTGCGCGGGCGCCCAATGGCTCTCGAGCGTCTGGAGAGGGCAGGTGCGGGCGGCAGGGGGAGGCGCGCGGGGGCAGGGGCGGCGGGGGCTGGCGGGCGCCCGCGGCGCGGGGATGGCGGGCTGGTGGCGGGAGCTGACGCGCGCGGCCCGGCGCCACCCGTGGCCCACGAACGTGCTGCTCTACGCCGCGCTCTTCTCGGCCGGCGACGCGCTGCAGCAGCGGCTGCGGGGCGGCCCGGCCGACTGGCGGCAGACGCGGCGCGTGGCCACCGTGGCCGTGACCTTCCACGGCAACTTCAACTACGTGTGGCTGCGCCTGCTGGAGCGCGCGCTGCCCGGCCGCGCGCCGCGCGCCGTCCTGGCCAAGGTGCTGTGCGACCAGGCGTTCGGCGGGCCCGTGGCGCTCGCGGCCTTCTACGCAGGTGAGGGGCCCGGGCAGGGTCCAGGGGGTCGGATCTGGGGGTGCCGGGATCCAGGATTGGGGGGCTGGAGGCAGGGCCCCGGGGCTTTGCGGGCCGGGGCTGGAAGCCATGGGGGTGGGTGACCGGGAGTTCAGGGGACTGAGAGTGCTGGGGCGGGGGCTGGAGGTCGATGTGCAGGGGCCGAGAAGTCTGGGGACCAGGGATTCAGGGGGCTGAGGGGGAGAAATTGTGGGGCTGGGGAGGCCGAGGATTAGGGGGCCAAGGCCCAGTGGGTTAAGGATTCAGGGGGCCAGGATCAGAGTTGGAATGCTGGATTTGTAGGTAGTCTGTGGCTGGAGGTTTGGGGGGTGGGGGGTCTGGGGCTTAGGCCGTAACTGGGAGGAGGCAGGGCTGGGGGTCCATCTTCCTCTGAAAAAGGTTCATGGGAATGTCCAGGAGACCCCAGCTCCTTGCCATAGGAGCTGCAATCCCTGTGACCTAGTTGTGGGGCAGCGTCCTGCTCCTGGGAGAATCCACATCTGGGGCTACGGGGTCTCCTTTCTGCTGGCTGACACTCCTTTCCAACACATCAACAAAATGTGAGGGGACTGGGGACGGTGGGGCAGAGCCGGTGGAACCTGAAGTCGGGCCAGTTCCCAGAAAATTCACACTCAGGGTCCCAGTCGTACTTTGGTAACAAGATTTTCCTGCAGGGGTCCCATCTCCATGTCAAAACCCACGGAAAATATGAGGGGACCTCGCACACCTGCCATAGAGGACTCTATACCTGAGGGTCCAGGGAGCCCCTTCCTCAGAAAAATCGCCTTGAGGCCTGAGGGCCTGACTTTGGGCCCTAAATACCAAAAAGAATGGAAGGGGCCCTGTGGCCTCCATGTCATAGCAGTTTCTGGAAGGGAGTGGGCTGGGGAGGGGCACAGATTCCCTAAGATAATCCAAGGGTCCTGGGCCTGGCCTTGGCCTTGGGGATCAGAGATCACCCCCCTAGCAGAGGCTTCTTGTCAGTGGCTGTTGGTGCCTTCTGAACCAGGTTGAGGCAGTCAAGTCACCGCCTTGAAGAAACCTACAGGTCCCATGGACCTTGTTTGGGGAGCCAGATTCTTCCTTCCCTCACAAACCCCACAGGGAGCATGAAGGACCTGGCTGCCTGTTGCAGTCTCAGTCAACCGCGTGGCCTACGGGGTCAGTGAGGTCAGGGGAATAGAGGACCTGAGGGCGGGGGCCACCTGGTTTATCAGATCTGTGTCTGGCCCCAGGGTGTGACTTCCAGGCCAGATTTGCAAACAGGTTCTCAGCCCTGTTACTACAGTGGCCTTGTACCCTGGTGAAGAGGTTGGGAGCTGGGGGCTGGGTGTTTGGGAACAAGATTCCCATTTAATCTTCAAACAACCCAGTGAGACAGGTCCTATTATTATGTCCATGTTACAGATGAGGAAACTGAGGCTCAAAGGGGTGAAGGGACTTGTCCAAAGACAACACAATCCAGGCCATGTTCTTAACCTCGAGTGTTGTCCGTATGCCAGAAACTGGAAAGATGCCACAGTGACAGGGCTCAGGGAAGCCTGTGGGTCAAGCCCCAGGCCCCCGAAACAGATTCCTGCCGTAGTTGCTTCTCTGTTTTGCTTTTTATTTTATTTTATTTATTATTTTTTTTTTGTGAGGAAGATCAGCCCTGAGCTAACATCCATGCTAATCCTCCTCTTTTTGCTGAGGAAGACTGGCTCTGAGCTAACATCTATTGCCAATCCTCCTCCTCCTTTTTTTCCCCCAAAGCCCCAGTAGATAGTTGTATGTCATAGTTGCACATCCTTCTAGTTGCTGTATGTGGGACGCAGCCTCAGCATGGCCGGAGAAGCGGTGTGTCGGTGCACACCCGGATTCCGAACCCGGGCCAGCAGTAGTGGAGCGCGCGCACTCAACCACTAAGCCACGGGGCCGGCCCTGTTTTGCTTTTTAGATTTCTGGCCTGGTTTCCTTTTCTTCATGTTAAAATGAAGGGGGAAGGTGGGAGGGGTGTGATGGATGTTTATTCAAGGCACTTCGATTTAGAAATTGCCTGTGTCAGATGATCCTTTGTGCTGGGCCCTTTGGGGAACTAGTGTAGTTGTGATGAAGAGGTCTGGCTCAGAATCCACACCTGGGTTGGACCTGGGCCACTGTTGACCTCCCGGAGCTCTTTCCTCCTCTGTAACTCTACCGTCCTCAGCCCATGGTGAGGAGCATCCAATGAAATAATGCACATAAAGTGCTTAGCACTTAATTAGTCTTGGGTAAGTGGAATGCGGTATTACCCATATTCAACTCGGTTTTCTCATGAGTTGTAATAATCCCCTTCAACTGACTAAAAAGATTGTATTTCCCCTTTCTCCTAATCGGAGTTGGGGGAGAATTTTTAAAGCACTCTCATTTTTCCAGCCTTCCTTTTTTTTTTTTTTTTGTGAGGAAGATCAGCCCTGAGCTAACATCCATGTCAATCCTCCTCTTTTTTTTTTTTGCTGAGGAAGACCGGCTCTGAGCTAACATCTATTGCCAATCCTCCTCCTTTTTTTTTTTTTTCTCCAAAGCCCCAGTAGATAGTTGTATGTCATAGTTGCACATCCTTCTAGTTGCTGTACGTGGGACGCGGCCTCAGCATGGCCAGAGAAGTGGTGTGTCCGTGCGCGCCCCGGATCCAAACCCAGGCCGCCAGTAGCGGAGCGCACGCACTTAACTGCTAAGCCACGGGGCCGGCTCAATTCCAGCCTTCCTTAACTAGCAGGGTTTTGTCCTCCCATTTATCCTTGCTCCCTGAATTTCTTTTCAGTGTTGTTGAACATCCAAGTTTTCAAAATGTTTTTAGGAAGGCGGAATTGGTGTTCTGCTTTCAAATTCTGATGAGAAAACCTCTTTATTTGATGGGAGATTTGTAATTGCCAGAATACCCGGGGTCCGTCAGCTTTTTTTTAATAGAAGGAAATTAAATTCTTAAAATTTTAAACATTTCACAAAAAGTTTGGAAGGAGAGAAGAAAATTACCAATAGTACCACTATTCTAACACTGCTGTTTTTGTGAATTTTCTTACAGTTTTTTTTTTAGTCATTCTGCTATAACTTTTATACCCTGCTAGTCTCACTTCATATTTATCATTCCTTTAAAATTTATCTAGTTTTAGAATGGAGGTTATGTTCTGTTTTTGCTCTTAGGTCAGCAGGGACATATTGAGTGAATGACAGTGGTGACTTTGCATATTGGAATAGGAAACTTGAACGTGAACTGTTATATAGTATTCTTCCTACTGAATCTTTTAAAATTCATTGGTTGTATGTTTTTGTAAATAGGTATGAGTCTTCTCCAAGGAGAGGATGACATATTTTTGGACCTGAAACAGAAATTCTGGAATACATATAAGGTAAGACAGACTTTTGAAAATGCAACCAAGATCTTTTGTATATTTTTAACATTAAATACATTTTAATAAAAATCTTCTTAAATTAGGGCTCCAGTTGGTCGGCACAAGAGTATAATATTTTGACAGAGGTCTTAAATTTGATCAATGAATGAAAAGAAGCTTTAGGAGTGTCTATACTTGGAGTGTCTATACAAGTGTTTCTGAATTTTAGTCAATGTTCACAATAATTTCTGATGTTCTTATATTTACTCTTATTAGTGATCACAATTTATTTAGTGAATTTTGGAGCCAAAGAGGTTATTGCAAAATAGGAATAGTAGAATGTGAGTGGCTTAATGGAATCCTTCCCACATTCAGAGCCAGTGTTTCCAGGTGTGCATTCTGCTGAGTCTCTGTGAAAGGAACCTTCTTAACATCACAAAGGTATCTACAGAGAAGGATAGTGTTTCCCAGGGTTAGTCCTAGGCCTGAAGCAAATCACCTGTTGTACTTTTTGCTCAGGACAAATATATACAATTCAGTCCAACAAATATTTATTTATTTATTCAATGAAGATTTATCAATTTATTAAGATTTGTCCTGAAGGCCTGGCAAAATCAGGGATGCTTTCCATCTCTGGTGTTTGATTCTATTAATCACAAGGAGGTGAATTTCCAGGATTCCAGAACATACACAGGCTGGCCTAGGGCTTCACATGTATTTAGTTCCCTATCAAAAGCCACACCCAGCTATTGCCCGCACTGCTTTAGCACCCTCTGTTGAAAGACCAAGCTGCAGAACCGGCATCACCCCCTTGATGGTTGGGGCAGATGATGGGGAGAGTTGAAGCCACACGCTTCCCCTGAGCCCCTATGCTCCGGGACAGCTCCTTCTTCCTTCAAGGGGGAACAGTATTCAGAATTCTTGTTACTTCTCTTGGGGCAGAAATTGTGGGCCCGTAGTGACATCCAAATGTGATTTTCTTCTGCTTTAGTTTGGAAAAAGCAACAAGTTTTCCCATATGTCATAGATCCTATGGAGATATGTATATCCAACATTTATAAAAAGAACAAGCAGAATTGTGGAAACAAGGGGCTTAGGCAGAGATGTGCAGATGTTTCAGATTCTCCTCCCTTAATGAAGACCCACAGGCTACCTTTTTTGGGTGGAAACATGGGGACCTTGTACACCTTTTTAAAAAACAGTGGTTACAAATGAGTTAGTCTCATCTCTGCCCATGAGAAGAAGGAGAGTACCAGCAGTCTGAAGCCCAGCACCATTTGGGAACTTTCCTGAAGGTTTCCCATAATTAACTGTCTGCTAGGCACTGTGCTAGGTGTTAGCGGAAGATGCAAAAATATATATATAAAAAACACAGATACTATCCTTAAGGGACTTACAGTGTAGTGGGGTAGATAGGTAAATAGGCAGGCGTTAACCTTAATGCTACAAGCAATGCTCTGAGTATGCGCTGGGTCCTCTAGCAAATGGGTACTTAGCACAGCATGGAGGAGTAGGGGCCGGGGTCTAGGAAGGCTTCCTGGGGCAGATGATGCCTGAGCTGAGTCTTAAAGAACACACAGGAGTTAGGGAAATACCTGGGAGTAGGGCAATCCCAGGGCAGAGGGAGCATGAGCAGAGTCAGGAATGCAAACAACACCGTGGCATGGCTGCAGGGGAGAAACCACGGCGGTTTGGTCTTCAAAGAATATAGAGTATGAATTGAGGGGCAACTGGAAATGAGTTTGGATCTCGGAGGGTGTTGAACGCCATGCTGAGGATCTTGAGCTTCAGTAACGGTAGCAAGGGAAACCAGTTGGGGGTTATTGTAACCAAGTTCACATAAGGAATAATGAAGCAGTGGGACTAGGGATGATTTGAGAAATATTTTGGAGGAAGAATGGGTAGATCTTGATAACTGATTGGAAGTAGGGGTAAGGAGCAATGACACATCTGGGATGACGCTCTTGCATTTACTGAGTGGCCCTCAGCATTCTCCTGTAAGCAAGAGCCCACTCTTCTCTCCCAGTTATTTATTTACTTATTTTTCTATTTATTATCAGTATAGACTTAGGGATTCCCATTTTTTCTTTTTTTTTTTTTTAAAGATTTTATTTATTTTATTTTTTCCCCCCAAAGCCCCAGTAGATAGTTGTATGTCATAGCTGCACATCCTTCTAGTTGCTGTATGTGGGACTCGGCCTCAGGATGGACGGAGAAGTGGTGCCTCGATGCGCACCCGGGATCCGAACCCGGGCCACCAGCATTGCAGCGCGCGCACTTAACCACCAAGCCACAGGGCCGGCCCACCATTTTTTCAATAGTTTATAATTTATTACTGTGTTTAATTATTTTTGGTATGCAAATGTCCCAGATTTGTCTGTCAAGAGTCCCTTCATGTCAAGAGACATAAGAGGCTCCTATGTCTTTGTGACATCCCCCATCTTTTTCTTTTAAAACCACTTCCTTACTTTCTGTCATAACAAATGTTCCAGACTCATCTTGTACCTCGTACCTGTGCTGCCCTGGCCCTGGAATCAGCAATTTCTCCGAGAAGTCCTTTTTCCTTTTAGCGGGGGATGGTATAGGAGACTAGGATCTGTGCACTAGCTGATGCTACATTCTGAAAGAAAAAAATCGCTGTAAAACGTAAAGCCATGGGCTCAGTCTTCCGATCGTTTTTGCTAAAGTAGTAAATTCTTAAATGGGTATGTATTTTTAAATAGCTTTTATTGCAACTACTGTCAAAACTTTAGAAAATAAATTTAGTTAAAAAAAAAAGAAAAGAATACCACTTTTCTATTACCAATGTAATCCCATTTTTAAGGACTATTTTGAAACATTCAAGCTTTTTTTTTTAGATATAATTTCCATACCAAGACCTCTATCTTTTAAAAAACATCCATCGTGATGACCTTTTTGTCACAATGTATGGGTTAAAGCCTGTTAAAATAAATCTATCTTGAAATATTTTGTAATACACAAAAATGTCAGCTAAACTTATTCTATAGCATGAAATAGTTTGAATTTTTATTAGCAAATCATTCCATCAAGAATGGTTTGATAGGGACCAGCCTGGTGTCGTAGTGGTTAAGTTCACGCACTCCGCTTTGGTGGCCCAGGGTTCGCAGCTTAGGCGTCCCACATATAAAGTAGAGGAAGATGGACACGGGTGTTAGCCCGGGACCAATCTTCTGCAGCAGAAAGAGGAGGATTGGCAACAGATGTTAGCTCAGGGCTGATCTTCCTCACCCCCCCCCCCACCCCACAAAAAGAATGGTTTGATATATAGTTTTAAGAATTTGTTGATGATTCCTGTGTTTTGTAAATATATTCCTATATCATTTGCTTGAGCCAACAGGAAAGTTGCAATGTATACGTATATGTTGTTATTTTAAAAGCAGTTGTCTTCCAGAATTGGTACTGATTCAGGTGGATTTTTCACTCTGGACCTGTGAACACAACTAATGAAAATATCTTGTACCCAACAGCTGTTTGCACCACTCCCCAACCTCTTCTATTCGAGAGACCTCAAGTAGTCTTATTCAGTCGGCTTAGTCTGAAATGTAATGCCACCTCAACATTCTGTCTGCCTGGTATTTCTTAATCTTTTATAGAATGAACTGTGGGATTGTTTTGTGTGATTAAAAGGCATTCTAATAAAGTTTTTCTTTATTCCAGACTGGACTGATATACTGGCCTTTTGTGCAGGTGAGTTTCAGACTACTCAGAATGCTAACTCGTGGCTTTGGTCTATATGGATCCCTAACAGACTCTCTCTCTGTTGTAGCTGATCAACTTCAGCCTTGTTCCAGTTCACTGGAGAACAGCTTACACTGGACTCTGTGGTTTCCTCTGGGCCACCTTCCTTTGCTTTTCAAAACAGAGTGGCGATGGCACATTGAAGTCAGTTTTCACCTTCCTTCATGTAAAGGAGGCCAACGCAGTTGAGAGGCCCCCAGAGAAATGAGAAGCCAATGACTTCCTGAAAGTGACTAATTTTTTATCTTTAAATGCAGTGGATTTCCTGCAGATAAAATGCTCTACTACCAGTTATGGGCTCCATTTTGAAGAATTACTATTCCATAGACCCAGTCATTTCTTAATTATCAATGAGTACTTTAAATTTTATTCAAACCTCCTTTTTTTTCATTCTAGTCTGAAAGTATTATTTCTCTAGTATTTCCACTTCTTTAATACTTTGGTTCATACCAATAACAATGGCAAAATGGCACTTTATAATTATTACTATTTCTATTCTAATATTTTAATGCCAGTTGATTTAAGAACCCCCTGCTTTGATTGTATACATCTGTCTTCTAAAATCTCAGGTTATCTTCTAAACAATTTTGTGTCAAATTACCTTCTATACCAGAAATAGTCCTTATAGTAAATTTCTGTTTATACAGAATTCGATCAAGGAGAGGATTGAATAGCCAAATTTTTTTCCCCAAAATACTGTATAATAATTTGTTGTTATGCTGATATTAAAGTTCTGTAAGTACATTTTATATCATCAAAAAAATAAGTGTATGATCAGTGTGCCCTGCATAGAATGTATTTTATTGATGTCTTCTACTTTTATGTCTAAATTAAGTACGTTTTAGTTAATATTTTTTTGTTTTGAGCATATTCAGTTGACTAAAGCACCCCATTTCCTAGACATACAAAATATACAAAATATTTGGCTTCTTAAAAAAATATGTTGAGTGAAATTTCTAAAATTAACAATTTTTCTTCTTCTGGAAGGAAGAATTCTACTCTTAGGGTTCCAGGGAAAATACAGTTATGTGCCACATAATGACGTCTCTGTCAATGACAGACCGCATGTACGATGGCAATCCCTTAAGATTAGTACCACATAGCCTAGGTGTGTAGTAGGCTGCACCATCCAGGTTTGTGTAAGTATATTCTATGATGTTCGCACAACGACAAAATCGCCTAACGACGCTTGTCTCAGAATGTATCTCCGTCTTTAGTGACGTGTGACTATAGTTACCCGAAAATTTCACATTGATGTTATATTCTTAAAAATCAGTACTTTAAAATAAATCTTTATAGGTAATCTTAAGGTAGACGTGAGAAACTTTCAGTCTTTCCAGCCTTTCAGATTTACTGATGTCTAACTGCAAAACCAGTGGGTTTAAAAATTACATGCATATCTCAAGAAGTTTCAGCAAGTTTCACCTTAGATTTGCACCACAATTCTGTTGCTTCCAGTGGAGGATTTCATAAATTTAAAGATGTGAAGCACTGAAATGTTAATAAATTTATCTTTAGAATTTATATGTAAGATTAATTTAAGAATATATACCTAAAAATTTTAAGCGTATAATTTATATAACTTGTAATATAAATTTATATGTCATAAATATATAACTTCTAAGTATATGATTTATTTGAATTTCATAGGTATTAATATATTTTATGTTATTGGGACAATCGTAAGGAAATTTCTAGATAGTTTAATTCTAAAATAATTTGTTATTTGCATTGTTTTAACAGTAGTGCAGAAAACAGAAAAGCTATTTCACAATACGTAAGACAAATTTTGTTGTTAAAAAAGTCTGTCCAGAGAAACGATAGTAGATACTACCTGGCAATCTTTTAGATGAGCTTCAAATTACTTTTCTGATGAAAGAATAGTGTTTGCATTTTGTGTAAAAGTAATTGGGAAAACAGATCTTGCTTATACTGTCAAGGGGAAAACTTATTATTCATAAAAAAGTATGATAATCTTTACTCAGTGTGTTACTCTGTACTTCAGAGAATATATAACATGTACTCTCTGAATTTTTGCAAATGGTACACTTTTAATTTTTATGCAAGAGTACTTTTGTGTTTTAGTGTGAGAAATGGTACTTATTCCAAGTAATGCAATGTTTGTTTTAAAATGATGCCGTCCTTGGTAAAATACACTCTAGACCTTCCAGGGTTTAGAACCAAGCATGTGGCCCCCACTCTTCCTCCAGATTCCCCTGTTTTTTAAGGTTTTTTTATCTTGGTCGTATGCTGCCCCGCCATTTTCTTCTGGCCCCATGATTACTCAGGCAAAGGCAAAACCTATAATTCATTTCCCTTAACAGAGTTGAGACAGACTGCATTTTCAAATAACTTTACCTAATATATGTAGAAAACAAAAGGGAAATTTGGAGGCTGTCAAAAGCATTTTTTAAAAAAAGCTTACAGAATACCAATTTCTGATCCTCTCATACTTAGCTTGAACTCAGGGATCTCGGATCCTGTCCCAGGTCCAGACATTAGGGGTATTTACCCTGTAGCTCTAAGGGCATCTTCCCAGCATTCCTTCTTTCCTGACTCCCTGTCACTGTATGAAAATACCCTTGGCATCCACCACCAGGGAGCTGTCTTCTTGACCCTGCGACCATTAAAATCAAGAGAGCCCGAGTCCTGTCCTTTTGGACTCCTGGTTTCCATTTCCAGTCTGAGAGATAGGCCTCTTACCCAGATAACTGAAAAATGATTTCTCAATTCAAGGGAGATCTTTCCTTCTGTACAAATTGATGTGAACACCCTGTGGTCCGCCAGTGTAACCACAGTAGATAAAATAGCCGTAACCCTAACCCTCATGTAAATAATCAACAGATGTTATTAAATGGGCAGTGCAGGGATGTAAAGAGAATAAACAACATGGCCATAACAGTGTTGAAGGAAGTTCATGGTCTAGTTGGGAGTGTAAGTAAGAAAAATGATAATCAGGTTCTTAGGATGTCTAATCACAATTCATCATTCAGTGCTTGAACAGCGTCTGTGACAAGTGATCAATAGAAAGCTTGACTATTACTCAAGTAATGCCACTCAGCCATAGGTTATTGGCATAAGCAGTAGGTACTTTGAAATCATGGTGCCCTGGGTAATCTAGGAAGGCTTCGTGAAGGAGATGCCTGAGCTGGGTCTCCAAGGATGGAAAGTCACAAGACTCTAAAGGTCTGTGAACTCGAGTGGTGATGGTAGGATCCAGTGAGATGAGATGAGCTCTTGAAAGAGAGAGCAAAGAGAAAGAAAAGGCATTTAAGTTCTAGCATAAAGAGACATTTCCATTGATCATTCCTCAACTTTGAATAATGTAGATGCTTCTATCCAGCTCACTTGTGATTAAAAATCATGCATAATTTGCAACTTATCAGTCTTTTTCATTTGTAGGAAAATTAATAAAAGTGATTCTCTTTTATCTATATCACAGTTGGTTTGGTGAGAGAGCATTAGGCAATGTGAAAGTTTGCATGTATTTAAAATTTTCTGATACCAAGTTTGAGGGTGGTGTGTGAAAATATTTTCCTCAAAATCTGTTCAGTAAGGTGATTCAGTGGACAAAGTAATTAGTTATTTGCCCACCAAACAGTCAGTGAAATTTGGCATTAAGGGGTTCATACAAATGAGGAGTGCTTTAGGAAAACTTTACTTTATTTGTCTTGAGGCTGTTTGGGCCAGAATAAGAAAAATATTTAATGAATGCAGGGGATTACAGCTACTAAAAGATATAGTGCAAAGAGGAAAACATTTTCACATTCTAGTACTTCATTACTATTTCTAATTTTGGTTTTTAATATTTTGAAGAAAAATTTGTTTTATTTCTTTCACAATAAAACCTATAGATAGAGATTTAACTGTGATATTTCAGGTTGTATCTAAATAGGACCTCCAGATCAACTACATTAACCACAACCCACCAAATTAAATGTCAACAGTCTCTTTAATTGAGGTAGATTACCCAGAACTACAATTTCTGACTCATCTGTCATTGCTATATACTTTATTTGTTTACTGTTTTTTCTTCCAAGGACCATCATCCTTTAGGATTCATTCAAAGCTATCGAAAAATATTTTTTGCTGTGTGGGCAGTTTACTTTTAGTTTAGTGGAATTTTATGTGAATTTCTGCAGAGTGTTTGCCAAAACCAATTATATCCGGAATATGCTTAACAATATATTCTGGAGACAGCTCTCGTTTGAAATTAGGTTCATCTTCTGAAAGTATTAGAAAGTTATTGGATTTTTGTGCCTGAAGGTTTTGACCTTGCATTGGCTACATTTAATGCAGTTTTACCCGTAATGTTTAGAATCTAAAGGAACCAAATCACAGAAAATGCAATTTAAAAACTATTGAAAATTTTTCTTTTAATACTGTCAACGGCCAATAAGTGAAAGGGGAAATCTGGGGTTTCAAGATATAGTATGTATTTGGAGTTTTAAGATGAAGAACAGATGAAGAGCTGTGAACAGTAGCCAAACAGGTGAATAGAAGAGAATGATTAATAATTGAGTCACTTTTTGGGCATATGTCAAGTAAAGGATGATCTTTTTTCTGGTTCTCTTCCCCTTTGTAAGTCTGTCTTTCCTTAAACAAATCTTTAATCATCTGTATCTTCCTTCCTCTTTCTCTGTGGAATGGTCGTATCAAACTCCCTTCTGTTGCTCACCCGCCGCCCCCACCATGACCACCCAAACACTCCAGTGAGGCAGAATAATTGTGATGAGGTTAGAGACCAGAGCATTTAAGTGACATGACAGCCATACTTTAGAGAGAGGGTAGCGGAGACCCCTTCTTGGGTCTCTTATTCTCTCTGGTGGAATAAAGGGAGCAGCACCAGTCCTAGGGAGAATTCTGAAGTGAGTGAACATTTTGGAGGCAGCTTCCATGTGAAATTAGGTTCGTCTTCTGAAAGTATTAGAAAGTTAATGGATTCTTGTGTCTGAAGATTACTGTTTTTTCTTCCAAGGACCATCATCTTGAGTTTTCCCTTTCTTATCTGAGACCCTCCTTCCTCTAGGTGTCCTTTCCTGTCATTCTCTCTGGCTGTAGTGCTAGATCTTCCAAATTAGTTCTCATTTCTTTTCCTCGCCTCTCAAAACTCCCATTCTCTTCATGTGGCTGATTTCAGCTGGATGTTAGAAAAGTAGGTTTATTAAGCTAATGTACTGAGATGTGGATGACAGCCTTTCCAGCTGAGTTGTTTTTGTTTTTTTTTTTTTTAATTAGTAGCACAAGCTACTCTGGATAGAACTTCAGGAACTGTTGCTTGGGGGGAGGGGGTGGAGAGAAGAGGGTGTATTTTTGGCAGAAGATGTCTGATACGCTTTATGTTATGCCGTCCACTTCCCGTTGGATTCAAACCAGTTGGGCAAAGATCATTGCAATGTACTCAACTTTCCAGAATGGGTGATCATTATCTGTTTGCATATTTGTATTCCCTACCAGACTGTGAGCCTCTAGAGGGAAGAATATATTTCTTATTCATGTTTGTATCTGAAATGTCCAGCACAGCCTCCAGCACGTAGCAGAAACTCTGTAACACTGTTGAATGAATTAACATGGTTTGTGGATTTCTTGTCTGTTGCTTTTTGCCTCTTGACTGATGCTAAGTCTGGATAGATGGTCCTTTCATTTTCATCCCCATAAGCAGGCAGCTGTCCTGTCTTAAGCTCAGCACAGCCCAGACTTTCACCTATTCTAGCCCAAGGCCCAGAAAATTATGTTTTCTTGGGGATGGTTATGACTTGTGGGCTTTGGTTCCCCTGGCCCAGCTTGCACATATCCCTCAGTAAACCATCTCTTCACCCCTCTCCCCAGCTCCACAAGACTAGCTTGTTTGTCTTTGAGAATTGAGTGGAATCATGCTAGTTGGGCTTTCCCTACACCGCAAATAGCCCTTGGTGATGATTGATTTTATGTGTCAATTTGACTGTGTAACGGAGTACCCAGATATTTGGTTAAACGTTTTTCTAAGTGTTTTTCTGAAGGTGTTTTTTGGATGAGATTAACATTTAAATTGGTAGACCGAGTCAAGCAAATTACTCTCCCTAATGTGGGTGGGCCTCATGCAATCAGTTCAGGGCCTGAATAGAACAAAAAGCCTGACCCTCTCCTAAGTAAGAGAATTCTTCCTGCCTGACTGCCTTCAATCTGGAATATCAACTTTTTTCCTACCTTTGAACTCGAACCGAAACGTGGGCTCTTCCTGGGTGTCGAGCCTGCTGGCCTTTAGATGAGAACTACACCATCAGCTCTCCTGGTTCTCAGGCCTTCAGACTCACTCTGGGACTAAACCATCGGCTCTCCTGGGTCTCCAGGTTGCTGAGTCACCCTGCAGACCTCCGGACTTGCTTCCATAATCACATGAGCCAGTTCCTTATAATAAATCTCTTTCTCTCTGTACGTCCTGTTGGTTCTGTTTCTCTGGAGAGCTTTGAATAATACACCCTTGTTTATGAGTGTTAATATTTTGTAGTTTGTGGTTATCTGTGGGCGATGACCACCAGCGCACAACTGTCACAGAATTACACTTAACATTACTTTCTGGGACCCCTGAAATCATAACACATAGGTGGTCATCCATTCCTACCCCACAGCCTCTCTTTAGGACAACAAATCTATAGGACCTGAAAATGGAGATTCAGCCAGGTAGCCAGATAATTGCCAAATAATGGAGCCAACTACATTGTCACCCTAGGTTGACAGAGGATGGAATATGTATGTTGTGAATTCTGTGAATGTAGGGGGCTGAGGTTTGATTCCGGTTAGATTTCAAGCCCTTTTGGAGCTGAGCTGTTACAGTGTTTGATGATGCTTCTTAGTGAAGGACTTGGTCAATGTGACTGGTGCTCTTCCTCTACACTGAGGTCAAGTAGTCGGTCAAACACTGGCCGTGTCTCTATATTGCCTTTTTTACATTTGTGATGAAGAACTGTATTTGTTCATTTTCTACTACTTGTGTCAGTGTCCTCTCCTTCTAAGCCATGGAGCTAGAATGCTCTTTTTGTATTTTGGAGGGAAAGTGTTGTAAAAGCAACACCAGTTGCTTCATTTTTAAATTTAAATTTTATGTATAAAATGTGTCTGTTAAATTTTTGGTGTAATGTGATTTAGTGTATATGAAAAATAAATGAATTTTAGTTAAGTAGTGCAAATGATTCTGGCTGTTTTGTGTTATTGGTGGTATGAATATCCTGGGAAATATGTAAAGGAAATGAAATTTACACCCTGTAATCTTTCCTAATCATCTTTATTGCAAATACAAGATTTATGCCTTAGCTTTAGATTGAGATACAAGTTGTCCTTTTCTGTTTATATGTGTCCTTTGTCATTTATTGAATTCTTCCAAATGTTGGCCTATTTCCTATGGAGGTGTGTACTCTCATAGAGCTGAAAATTTAGAATTGAAATCGTTCCCAGGTGACTTCTCAAAAACCATTCTGTTTGAGCATAAGTAGGAAAAAAATGCAGTATTAATATTCCTCTAGGGGCCAGCCTGGTGGCCCAGTGGTTAAGTTCACATGCTCTGCTTGGGCGGCCCAGGGTTCGCAGGTTTGGATCCCGGGCATGGACCTACACACTGCTCATCAAGCCATGCTGTGGTGGCATCTCACATACAAAATAGAGGAAGATGGGCACAGATGTTAGCTCAGGGCCAGTCTTCCTCACCAAAAAAAAAAAAAAAAAAGATTCCTCTTATTTAATACTGAGGAGGCAAACTTGAGCTTCAACTTCAAGTTACTGAAGCTCCCTTTCCACCATCCAGGGCTCGTGTGGCTCCTTTGATCTTGAGTCCACTAATTTCTTCTTTTGTGATTCAAATTCTTTCCTATTTACTTGACTGAAATAGATTTCCCTGGACAGATTCAGTGAAGGAGCTGTGAATACATGTTTAAAAAATATGTTGGATTGTTCTGGAGTTGAGTTCAGCCAACATTCACACGTTTATCCTGCTTATGAAGGTAGACACACATGCCTCAAAGTCACATTAGATCTTTCTGTGGCTACCCTTTCTGTATTTACTGCCTTTTCATTTTAGGACGCTTTCTGTTGTTCACTATTATAATTGAAACGTTTGGGATATAAAGGGAATAGTAAGGAGCTGTCAGGAAGTTAATTTGGAGTGTGGGAGATGGAATTCCATTCCTTGGACACAACACTTAGCTTTTAGTTCTATAACTTGAACAGGGTTAGAACAAATGAAATAAAGTTATATGGAGAGCTCAGGTTTCAGGTTTGTTAAATTTTCGTGCATCATTCTGTCTGAATGTCTTCTGGGTAAGGGTTGTAAATTAGAAAATTGAGACAAAAACTAAACCAAAGTGAAAATATTCCCTGTTCATTTGATTTCTTCAATAGCAGGCCTCTAAAGTGAAGATTAAGAGAATGTTCTTAGGGGAAAAAAATGTGTGTCAGTAAAGATTCTTATACACTTTGGGTTGTTTTTTTTTTTTTTTTCTTTTTTTGGTGAGGAAGATTAGCCCTGAGCTAACATCTGTTGCCAATCCTCCTCTTTTTGCTGAGGAAGATCAGCCCTGGGCTAACATCCATGTCCATCTTCCTCTAATTTATATGTGGGGTGCCTGCCACAGCATGGCTTGATGAGCGATGTGCAGGTCCGTGCTGGGATCCGAACTCACGAACCCTGGGCTGCTGAAGCAGAGCACGTGAACCGAACCACTACGCCAGCAGACTGGCCTCAGCTTCTTGTACATTTTGGCTAGTTTATTTAATTTAATTTTTTTGTGCGTGTGAGGAAGACTGTCCCTGAGCTAACATCTGTGGCAATCTTCCTCTATTTTGTATGTGGGACGCCGCCACAGCATGGCTTAATGAGCAGTGTGTAGGTCCGTGCCTGGATCTGAACCCACGAACCCTGGGCCACCAAAGCAGAGTGTGTGAACTTAACCACTACGCCACTGAGCTGTCTCCTATTTTATTTAATTTTTTTTTGCTACTAAAGGAAAGTGGGGAAAAAAATCAGTTTATGCATGAATTGAATGCCAGAGAAAATACTGAATGATATTTAAGGACTTAATAAAGGGACACGAAGT
The DNA here is from genome assembly GCF_057802395.1 of Ceratotherium simum simum. Taxonomy (NCBI): domain Eukaryota; kingdom Metazoa; phylum Chordata; class Mammalia; order Perissodactyla; family Rhinocerotidae; genus Ceratotherium; species Ceratotherium simum. The sequence continues at coordinate 13,010,492 of NC_141925.1, forward strand.
ATTTAATTAACATACTGAACAGTAGGATATAAACTCACCAGGCAGAAATGATAATCTGTCAAATTTTTGCAGACTGCTTTTGCTCCAATGATAAATAATTCTAAAGTGAACCACGATTTCCAGGCTTTTGGCCAATCATGAGTTTGTGAGAATGGTTTTAGAGAATTTCCTGCAGGTGATGTGTGAAATTTTTGAACGGAGTTATTGGTTGCTAGCAGTTTATTATACCCTCTGGGAGAAATTATAAGGAGCAATGTATACATCCTGAGTCATTTCTCAACAGTTTGGAGCAATTATGCTTTTACCTGAAGAAATGAAAAACTTTTCAGTATGTAGGAAAAAAAGGTGTATAAAATAGTCAATTGTAAGGCAAGGCTAGAGGAGGCGATTTTTAAAGATTTTATTTATTTTATTTTTTCCCCCCAAAGCCCCAGTAGATAGTTGTATGTCATAGCTGCACATCCTTCTAGTTGCTGTATGTGGGACTCGGCCTCAGGATGAACGGAGAAGTGGTGCCTCGATGCGCACCCGGGATCCGAACCCGGGCCACCAGCATCGCAGCGCGTGCACTTAACCACCAAGCCACAGGGCCGGCCCAGGAGGCGATTTTTAAATGGGAATGTGTAAAAAGAATGATGAATGATACAGACAAATGTTAAAAGCGAACATCAATAATGTATTACTCCAGGGCCGGCCCCGTGGCTTAGTGGTTAAGTGCGTGCGCTCTGCTGCCGGCGGCCCGGGTTCGGATCCCGGGTGCGCACCGAGGCACCACTCCTCCAGCCATGCTGAGGCCGCGTCCCACATACAGCAACTAGAAGGATGTGCAGCTATGACAGACAACTATGTACTGGGGCTTTGGGGAAAAATAAATAAATAAAATCTTTAAAAAAAAAAAAATAATGTATTACTCCCCACTATGCTTCCTCGTAGACTGGTTTCTTTGTTGTCCCATCAGAATGTCTGACATTTGCTTGTGTGTCCCCTTCCAGGATGGTGTGTCCTTGCCTCCTTTTTATGCAAATTCTACTCTTTAATCAAATATCTTTTTGCTAGGTTAGTCTTTCATCCCCGTACTGGCTGCAGTCAGTGTGGGCTCCGAAGGCTTTCCCTTCCGTCCTTCCCCCAGGGTTAGGGAAATAGGGCCTATCCACACGGGTTAATTTAGAGGGCTGGGCCGTGTCTGAGCCGCAGATGGGTCTGTCTTGCTGGAAAACGAACACGCAGGCCATGAGGAGAACTGCCATGCAGCTCCTGGGCGGGGACCGGGCTGCTGTTGGCTTGGGCATCTATGAACCTTGAGCTTGCTCCCTGTAGCGGGTGAGGCCCAAGGCTCACTCCAGAGAGGCTGGGGGGCCTTTCAGTGCAGACTCAGCTCCTCTCCAACAGTCTCTCCAGACCCAATCTCTCTGTCCTCAGCCCCAAGGATTGCTCTCCTCGTCCCTCCGCTTCCATTTCGCCTCCTTCTGTCAAGGCATCTGTCCCCAAGTAAGGTAATCTGACTCTTCATTTGTTCTTCACCAATCTGTTAATCATTGCAGAAACGTTATGCCCTGAACCCTTTGGGATTTTGTTATGAGAGGTTTGGGGATTCGATTGGAGACGTAAAGACACTTTCCACTCCATACAAATGGACTGAAGGTATATTTTATTATATAGAGGATAGTAAAGGCGATAGTCCGCAAACGATCCAAATAGGTCAAATAATAAGAGGGAAAAAACACCAGCTCGACTGGAAAGGGAAAACATCCACATCAGCTGAGATAGCAGCAGATCCGAATAGGTCATATAATAAGAGGGAAAAACATCAGATCAATCAGAAAGGGAAACACCAGATTGACTGAAGGGAAATGACACAAATCAACCGGAAAGAGAAACAGCAGGTTGACCGAAAAGAGAACACATCAGATCAATTACTTCACAATAAATCAATTACTCACAACATCCACGCCCCACTGCCGGGAGAGTCCTGTCAATTGACACGGCTGGGCAAGGATCACACGTCCTGGGCAAGGCGTCCCTTCCACAGGTGGAACTCTCACTCGGGCTCAGTTTGCAACAGTTTATATAAGCAGTTACAGAGTTTACAGAGCAAGCATCTAGTGTTCCCATGCACAAATGGTTATCAGTGGCGAACGTGCACTGAGCCCGCCCGCCCCCCCCCACTGTCGTCCCAGCCCAGTAGTTGTGTACGTGCATTGTTTACCTTGCTTATTGTCCCAGCCCGGCACAGATGGCCAGTCTGCTCCAGGCTGCGGCGCCCGAAAGGCCTTGAAATTTTTACACATTGCAACTATCTCCACGGGAGAAGGGCCAGTTCCCACCAGGCAGAAAGCAGCTTTTATATTTCTTTTTGTGCTGGTGGCTGTAGGTCAATGGAGCAGCCAAACATGGCTGTACTCAAGTCAAGACAGATTTGACTTCAGATACTCAGAGCTAAGTTTTTAGACTGTAAGAGCTTTTTAAAAGTCAGCCTTCCATGATGAGTTTCCAAAGCCTGTTCTGAAATCCAAAAGCTAATAATTGACTGACTTCTGGGTTATCTGCTCATTTTTTTTTACTGTACCTTACTTCCCCTGAGCTGCCGGGGCTGGGGAAGGGCCATGTACAATAAATGGGGTGGGAAACTCAAGTTAAGAATTCACTACAGTACCTACTACTCATTCATTCATTTATCCATTTACTCAACAAACATTTATTGAGTTGAGTACCTACTCTATATTTTAAGGTTGGTTTTCAAAGCCCATCCCCAACCATAAAGCCATCTCTGCCTGTTCTGGCTTTTATTACACTTTTCTCCTGGCTCTCAGAGCATTTATAGTCTGCACAACACAATTTAGCACTTAATTATATATTATTTTGTATTGTAAGTCATCTCATGTATATTATCTTTTCTCCCGACTAAACTGAAGCTCATTGATGTCAAGGACTATGCTTTGTATTTCTTCTTTATGCCTCCAGCCGAATGCTTTGCCCAAAGAATACTTGTTGGTTGATTTCTGTGTAAATGAGTACCGATGTTGGCATTAATTGCATTCATGCTCGGAAACTTCCTGAAACTGAAGAAAGTAGATTCCTTTGACTTTGCTAGCTAGTGAAATAAGTAATATGCCACTACTGCAAGCATGTGGAGAGGGAAGGGGAGGGAAGATGGAGGGTGGAATTAAGATTCGAGGGCAGTGGTTCTCAACTAGGGAAGACTTCGCCGTCAAGACTTAGCAAATAAAAATACAGGACACTCAGCTAAATTTGAATTTCAGATAAATAATGAATAATTTTTTGTATAAGTATGTTCCAAATGTTGTATTAGGGTCATATGAATAAAAATTACTTGTTGTTTGTCTGAAATTCAGGTTTAACTGGAAGTTCTGTATTTTATCTGGCACCCTACACCCAGGGGATATTTGGCAAAGTCTGGAGACATGTTACAACCTACGGGGAGGTGCTACTGGCATCTAGTGGGTAGAGGCCAGAATTGCTGCTAAACATCCTGTAATGCACAGGACAGCCCCCACAACTCAGAATTATCTGGCCCAAAATATCAATCATACCAACTTGAGAAACTCTGTTCTACAGGATATAAAAACCCTAGTTCTAGGCTATCTTATCTTTTGGGCACTGTGAGCCCAAAAGGTCTTTGACCTTTTTAAGGATTTATAAAAACATTTGAAACTTGAAGTGTGTATACACACACACACACATACACACACACACACACACAGGTATGGCTTCAAAATACAAAAAAATATCTCAGGAAATCAAAATGAATAAGTTAAAATGTCTTTAAAACAGCATATAATGTTGGCCAGTCATCTGCAGCTCAATGCATATCATCACATCATCTATATTAAATATAACATGGGAAGCGAGTACATTTTAATTTGTTTGACACTATGTAGGGTAATCCTCTAAAAGAAAGAGTGTCTCGATTTTAAACAAAGGTTTAAAAATAGCCCTGCTGAAGTCAGGCAGGATCCAAAATATTGTTTCTGGATTTGTCCATGGGGAGAGAAGGTTTTGAGGTGCGTGAGGTTTCGAGATATGGACGATACCAGAATGTAATGGTCACTTAAATATCATAGTTGAAATATCTAAGGAAGCCTTGGGTGAAAACACAAGGCTGCAGGATAATCAAAAACAGAAAGTAGAGGCAACGGAGACAAAAAGAAAAATCATTTCTGAATTATCATGAACACAAAATAATTTGTTATAAAGTGCTAAAAATCCTACCTTCTTTTTCAGTTGTCAGATCACTAAGTTATCTCACGTCACTCCTCTGAGAATAAATCCTTGCCATGGCTCTCCATCTCACTCTGAGGAGAGGCCAGGATTCTTACAGTGGTCTGGAGGCCCCACCACACCCCACTGTCTTCACCCTCTGTCCTCACTTCCTACCCCTTTCCCCTCTTCCTCACGTTCTCCAGGCGCACTCTTGGTTTAGGGTCTGTACTAGTTATCTATTGCTGTGTAGGGAATTACCCCAAAATGTAATTAAAACAAAAAACATTTATTATCTCACAGAATTTCTGTGGGTCAGAAATCTGGGAGTGGCATAGCTGGGTTATTCTGGCACAGGGTCTCTCATGAGGTCACAGTCAAGATGTCAGCTGGGGCTGCAGTCCAAGAAGAAGACTTGACTGGGGCTGGAGGATCTGCTTTTGAACTCACCCACAAGGCCATTGCCTGGAGGCCTCAGTTCCTCACCACGTGAACCTCTTCATAGGGCAGCTCCCAATGTGGCTTTCCCTCGAGTGAGAGATCCAAGAGAGAGAAAGAGAACTGAGAGAACGCCAACACATGACTTTTATGACTTAGTCTTCAAGTCACACACTTTCACTTCTGCCACATTCTATTCTATTCTCTCCTAAATCCAGCCCCCAAGGGCATGAATACCAGGAGACATGGCTCATTGGAGGCCATCTTGGAGGCTGGATACCACAGGGTCTTTGCACTGGCTCTTATGTATGATAACCTCTGGCCAACTCCCTCAACTCCTTCAATTATTTGCTCAAATGTGTCTTTTCAATAAAGTCTACCCCTACCACCCTGGTTAAAACTGTTCAGCCCTCTCTTCCCCTATATTCTCCTAGTCCTCCTTACTCTGCTCTACTTTATTTTTCTATAGCACATAATGTCTTCTACTATTCTATATAGTTTACTTATTTATTACATTTATTGCTTATTTTATGTCTCCACCATTCTCTTTCCCCAAGCTCCAGGAGGGCAGAATTGTCTATTTTGCTCAATGATGTATCCCAAGCTCCCAAAAAAACATGGCATATAATGGATACTCAATAAATATTTGTGATTGAATGAATGAAGAAAGACCATAAAGCAGAACTAGTTTCTTTAAACATTGATTTAAAAAATTCCTGATGTCTCAAGTAGACAACTATAGCATGTATCTGAGACTGTTATCTCAAAAGGAAAACTGGAACCTAAGCTAGTTCAGCCTTCCACAGGATAGAAGAAGACAGATAGAAATGAGAGCTAAACCAGAAGTCTAACAGATGCCTGTGGATGAGAATGTGATGAGACTAATGTACTTATAACTGCTGATGGGAGAATAAGTTGAATCATCCTCTTGTTGAAAGTGGTATGTGTCACCAGCTATAAAGTGGGCATAGCTTCTATCACAGTTATCAGTCTCCTGGGAATTTATCCTAAAGAAATCAATCAAAAGAAAAAAAAAGACAGAGAAGTTTATTACAATATCATAACAATAAAAATATGAAGATAATGTGTCCAAATATAGGCAAATAGTACATTAACCCAGTGAAATATTGTGTGCTATTGAAAATGATAAGTAGGAAGAATTAAAGAACTCTGGGAGGGAAAGTCTATGTGGCGATACATGCTGTTGCCAAACTAGACCCAGGCCGAGGAAAGAGAACAGAGATTTGTCCTTTCCCTTCCCCAGTTGTGAGACGTTCAGTGTCCTGCGAGCAATTCTCCAGCAGGAACGATTTTGGCCAGGAGGAGAGGTAGGGCAGGAAACCAGGATTTGAGAAGTGGGGTTGTTGGGTACTGGGAAGGGGTGTGTTCATCCTTCATTGCCATAGTTTTTGATTTGGGTATCTTTGATTTTCCTTTTTTAAGTAGGACTCCAAAACATCACAGCATACAGTGAGATGGATATTTTCATCACTGTCTAGTTAAACTGGTTAATGTAGACAACACGTCTGGGAAATTCCACTTGTTAAAGTAAAATTTTGGACATTATGTAACTGATTATTTGTCATAGTTGCGATGTTTGTTCTTTCATTATAGGTTGTGTTGGCAGGGCGGCCTTTCAGAACCTGTCTATTTGTTTCTAGATTCTGTATCTTCCATAGAGGTAATAGGTGGAAGGTCAAATTGGCAAATTTTACCATAAGTATAAACAACAGAGAATGTGGTAGCAGAGTGTACAGTAGCAGAGCAAGTGAGACGTAATGGTGGCGTGAACTAAATATTTGTTGCATAGATAAATAAACTCCCAGAATTGTGTTGAAGAAGTGAATGAGTGGGCCGGCTCCGTGGCTTGGCGGTTGGGTGCGCGCGCTCTGATGCTGGCGGCCTGGGTTCGGGTCCCGGGAGCGCCCCGAGGCACCACTTCTCCGTCCAACGTGAGGCCGAGTCCCACGTACAGCAGCTAAAAGGATGTGAACCTATGACATACAACTGTCTGCTGGGGCTTTGGGGGGAAAAAAACTGAATAAATAAAATCTTTAAAAAAAAAAAAAAAAAAAAAAAGAAGTGAATGAGTGAAGTTGCCAGGCCCTTAAATGTTTTAAAAAATATTTGTTCTGGGTCTGCCACATTTTGCAGCATTTCAACGTAAATATTTATCCATCACATGACTGCAGAAGATTTCAGCTGGAGCCATAGAAAGAAACTCAGATACTAATTCTTGTCTTCATTTGATTAAAAGTTAATATTTCTTAATACACCCAGTTCAGAGGACAAGTCTTCCAAAACAGGCCTTTCATTAGGGGAAATGACAAAAGTAGGCTGAGGATTAGAGACTCTTGAGCCAAGTAGATGCTGCTTAGATTAACTCAACATTTTTCAAGACTTCAATTTTATTTTCTTCCATATAGACTCAAAGAGCAGGTGCTATTTAAAACGTGTTTTTCTCTGCTATGCTGGGTGTGAGGCTATAATCAGTGTGAGGATAAACACTTTATTATAAAGCCCAACGTCGTTCCAGATATAATTTTGGATGCTAGTGAGAATGAAGATCACGGTACCCAGAAGAAGTCAACAGTTGCCTACTCAATGACAAACTAGGTGTGGTTGCTTCCATTTTTTTGCATCACATCCTTCCCTCCCCTCTCAAAGGCTAAAATGATGAAATTTCTATGACATTCTAGATTGGCAGTTGCAAGCTAAATCTGGTCCACAGAGTGCTTTATATGGCACCCACAGGGTGTGAAGACTTGGGAAATCTCATATTAAAAATCTGGGTTTCTGGCATCTTCTGAAAAATTGGAAGATCTGCCCTGTGGTTGCTATGCTTCTCCATTAAGCAGCGTGCTGCAGTATCTGCCTCCCTTAGACAGTTTATAGACTTCATTCCCTACTGGCTTACAACCTGCCCAACACATCCATTTCCATTACCCGCCTGGCCTCTGTAGGCATTTGAGTTTGCAACCCCTGTTTTCGATGGTACACTACACTGGTGACATTGACCTGAAGACCACACATTAATCATAAGCTTAGATAATGAAATAATATGATGAAGTGACATAGTACTGTGATAACATTGTTTACATCTGTCTGTTGGTGTGATGATGAACCTGTTGGTCAGAGATGGTCTCATTCCATCTTGCTCACTATTTAGCACATGTGATATTAATAGTGGTAACATTTGATGTGGTACAGTGTGATTCAGCTTTTCTATTCCACTTCTCATGGCAACAACAAATGTCTTCCTTCTGAGTCAGCATTACCTAGATGCTACTGCTGACCAAAATTAGACTATATATTTGCAAGCACATAAACAGGAGCAGTTAAAATTTTTCGTATTATTGATTGCATATGTAGGTCATGTAATTAGCCAATTTTATAGTTCTGTGATCTATGTATAGCTGCTACAGAGCAAGAGGGGAAATGCAACAGCATTTTCTCTGTTATGCAAGCATCATTACATGATAATGAATAGGTAATATTAAATTCGGCTGATGAGTCATATTACAGTAATCCAATATTTCCCTTGTAAAGTCCCTGGGGTTTTTACAAGGAAATCTTTTCTAATAACAAGAAGAGTGATTCTGAGGCGTGGGCCTCTCAGCACCTTGGTCTTTATTTACTAGTTGTGTGATCCTGGCTTAACCTTTCTCAGCCTCAATTTACTCCGGATTAAATGAGATCACATATGTGAAAGCTTGAAGGACAGTGCCTGGCACATAGTGGGATCAATCAATGTCGGCATCTTTTAAACTGAGATTGATATTTAAGATCCACAAAATGATAGAACAGGTCAGCCTTTCTCTTGAAACTTATTTTCCTATATAATGTGGAATCACATGTTGTACGCACAGGGGCTATGTCTTAAATAGATTTTTTTTTTTTTTAAAGATTTTATTTATTTTATTTTTTGCCCCCAAAGCCCCAGTAGATAGTTGTATGCCATAGCTGCACACCCTTCTAGTTGCTGTTAAAATAGATTTAAGGGAAGAAAAAGAAAAAGATTGATTGCCTTCCCTTCCACTCCCAAGCCAGGCAAAGCAGGCCATGACACTTTATTTAGCATTTCTTTTCTGATTTGACCAAAAATTATAGCAGACTCCTAAAATTGTACTAGAATAGATGGCCTTTTTTTTTTTTTTTTTGAGGAAGATCAGCCCTGAGCTAACATCCGTGCTAATCCTCCTCTTTTTTTGCTGAGGAAGACCGGCTCTGAGCTAACAGAATAGATGGCCATTTTATCCCCAGTCTATAATTCAGCTATATCCAGCTTGTTTATCTTATTAATGGAGTGGACCAGCAACAGTTTATGTCTTCATAGTCCCTGAAGTCATGCAATTCTCTTTTTTCTGTTGAAATAATTTCTATAACTTTATCACTTTGTATTGCCCCTTATAATCTAACATTAATTCAACAAATATTTAAGTTGTCTATATCCCAGGTGCTAAGCTAGGCACAAGGGATGACTGAGGTGAATAAGAGAAGGACCTTGCTCTCAGTTTGCTTATGATCCAGTAGATAGACTTAGAAGCAAATTACAGCTACCACTTATTGTGCGCCCACCAACTGCAGACAAGGTTCCGTGCTACGCCCTTTACGTACTAACGGGTGTGGTAGTGAACAGTTGTTGGATGTGTCTCCAGAATCCATTCCACTCTCCTTCCCTACAGCTCCCAGTTTCTGTTTGGGGATCCCTAGGGAAAGGGTTCCACTCCTGGCTCAAGGGGTGGAACACATGACCAAGGTTAATCCAATCAGTGCATTTCATGCCCATGGCTACAGTGATTGGTTCAGAGACTACCATGTGACCTGCAGTGGTCCAATTAGAGTGAATCTCCTAGCTTTTGCTGGGGAAACCAAGACGAAGACATTCTCTCATTTCTGGTTGGGGTGTTAATATAGATGTGAGGTCAAGAAGTCGTGTAACCATTTTTATTAGCATGAAGGGCACAGAGAGAAGAGGGTATCACTGAAAGAATCTTAGAGAAACCCTGATAATTTCATAACCTCTGGACCAACCTATGCCCAAAGCCTGCCCTACCTCTGGACTTTTCTGTTAGAGTAGCTGGTAGATTCTCTTTGTTGTTTAAACCACTGCGAGTTAGGTTTCCTGTTACATAAAGGAAAGCATCTTAAAGGATAAACATGACCTCACAGTACATACCACCCTTATTTTTACAGCTGAGGAAACAAAGATACTTGCCCTATAGCATCAAGCATATGGCAGAGCTATGATTTGAACCAAAGTTCTATTGACTCCAAAACCCACACTCCTTCTATGATTGTGCTTCCAGCAATTCCAATGCAGTGTGACAAGAGGTATATGAAAGATACAGTAGTGACACAAAGAAAGGAATGATCAACTCATGGGTGTGTGTGTGTGTGTGTGTGTGTGGTGTGGACATGGAGATATTCCAGGAGGAGGAATAGTGCGTGCAGAGGGGTGGCGTGACTGGGTCATGGTATGTGTCAAATAAATGTTTTCTATTTCATCTGACTTTATGCTTCTCAGAAATTTACATTGCCAGAGAATCTTAACCAGAGGATCCCAATATCTCCATGAGTCCTTGAAGATAACATAGGGGACTGAGAGTTACTTTCAAAAAGCTATCATTCTAGAGCAGAGTTGCACAGATTAATTCAGACATCCTCGTTTACCATTCACGGGAGCTATGTCAACTCAGTGTGGCTATCTCACGCTGCTTGGTCAACAAGTCCTTCCTTTTAATATCTCTTTAGTCCATCCGCTCCTTTTGATTCCACTGCCACTGTTTGTTTTAAGCCACCATTGTTTCTCATATAAATCCTTGCTACTCAAAGTGTGGTCCATGGACCAGCAGCCTCAACATCACTTGGGAAGGTCTAAGAATCTCAGACTCTCACCCAGACCATCTGGATCAGAATGTCCATTTTAACACGTTAAACTTTGAGAAGCACTTATGCATTTGACCACTCACTAGAGCCTTGCAACCCGTGTCCCTGCCTTTACTTTTATGCCCCCCCCACCTCATTCTCCTCAGTACCGATAAATGATCTTTCAGATGTATTGACTATATCTCTACGCTGCTTAAAATCAATGATTAAAATCAATTGTTCTTTCAATGGTTCCCTGTGGCCTTCTGGATAATCTCCAGATTCCTTCGATCTGGAGAGCAAATGCGGCTCTTTTCTGCCTGGCCAGTCTCATCTCTTGCTGGCCCTTGACTTGTATTGACTATATTGCAGCTTAATTGAAGAACAGTTCAGTGGTTGAGCACGTGGGACTTAGTGTCACACAGACTTAGGTTTAATATCTAGCACCAGCTATGTGACTTTGGGAATTTCACTTAACCTCACTGAGCCTGTGTCTTCATCTGTTAAAAAAAAAAATGTGTGGGGGGCTTGATAATAAAAGCTGTCTCATAGGCTTCTAATATGCACAGAGCCCTTAGCACAGAACCTGGCACAGAGCAAGCTCTCACTAAAATAGCCATCTTTGTTGGACTTTCCCAAACACATTAGACTCGCATATTTGTACCTTTGCATCTACTGTTCCAGCTGCCTGGAAACCTTTTACCCTTCACCTGATTAACTCCTATTCATCCCTCAAAACGTAGCTCAGATGTCACCTCGTCCAGGAAGCCTCGTTTGTCACCCTCTTCATCCAAGTCAGTGCTTCTCTGCATTTGTTGCTTACCTCTGTCACAACACTCTTCATGGCTGTCAGGTTACATACATATTTCATTAATAAAATGGGGAAATCATGTATTAACAAATGTAGCTTGTTTGCAGACAGAAACTAGCAAAATATGGCATCCCCGGGGAAATAAATATAACGAGTTCTTGGTTGAAACCTTTACATTCCTTCTCGTGAGGATTTCTCAGTCTGTGTTTTGTGGGATATGGTTTTGAGAACCTAGTAGCTGTTATCTGACAAGAGAGTTCTTTGTTCAAAAAAGTGTGGGAAACACAGGGTTACACAAAGCTGAACAGCTCTCAGAGCTTCTAAGATGCTAATATTCAGAATGAATCTCCAAGAGGGTGATATATTACGCAGTGGCCACCCCCATCAGCCCACAGTTTCTGCCAGCTACTGAGCAACACTTCTTCGTGGCTGGACCCTGGCATCTAGCACAGTCTCTGGCACTGAATAAGTGCTAACAAATATTTGTTGAAAGAATAAATGTTAAATGAGTATCGCATTGTCCAGAGGAGGGATCATCTGAGCCTGAATTAGTTCAATGGTAGCAGAAAGAGAGAGGAAGAGATAGACTATAGATTAATAAATTTAGATGTACCTACATAATATCAGCAAGATTTATAGGTCAAAATACAAATTTTCTGTCTTGAATGACCTGCTGGGACAAAAGTGTCACCAGCTGTGGTAGGTGTTGGAGGGAAGGGATTTAATTTGAGGTGTGTCCGGGACATTTATTTTTGTGGGGGCTGTCCAACAGAGAGTTGCATATACACATCTGGAAATCTAGATTTGTGAACTTCCAGCACCTTTTTACTCATTTTACTCTTTAGTTTAGGTCACCCCTTTTCCAGAGAATACCTGACCTCTATATGTGATGACGGCAAATTGAAGAGACTAAGATTGGGTCTGTACAGACATAGTAACTATGGATAGGATGCAAGAATTTTGTTCCCTGGATGGAGCAGTATTATGCAGCATCCAGAAATATCTGCTTTGTGTGCAAAGGGATGCTATTGAATTGATTCCAGATGAAACAGTCAGGTAAATATAGACTAGCATATAGCAGTTGTGTCAGGATATGCTAATTTAAGCTATACACAAATCAGGGAGCATTGAATGGACTTTTCTTCTGTTTACTCAGTTCGTTCATTCATTCAACAAACATTTGCTGAGTATCTACCATGTGCCATTTGATATTCCAGCTCTGGTGATTTGAAAGTGATTAGAACACATTTCTATTCTGTGGATATACCCGTGTAAACATGTGAAATTGTCGTATACACTTCTGTTGCGTATCACTTGGCGTGACATTGCTGGAGGATGGCTTAACAATAGGCATCAAATGCCTTTGACAATGTGCGTATCCTTTGATTCAGCAATGTCACTTTAAGGAATTCATCCTAAGAAAATGAAGGCCATCTACAAAGCTTTAACTACAAGACTCTCCTCACAATTTTCTTGATAATCTCAAGAAGCTGAGAATAACTGATTGTCCTCAAAACCAAGGCAATTGGTTATGTAAATTATTCTGCAGGCAGCAGGAATCCAATGGGGGTTTTTAAGCACAAGAGTGGCATTGGATTTGTGTGTGTGTGTTTTAAAGATAATTTTAGAAGCAGTGTGGAGAATGGTCTCTAGTGGGGGAAAAAACAGAAAAGATGGTTTTTGCAATAGTCTAGGTAAAAGGTAATGCAGAATTGAGCTAACGCAAGGCAGGGGGAGTGGGGAGGACAGTTGGATCTGGGAGTGATTTCCGCGGTGAAAACAATAGGATTTGTTGACTGACTATGTGAGGGGGAGAGTGTGGAATATTGATGAGTAAGGTACTGAGGGTAAATCTGAGATTTCTGATTTAGCTGGAGCAAGTTTGGGGGGAAATATAAGAGGTCTGATTTTGAACATGTTCAGGTTGAGGTTATAAATCCCTTCTCCTGGCTATTGCCATGGTGATTCCTCGAGAAGAAAGAAAAGCTTTGAGAGGTGATGGGGATTGTGGTTAAGTGTTTGGACTCTGAGACTGGCTGGCTGAGACTGAATGCAGGTTCTGCTCCTTATTAGCAAGTGGTTTACTCAGCGTCTCTGAGCTACAAGCCCCGATCTCGTAGGATACCGTTCAGAGTATAGAGTTAAGAAGTGTAAGTCTTGTGAACTGCCCAGTACACAGTAACCACTCAATAAATGCCAGCTTTAAAAAACAGAAGGCGCCATAATAGAGAGAGAGTCCCTACATGCCCTGGGGATTTTTCTGACGCCTTCACGACCTTATACAGGCACGTAGGCTTGGCTTCACTCATGATAACTTCATGCCCCAGCATGGCCAAAACACCTGATCCCACTCCTTGAGCACTTAGTACAGAAGTCCCAGCTCCCTGCTCTCTAACAGACGCAGGATTTCAGGTCCTGAGGCTGGGGCACATATTTCCTCTGCTTCTTTTCTCTACTAAGCCTCCTTTAAGAGCAATACAGAGTGTGCTTTCTGGAACTCGCTCTATTTTCTCTTCTAAATTAATTTCCCTCTTTTATCAATTTTCCCAAGACCGTTGGATATTTCCAAGAGGTGGGTGGAAAAGCACAGGCGAGGGACTGGGGCTGGAGCTGGAGATCGGCAGCCACTGGTGTTGAGGCCGCAACAAAAGATAGGTTTCACTAGGAAGGGGTGAAGAATGAGAAGAGAAGATGAATGGAGACAAACACTGGAGAACCACAACTGAAAGGGGTGAGCGATGGAGAAAGAGCTTGCGAAGGAGAAGGAGAAGGGAGGGCTGGGACGGTAGGAGCGGGAACCAGGAGGACCAGGAGTGAGCAGTGTCCTGGAAGCCAGGTGGGGCGGGAGTTTAGAGTAGGGTCTGGCCCACCACGTTATATTTTTTTGGAGAGGTTAAATAGGATGAGGACTGAAAAGAAGCAATCAATGGGCCATCAGGGATCTTAGAGCAGTTTCAGTTGAATGGAGGGGAAGCGACTTGGCCAAGGTCATGCGACTAATAAGTGGCAGAGCTAGGACTACAAACCAGGGCCCAAGTTCTTCATCACTCTGCTCTAAGGTAGTACTTTTTATGTGCACACTAAAATGTTAGACGTGTGTCTTGTGTGTGTTAGAATCTAATGATATGCTATTTCGTTGTTATAGAAACGAAACACGAAAACCCAAACTCATACTTACACGCTTAATTCCAAGTTCACTTCTCCCTAAGCCAGGTCTGTTGACTCATTTGGTCTGCTGTACCCCATGTGTATGTATTTTAGATGCCTAACAAACAAATCCAGATTTGTTGTATGAAAGCTATGCCCTCCTAAGACATTGATCACAGGCTTTACAAACAGAACAAACCAACAAACACCCCAGTTTTGATGAGAGAAGAGAGCTGTGGTAATCCCAACTCTGATGAAGGAAATGTACGGATCTGCTTTAGAATCTGCTCTGCATCTGCCAATGGCAGCTGTTTTGCAGAACAGTTGACATAGGTAGGCTCCCGGACTGTGCATGAGGCGTGCAACCTGGGCCAACTCTTGAGTTTTCTAGTCCTTCTTTGTGAGTCTCTTTCACTGCTTCCTGGGACTCCACATCTGTAAAACTACAAGATAGCTGCTAACCATCTGCCCTGGAAAGTGTAATGTTGGATAACACCAGTCTCCCTGGAAGGTGTCTGTAAAATTAGGAATATTGTGATGATAAACGTAATGACTACAGAGAATTCTATATTCTAGGACATATTCTAGAATTTATGTGAGGATGATCTTGATATTTTGATGATTACAGCACAATGCTTAAGCCAACTTTTAACTACAAGTAATGATAACGGTTATGATATTAATAATAATAAATGACATATATTGGATATTTATTCTATGTTGTGCACTGTGCTAAGCATGTTACATAGTTAACCTCATTTTACAGGAAAGGAAACTGCCTTTTGGAGAGCTTCAGTAGTTGATTTAAGGTGCTACAGCTACCAGGCATGGAGTCAGGTCTTCACTCAGGCAGCCTTGTAAGTGAGCATAAGTGAGGCCCTCTTGTTCACTAAATGGCGCCAGCCCCTCTGCCGCGTGACTACTCGCAGCTCTACACGTACTCCAAAAAATTCACATGCTCTCCTGATTTATGCCCTCTGCTTACATATGTACTCCCCGATAGCTTGATAAATTAAAACTTTTTTCTATAAGTTTCTCTCCAGAAACAGGCTGACCATAGGTGGGAAACACACCTACAAGGTGTCCATCACAGCTGACAGAAGAATGGAACAATGTGATTCCTGGAGCCCGTCATGCCTGGAGACCAACATCCCTGGACCCCTTCCTCACTGCCCATTTTCCTTATATAACTGTCTCAAGATTCTGTAATCTTGGAAGATGGGTCTTTGAGACATTAGTCACTGTCTTCCAATTTGCCAGCTAATCTAACTAAACTTCGTTTCTCGATCTCTAACTTGTTGTGATTAATTGGCTCAGATCGCGGCGAGCAGCGTGAGCCCATTGCTCAGTATCAGCCTGACTTCAGAGTTATGGTCCTAACCTCTTGAACTTTCTCTTCTGAATCTTAAAATTAATATTTCTTCTCATACAAATAATAGTTTCTAGAGCTCTCACTTTCTAGAAGCAACAATTCTTTTTTTTTTTTTTTTTTTTTTTTGTGAGGAAGATCAGCCCTGAGCTAACATCCATGCCAATCCTCCTCTTTTTGCTGAGGAAGACCGGCCCTGAGCTAACATCTATTGCCAATCCTCCTCCTTTTTTTCCCCTTTTTCTCCCCAAAGCCCCAGTAGATAGTTGTATGTCATAGTTGCACATCCTTCTAGTTGCTGTATGTGGGACGCTGCCTCAGCATGGCGGGACAAGTGGTGCATTGGTGCGCGCCCGGGATCCGAACCCCGGCCGCCAGCAGCGGAGCGAGTGCACTCAACCGCCAAGCCACAGGGCCGGCCCCTAGAAGCAACAATTCTTCTTTTTCTTTGAGTCACTGGAAGATTTTTTTCCCCCTCTGCATTAGGGTTTTCATTGAAACACAGATGAATTCCTCTCTGGTTGCTCTCTGTTTCTGTAATCACAGTGTATGACCGACAGAGTATGATTCAGCTGGAATACAAGGCAGAGCGCCATCCTGGGTTTGGGGGGCATTCCATTTAAATGGCTAGCAATTTATTTCCTTGAAATATTTCTGATTTTTCTGAATGTTTTCCAGGTATCAAAGCAAGATAAGGCTGATAACTGACATGCTTTAATAAAACAATGATCTATTGGGGAAAATTGGAGCTGTTAGGGAATGAGCCCATTTTATGAGAGTAAAAAGAGCTTGAACAATACGAATGCATATCCATGCCCACATTTTCCCCTTTCTCCATGATTTAAAATGGAGCAAAAGACACATCACGGAAACAGAAAATGGTCTTTCTGATGTTCTTTCGTGAGTACATTTTTACAGCTGAAACATTTACTATCCCTGACAGATATAGACATGTAACTACAGTCCTACTAACGTACAAAATGGCTTGTTCAGGAAAACCCCAGGAGAATGCAGGACAAAGGACATATTAAGTGAGAGAACAAAGTGTGGGCAGGATGGGGTGATGGGTGGGGAGGTGTTGTAGACTAATTTTTCTGAATGGGCCCATGCAACCGAGCCACTAACTGGGAGATTCCTGGAATCACATCAGTCAGCCCTGGACCTCCAGTGATCCCCATCAACCCACAAGCTGGAATGGACAACCACTGTCAGGTGATGCCAAACCCCAGCCAAGACCAGCATGGACTTGCATGTGGCCAGACCCGTGGAATTCTCTCCTGGCTAGCTGCACCGCCTGGCCCCAGTCATTTCGTTAACCTCATGATAATGTGTTGTGATTTAAATGTTTAAACCCCGCTCAGTGTCATTTTTTTGGTAACACTTTATTGAGATATACAATTCAATGGTTTTTGGTATATTCCTAGATTTATGCAACCATTATTGCAATAAATTTTAGAGCATTTTCACCCAAAAAGAAACCCTGCTTTTTCCCTTCTTCCCCCACCCCCAGCCCAAGGCAACCAATAACCTTTCTTTTTCTATGGATTTGCTATAGATATGCTTTGTCTGTAGATACAGATTCTAGACATTTCAGATAAATGCAATCATACAACACGTGGTCTATTATGACTGGCATTTCCCCCTCACAAATGTTTTCAAGATTTATCCATGTCGTGGCATGTATCAGTACTTCATTCCTTTTTATTACCAAATGACATTACACTGTTTGAATACGCCACATTTTATTCATCTATTCATCAGTCAATGGCCATTTGGGTTGTTTCCACTTTTTTTTACTGTCATGAATAGTGCTGCTATGAACATTTGTCTACAACTTTTTGTGTGGACGTATTTTTCATTTCTCTAGGGTATATACCCAGGAGTGGAATCACTGGGTCATATTGTAACTGTGTTTCCCCTTTTGAGAAACTGCCAGACTGTCTTCCAAAGTGGCTGCCCCATCGTACATTTCCACCAGCAACGTATGACAGCTCCAATGTCTCTACTCAATGTTATTTCAATAGGTTTCTGTTTTTGGTTTGGAGACTTAATTTGGTAGGTTCTCAAAAGGTCAGAACTCAAAACGTCAGTCAGCACAATGTAATGATAACAATAATAATAGTAATAACAACGATAATAATAATATCTTGTATGCTTCTATCGAGACCCTCCTATGTGCTGTCGTGTATTATCTAATTTAACCATCACGAACAGTGCTCTGGGATAGATAGTGATGTTAGAATTTTAAAGATGAACAGAGTGAGGCTCAGAGAGATTGTGACGGGTCCCATGAGGTCACACAGCTGGCAGGTGGCAGAGTCAGGGCTCGAACTCAGGTTCTCCAGATTTCAAAGCCTGTATTTTTGAAAACCATGTTGTTCGGATAAGCTCCGTGTCACGTACATTTGAAATTGTCAACATGCTGGACAAAGTATCAAATTACCAAGATGATATTGCATTATTTTCCCTTTCGATCAACCAAAATGACGGTTATAAATAAAAGTGTCTTGCATCAGCCCCTGCTGCCCTGGCTCTTTGTAATCGTCCAGCATCCCTCCGAGTCCTTGGCATTCCCAGCAGAGCGGGGCACCGAGCCAGGATGGGAAGCCAGGACTGGAAGAGCCACTTAATAATTCCACGCAGACGGTTACTTCAGCCGGTTATTGAACTTGAAGCATTATCACCCTAAACTAATGCAAACAGACAGGGCTCTGGGCACTGCTGTGGCGGGGACGGTTTTGTCCTCTAGGATTACAGAATTGGATTACTCACACGGAAATGGAATTTTTATTCGTTTTTGAATGAGAAAACAGCAGGCGCTCGGTATAGATGGTTGGAAAATTCAGAAAATTAAAAAGGAAAAAAATCTCCTTCAAATCTCAACCCTTAGGAACAACCACTGTTAATAGTTTTGTGTATTTACTCCTACTCTTCATTTTCTGTGCATTAAAAACAGTATTTTTTTTTTCTGATTATAAAAGTAATACATACACCTTGTAGGAACATTGGAGAATTCAAACAAAACATTATTTATTATCTTGATATTCATGGGTAGTCATTGTCAGCATTTTGGTGTATGTCATTTCAGTGTTTTCTTTTATGGGATTTGTGTACGTATGTGTGCATACATGTGAACACATAACAAAATTGGGATGGCACGATTTTTTCGTTTAATTTCTACCATTACCGTTCTTTGAAACACTTAATATGATGGAGATCACAGTGTACACTTGATCTTAACCAAAAGATCAAGAGCAATAGCTCATGCCTTATATTACAATTTGTATCCTATTTTCCTCTGACATTTTGATTAATATTGTGTTACAATGCTAATATTGTGTTCCAATGTTTTTCCCATGACATTTCAAACTCTTTGTAAACTCCATTTTAAATAAGTATATCGTGTTACATTGCACACACACCATAATTTATTTAGCCATTCCTTTTTGTAGGATATTAGACTTTTCCTAATTTTTCCACATTTTACATAAATTGTAAGAAATACCTGTGTGTAGGTAGTTTTTAGTATTTCAAATATTTCTTAGGGTAGATTCCCGGGAGTTGAATTATTGGATCCAATAGGTTTGGCTATTTTTTCTTTTCTTTCTTTTTCTTAATCACGAAATATTTCAGCATAAAGAAAAGTAAAGAGAGAGGCCAGCCCCGTGGCTTAGCGGTTAAGTGCACGCGCTCCGCTACTGGCAACCTGGGTTCCGATGCCCGGTGCGCACCGACGCACTGCTTCTCTGGCCATGCTGAGGCCGCGTCCCATATGCAGCAACTAGAGGAATGTGCAACTGTGATGTGCAACTGTCTACTGGGGCTTTGGGGAGAAAAGGGGAAGAAAAGGAGGAGGATTGGCAATAGGTATTAGCTCAGGGCCGGTCTTCCTCAGCAAAAAGAGGAGGATTGGCATGGATGTTAGCTCAGGGCTGATCTTCCTCACACACACACACACACAAAAGTAAAGAGAATAACATGACAAGATCCCTGAACCCACCAACTACTCTTTATTTTGGCTTATATACTCTTGTATTTAATAAGTTTTTTTATGTTGAAATATAATTTCCATGTAATACAGGGCATGTATCTTAAGTGACTATGTCAATGAATATCTATATCTATCCATCATCTATCTACTTATCTATCTAATCTATATCCATATCCATACACATACACACAAATATCCCAGTATATCACCAATCAGATCATACACTTCTGATATTTCAACAAGCTCCCCCTCATGTTGTTCCCCATACACTACCCCTCAGAAGTAACCACTATTCTGACATTTATCGCTTTAGATAAGTTTTGCCTGTTTTTGAGCTTTACATGAGTGGAATCATTCAGTACGAACTCTTCTGCATCTGGCTTCTTTTGTTTAATATTATGTCTGTAAGATTCATCCCTTTTGCTGGTAGCAGTTTGGTCTTTCCCATTGCTGTGGCTATAACTACAAAAACGAAATATTGCAGGTGTTAGAGAGGGTGCAAAGAAATCGGATCCCTCGTACATTGCTGGTGGAACGTAAAATGGTTCAGCGGCTATGGAAAACAGTTTGGCAGTTTCTCAAAAAATTAAACATAGAATTACCGTAAAACCCAGCAATTCCTCTCTTAGGTATGTACTCCAAAGAATTTAAAACAGGTACTTGAACAAATATTTGTATACGAATGTTCACAACAACACTATTCACAATAACTGAAAGGTGGAAACAACCCAAAAGTCCATCAATGGATGGACGGATGAATAAATTGTTGTATATCCATACAATGAAATATTATTCAGCCACAAAAAAGAGTGGAGTACTGATACATGCTACAACTTGGATGAACCTCAAAAATAGTATGCTAAGTGGAAGAAGCCAGACACAAAAGGTCACATATTGTATGATTCCATTCTTGTGAAATATCCAGGACAGGTAAATCCATAGAGAAAGAAAGGATTGGTGGTTACCAGGGGCTGGAGACGGGGTGGTGGGGAACGTGGGATAACTACTTAATGGGTTTTCACCCACTTGTATCCTTAGTGAGTAATGAAAATATATTTTTTTGAGTGTATCCACTCTTTTTTTTCAATTATTTTATTGAGGTCATTTTGGTTTATAACACTGTGATTTCAGGTGTACATTACTATATATCAGTTTCTGTATAGACTGCATCGTGCTCACCACCAATAGTCTATTGTCTATCCGTCACCATACATGTGTGCCCCTTTAGCCCTCCCTCCCACCCCCTTCCCCTCTGGTAACCACTAATCTGTTCTCTTTATCAATGTGTTTGTTTATCTTCCACATATGAGTGAAATCATGTGGTGTTTGTCTTTCTCTGTCTGGCTTATTGCGCTTAGCATAATACCCTCAAGGTCCATCCATGTTGCCGCAAATGGCGTGATTTTTTCTTTTTTATGGCTGAGTAGTATTCCATTGTGTGTATATACCACATCTTCTTTACCCATTCATCAGTTGATGGGCACTTGTGTTGCTTCCACATCTTGGCTATAGTGAATAATGCTGCAGTGAACATAGGGGTGCATAGATCTCTTTGTATTGTTGATTTCATGTTTTTTGGATAAATACCCAGCAGGGGATAGCTGGATTGTATGGTATTACTATTTTTAATTTTTCGAGAAATCTCCACCCTGTTTTCCCTAGTGGCTGCACCAGTTTGCATTCCCACCAGCTGTGTATGAAGGTTCCCTTTTCTCCACATCCTCTCCAACATTTGTTATTTTTTGTCCTGATAATTACAGCCATTCTAACAAGTGTAAGGTGATATCTCATTGTAGTTTCGATTTGCATTTCCCTAATAATTAGTGATGTTGAACATCTTTTCATGTGCCTGTTGGCCATCTGTATATCTTCTTTGGAAAAATGTCTGTTCATATCCTCTGCCCATTTTTTGACCAGGTTGTTTTTTTTTGTTGTTGAGTTGTATGAGTTCTTTATATATTTTGGAAATTAACCTCTTGTTGGATATATGATTTGCAAATATTTTCTCCCAGTTGGTGGGTTGTCTTTTCGTTTTGTTCGTGATTTCCTTTGCCTTTCAGAAGCTTTTTGTCTGACATAGTCCTATTTGTTTATTTTGTCTTTTGTTTCCCTTGCCTGAGTAGACACGGTATTCAAAAAGATACTGCTAAGACCAATGTCAAAGAGTGTACTGCCTATATTTTCTTCTAGGATTCTTATGCTTTCATATCTTACATTCAAGACTTTAATCTGTTTTGAGTTAATTTTTTTGTGTGTTGTTAAGATAATGGTCTACTTTCATTCTTCTGCATGTGGCTGTCCCGTTTTCCCAACACCACTTAATGAAGAGACTTTCCTTTCTCTATTGTATGTTCTTGGCTCCTTTGTCGAAGATTAGCTGCCCATAGATGTGTGGTTTTATTTCTGGCCTTTCAATTCTGTTCCATTGATCTGTGTGTCTGTTTTTGCACCAGCACCATGCTGTTTTGATTTCTATAGCTTTGTGGTATATTTTGAAGTCAGGGATTGTGATGCCTCCAGCTTTGTTCTTTTTTCTCAGGATTACTCTGGCTATTTGGGGTCTTTTGTTGTTCCATATAAATTTTAGGATTCTTTGTCCTATTTCTGTGAAGAATGTCATTGGGTTTCTGATTGGGGTTGCACTGAATCTGTAGCTTGCTTTAGGTATAATGGACATTTTAACTATGTTTATTCTTCCAATCCATGAGCATAGAATATCTTTCCACTTCTTTATGTCTTCTTCAATTTGTTTTGATAATGGCTTATAGTTTTCCGTGTATAGGTCTTTCACCTCCTTGGTTACATTTATTCCTAGATATTTTATTCTTTTTTATTGCTATTATAAATGGGATTGTATTCTTGACTTCTCTTTCTGCTAGTTCGTTATTAGCATATAGAAATGCAACTGATTTTTGTAAGTCAAATTTGTACCCTGCAATTTTGCCTAGCTGTTGATTATTTCTAATAGCTTTCTAGTGGATTCTTCAGGGTTTTCTATATATAGAATCATCTTGTCCACAAACAGTGACAGTTTTGCTTCTTCCTTTCCAATTTGGATACCTTTTACTTCTTTTTCTTGCCTAACTGCTCTGGCCAAAGCTTCTAATACTGTGTTGAATAGGAGTGGCGAGAGTGGGCACTCTTGTCTTGTTCCTGTTCTCAGAAGGAAGGCTTTCAGTTTTTCACTGTTAAGTATGATGTTTGCTGTGGGTTTGTCATATATGGCCTTTATTATGTTGAGGTACTTTCCTTCTATACTCATTTTATTGAGAGTTTTTATCATAAATGGATGCTATATCTTGTCAAATGCTTTCTCTGCATCTATTGAGATGATCATGTGATTTTTATTCCTCATTTTGTTAATGTGGTGTCACATTGATTGATTTGTGGATGTTGAACCATCCATGTGTCTCTGGTATAAATCCCACTTGATGGGGATGTATAATCCTTTTAAGGTATTGCTGTATTCAATTTGCCAATATTCTGTTGAGGATTTTTGCATCTATGTTCATCAGTGATATTGGCCTATAATTTTCCTCCTTTGTGTTGCCTTTGTCTGGTATTGGTATCAGGGTAATGTTGGCCTCATAGAATGAGTTAGGAAGCATTCCGTCTTCTTGAATTTTTTGGAATAGTTTGAGAAGGATAGGTATTAAATCTTCCTTGAATGTTTGGTAGACTTCTCCAAAGACGCCATCTGGTCCCGGACTTTTGTTTTTTGATTACTGTTTCAATCTCTTGTGATTGGTCTATTCAGATTCTCTAGTGCTTCTTGATTCAGTTTTTGGAGGTTGTATGAGTCTAAGAATTTATCCACTTCTTCTAGATTGTCCAATTTGTTGGCGTATAGTTTTTCATAGTATTCTCTTACAATCCTTTGTATTTCTGTGGTATCCATTGTAATTTCTCCTCTTTCATTTCTAATTTTATTTATTTGAGCCTTCTCTCTTTTTTCTTACTGAGCCTGGCTAAGAGTTTGTTAACTTTGTTTATCTTCTCAAAGAAAGATCTCTTAGTTTCATTGATCCTTTCTATTGTTTTTTTAGTCTCTATTTCATTTATTTCTGCTCTAATTTTTATTATTTCCCTCCTTCTGCTGACTTTGGGCTTTGTGTGTTCTTCTTTTTCTAGTTCTGTTAAGTGTATTTTAAGATTACTTATTTGAGATTTTTCTTCTTTGTTGAGGTGGGCCTGTATTGCTATGAATTTCCCTCTTAGCAGCACTTTTGCTGCATTCCATGAGAGTTGGTATGTTGTGTTTTAATTTCCATTTGTCTCCAGGTATATCTCCTTTGATTTCTTCATTGATCCAATGGTTGTTCAGCAGCACGTTGTTTAGTTTCCACATATTTGTGACTTTCCCAGCCTTTTTCTTGCAGTTGATTTCTAGTTTCATAGCACTGTGGTTGGAAAAGATGCTTGATACCATTTCAATAGTCTTAAATTTATTGAGGTCTGCCTTGTTTCCCAACATATGGTCTATCTTTGAGAATGTTCCATGTGCACTTGAGAAGAATGCGTATTCTTCTGTTTTTGGGTGGAAGGTTCTATGTATATCTATGAAGTCCATCTGGTCTAGTATTCATTTAAGGCCACTGTTTCCTTGTTGAATTTCTCTCTGGATGATCTAGCCATTGATATAAGTGGGGTGTTGAGGTCTCCTACTATTATTGTGTTGCTGTTAATTTCTCCCTTTAGGTCTGTTAATAGTTGCTTTATATACTTTGGTGCTCCTGTGTTAGGTGCATATACACTCATTAAGTGTTATGCCTTCTTGGTGGAATGTCCCTTTTATCATTATATACTGACTGTCTTCGTCTCTCATTGTCTTTTTTATCTTGAAGTCTGCTTTGTCTGATATAAGTATGGCAACACCTGCTTTCTTTTGGTTGCCATTTGCTTGGAGTATCATCTTCCAACCCTTCACTCTGAGCCTATGTTTGTCTTTAGAGCTGAGATGTGTTTCCTGGAGGCAGCATATCGCTGGGATGATGAAAATATTTTGGAACTAGATAGAGGTGCGGATTGTACCACATTGTGAAGGTACAATGCCACTGAATTGTTCACTTAAATATGATTAATTTTATGTTGTGTGAATTTCACCCTAATAAAAAAATTTAATGTGGTCGAACATGTTAATATTTTTCTTTAAAGTTTGTGTTTTGGGGGGTCTTAATTAACATATTTTTCCACTGCAAAATAATAAAGATATTCTTCTCTATTATTTTACAAATTTAAAAAATTTTGCTTTTCTCACTAAAGTCTTTTTTTTTTTTTTTAAAGATTTTATTTATTTATTTTTTCCCCCCAAAGCCCAGTAGACAGTCGTATGTCACAGCTGCACACCCCTCCAGTTGCTGTATGTGGGACGCGGCCTCAGCATGACCAGAGAAGCGGTGTGTCGGTGCGCAGCCGGGATCTGAACCCGGGCCGCCAGCAGCAGAGCGCACGCACCCAACCACTAAGCCACGGGGCCGGCCCTCACTAAAGTCTTTAATTCACCTGGAATTTGTGTGTGTGATGGGAAGGATAAGGGTGTAATTTTTATTTTAGTTTTCCATTTGGTTAGGCAAATATCTCAGCACCATTTATAGAAAAGTCCACCCTTCCTGTAGTGATTGGTCACGCCTCTCTGTCATATATCAACTTTCCAAATATGTGTCTATTTTGGGCTCTCAATTTTCTCCTTATATCTTACAGCTTTATAACATGTTTTGATATCTGCTAGTTAAGTGCTTCTTACCTTATTTATTTTTTCACCATTGTCTTCCCTATTCCTGGCCCTTTGTTCTTCCACGTAATTTTAGGGTCAGCTTGTCAGTTTATTTTTTATTTTATTTTTTACATTCTAATCTTTATTAACAAAATTGGTCCAGAAAAGGATTGGGTCAAGATGACAAAGTGATAAGGGGTAAAATAAACATTGTTTTCCATGGCATAGTTTCTAGGGGACTGTAGACAGTCTAGAAGTCAAAGTTTATTTGAAAATCCTATTCCATACCAACATTTCAAGTGGAATTGCACTGAAGAGAATTGTCATCTTTATCATACTAACTCTTTCGTACCCCTGAACATGGCATATCTCGCTCTTCCTTTCTTCAGTTCATTTTTTATGTTGCTAAACAGTGCAACATAAAAATGGTTAATTATTAATTGTCCCAGGTGGCATAAAATAGTATTTTTCTCCACAAAGATGTGTTTTTTTGGCTATTATGATTATATTTTGTTTGATTAATAATGTACAGAAATACTACTATTCTTGTATGTTTATCTTGTTTACAAAACCTTGCTCTTATTCATTTTAATAGCTTATTTGTGGATTTTCTTGAATTTTTATATAGGCAATTATATTGTCTGAAAAAGAGAGTTTTGTTTCTCCTGTTTCAATTGTTATGCCTCATTTATTTTTCTTATCTAACTCCGCTAGGACCTCCCGGAAGTGGGGATAATAGACATCCTTGTTTTCTTCCTGACCTTAATGGGGGTGCTACTAGAGGTTCAACAGTAAATGTGATGTTTGCTGTTGATTTTTAATAATTACTCTCCAGAAGGTAAGAAAATGATCTTCTATTTTTAGTTTGCTAAGAAAAAAAATAGACATATATGACTGCTAATTTTTTTCAAATGCTTTTTCTGTATTCATTAAAATAATCAAACAACTTTTTTCTTTAATCTGTTAATATGGTATATTACATCAATAGATTTTCTGATATTGGGACTTTTTGGAAATAAACCCTAGTTGTTCATGATGTATTTTTATTTAGAATTTTTGCACCTGTGTTTATAGGTGAGATCACTCTAGAAATTTTTTTACTGTACCATTTTAATCTGGCTTTGATATCAAAGTCATCCTATCCTCATAATATGAGCTCTGAAACAATTTTTGTATAATAAGGATTATCTGTTATTTGGTAAAACTCACCTATAAAAACGTTTGGGCCTGTTGCCTTTGTGAGACTGAGGAGGAAAATAAATTTTTATATTAACAATTCAGTTTTGTAATGACTATTGATTTGCTTTTTCATTTCTTAAATATATATATATATTTTTTCCTCCCCAAAGCCCCAGTACATAGTTGTATATTATAGTTGTAAGTCCTTCTGCTTCTTCTGTGTGAGCCACCACCACAGCATGGCTTCTGACAGACAAGTGGTGTGGTTCTGCACCCAGGAACTGAACCTGGGCCACCAAAGCAGAGTGTGCCATACTTTAACCACTAGGCCATCAGGGCTGGCTCTCTTAAATATATTTTGATAATTTACTTTTTAAAGAAAATGACCCATTTCAACTAAGTTTAAAAAATCTTCCTGTATTTCTATTATGTCTCGCTTTTCTTTGTTAATATTACTTATAAGTGCCTATTTTGATGAGTCTTGAGAGGTTTGCCTTTTTTATTAGTTTTTTCCCCTCAAAGAATTTGAAAAAACAAAAACAAAGCTTTTGGCTTTGTTGATTCTCTCGATTGCTCTTGGTTTTCTTAATTTATGCTCTCATGACTATTATTTTCTTTTTTCTACTTCACTTAGGTTTTATCTGTTCTTTTTTCTTGAAGTTTTTTGAGTTGAATGCTTAATCTATTTTTTTTTTACCATTTTAACTATTTTTAAGTGTATGGTTCAGTGGTATTAAATACATTCACACTGTTGTGCAGCCATCACCACCATCCATCCCCATAACTCTTTTTATCTTGTAAAACTGAAACTCTATACCCATTAAACAACAACTGCCCACTCTCCCTTTCCTCTAGTCCCTGGCAACCATCATCTACTTTCTGTCTCTATGATTTTGACTTCTCTAAATATCTCATATAAATAGACTCATATAGTACTTGTCTTTTTGTGGCTGACATTTCACTTAGCAAAATGTCCTCAAGGTTCATCCATGTTGTAGCATATTGCAGAATTTCCTTCCTTTTTAAGGCTGAATAATATTCCATTGTATGGACAGACCACATTTTACTTATCCATTCATCCTAATCAATTTATTTTTAGTCTTACATTTTTAAATGCATAAATTTAAGGCTATACATTTACTTACACCAAAACTTACAAGTTTTGATATGTGACACTCCCGTGGTTATTCAGGTCTAAATTTTTTTTTGCTTGGAAGGATTCACCCTGAGCTAACATCTGTTGCCAATCTTCCTCTCTCTTTTTTTTCCCTCCCCAAAGCCCCAGTACATAGTTGTATATTTTAGTTGCAGGTCCTTATAGTTCTTCTATGTGAGCCACCGCCACAGCATGGTAACTGACAGATGAGTGGTGTGGTTCTGTGCCCAGGAACTGAACCTGGGCTGCTGAAGCAGAGCGCATCAGGTCTAAATATTTTATGATTTTCATTATTATTTCCTTTTTCTCTCATGAGCTATTTAGAAGTTCTTTATTGATAATAAAATTTTAAAGACTTGCTACCAGTTGCTAAATCATTTTCTTAAAGAGCTGGGCCTTTTTACACTTCCACAGGCCATGTGGATGCCAAAAATTGCCCGAGATGACATCTTAAAAACAACAGGAGGCCAGCCCAGTGGCATAATGGTTAAGTTTGCACACTCTTCTTTGGCGGCCTGGGGTTCACATGTTCGGATCCTGGGTGCAGACCTATGCACTGCTCATCAAGCCATGCTGTGGTGGCATCCCATATACAAAACAGAGGAAGATGGGCACGGATATTAGCTCAGGGCTAATCTTCCTCAGCAAAAAGAGGAAGACTGGCAACGGATGTTAGCTCAGGGCTGATCTTCCTCACCAAAAAATAAAATAAAAAATATCTATAAGTTTTAAAACAAACAAACAACTACAATAACAAACAAACAAACAACCCATGTCCTATAGGGCCTTTTCCCCCTGATACAAAACACCATCCCTGTGCAGTCTAGGAAGTCAATGTAATAAAGAGGCTAAGTCTGGATTCAAGTGCTGACGGGCCACTTGGTAAGTGTGGGACTCTGGGCAAATAACTTAATCTTTCTGCACCTCAGTTTCATCCTCTATAAAACAAGGCTAACAAAATGGTATCTGTTTCACAGAGTTATTGGGGAGTGTTTAGCACCTAAATGTCATTCAATAAATGTTACTAATTTTTACCAATCCAGCGGCTGATTTTACTTTGTACTTTTAACACTGCCGTGCTCTTTTACTAAAATAAACCTCTGGGTTTCTGGAAAGTAAAGACCCATGTTCCAAACAGCTTTGTTACGCTGTGTCCAAAATATTTTCATGTGTCTCTCAAGTTCATGCAAACACATACAGAGTCAACACAGGTACCCACAGACAAGACTGTCCCATTTCAAATTTAAATTACACACACAGATGCAAACGACAAAGATTCTCACAAAAACGCACTCAACCTGGACCCACAGATCCAGGTCCACACTCACGCTTCTGCACACTCCTCACAAAGATGGATCCATCGCCCACAGATAGAGACGCGCTCATAAATCCTACTCAAAACCTCG
This sequence comes from Ceratotherium simum simum, assembly GCF_057802395.1. Lineage (NCBI taxonomy): Eukaryota > Metazoa > Chordata > Mammalia > Perissodactyla > Rhinocerotidae > Ceratotherium > Ceratotherium simum. Next base: position 13,039,788 of record NC_141925.1, read on the forward strand.
CAGCCCGCTGACAGATCACAAGCTACGCGCAGTGCCAGCACCATGCAAAGCAACACCACCGGCTCCAGGATGGGCAGGGGTCTTGTTCTTACTTCCTTTGGGTTGGTTCTATTTTAGTTGTTGTTTTTGTTGTTCTCCTTAGAGTTATCATCTGCCCCCTTTTCTCTCTACCCAGCCCCCAAACTCCCCCCACCCCGCCGCCTCCACTGCGCATGCGCCCTGCATCCCTCCCCTCTCCTGGGTACCAGTCTGGGCTCCCAGGCCCCGGCGGCGGAAGAGATGGAGCAGCGTCACGAGCGCCCGGCCCCTTAAAACGCTGCTGGCTGGAGCCGCCTCCCTCCCTGCAGCCCGCGGTGGAGATGGAGTAAAGGGAGACCTGTCGACCTGCCCGCGGAGATCAGCGATGGAGTTAAAGCAATCTTTGTCTACCCATCTGGAAACTGAGAAGCCTCTGAGGCGCTATGGGGCGGTGGAGGAGACGGCATGGAAAGCGGAGGGACTGGGGAGAAGTGAGTACTCGGGCGGGGTGGGGGACAGTTGGGGATCCGTGCGCTGGAGCCGGTGGTCGCGGGAGCGCGGGGATGGTAGGGAGCGGACCAAGGGAAGCGCCCCCGCAGCGGGGCTTTCAGCGCGGGGGGATGCGCAGCGCTGCGCAGCGGCGCGCTCTCCAGCGAACAAAAGGGGGACCTTCCAGGCTGGGCTTCACCGGGAGGCTCGGGAACTCGCTAGGCGGCTAAGCCGGGAGCCTGAGGCGGACTCGGGAGCCTGGGATCCGTAAGCTCGCAGCGGGTCCTGGAAAGTAGGGTCTTTCCCGCAGCCGAGAGAGCAGGGTCGGTTCTCCGCCCGGGCTGCGCTAGGACGCTGGAGCCGGTGGACCGTCCTGGAAAGCACCCACATCCCTGGAGAGAGGGGAGTGTCGGCTGGGTTTCCGCTCCGCCTTTTCCCCGGCGCGAGGTTCGGGGCACACCTCAAATTCCCAGCGTTTCTTCCCCCGCCTTCTCTGGGTCGCAGGTGGGAGGGAAAGGGTTAGGGGAAGTTAACCCTGTGCGCATCCTTCTCCTTTCTCCCTTGACTCAGAGTCTTGGGTTTGGGTACAATCCTAGAAGGCAGCTCTGAAACACACAGACTGTCTGCTGGTTCTCTCTACGGTATTTTGATGTCAACAACATTTCCAAATAAACGAAAGAATTTTGCTTTGAATTAGTAGGATGCAGTAGTTGAAACTCCTGCCCTCAAAGTATAGAGGCAGCCGCGGGGGCGCCAGGGGCGCCAGCCCTCCCTGCAAACCCGGGGCGCTTCCCAGGGCCCCTGCCCTGCGTTGCTGCTCTAGCACGGTGCCTCCTGCCGGGCTGGGAAAGGCCCTCTGGCCCTTCACAAGGACCCTCAGCTTCCTGCCTTGGCGCTGGGTAACCGTGCTAGGCACCCATCTCAGAGCAATGTCGGACCAAAGTATTGTAAATGTGCTCTTTTCCCGTCTTCACCTGGTCGAAGATTGTATGTGTGTCTGTGTGTGCATGGCTGCGCTTGTGTGTGCGCTTTCTCCATCCCTGTAATTACAAATTCAGAAAATCTTCCTAGAATGGCTCAGCTGTATTCTGGTTCTCTTGGGTTCAAGTTGAAATCATCATGAAATGCCTTAGTTCTGCACCTGGAACCCACAGTGCTCCCAACCTTTCTCGTTTTCTTTCTCCTTTTTAAATGCCGGTCCTCCTCCTGTTTCATCCTTTCAAAACCCTTTGGTATTCTGGCATGACACCAGGGCTGAGGGTCTCTCAAAATAATACCCACAATGGCTGCCTTTTATTGATAGGTTGCCATGTACCAGGTCCTGTGCTCAGAACTTCAAATGGATCATCTCATTCCATCCCCACAACAACCTCCAGAGGTGAATATTACGACTCCCCTTCCATTGATGGAGAAACCGGGGCTTGTTAGGTGATGTGACTGTTAAGTGGCAGTGCCGGGGTTTGAACCCAGATTTGTTGGACCACAGAGCCCCATCTCTGCTTTTAACAGGAAGGTTTATTGCTTTCATGTTTTCAGGAAGCTTTCTAAATCTGTTGAGAGAGTCCTAGAACACATTCAGTGATTGTATAAGTATGTGGCAGCCCTGTTGGTCTCTGGAGCTCACAGTGGCCTTGAAAGGATGCTGGGTCCCTGCAAAGTAGAAGCCGCATTCAGATAAGCTCTGGGTTTGAATCCTGACTCTGCTCCTTGCTGGCTGTGTGACTGACTTTCGGCACATTTCTAAGCCTTACTCTGCCTCCCTTCTCTGAAATGGAGATAATAATAGTTACCTACCTTATAGCTTAATTGTGAATATTGAGTAAGATGATGTATGTAGAGCTCAAGGTAAGAGCTCAATACGTATTGGCTGCTTCAATTATTTTATTACTACATCTGTAGAAGGGTCCTGCCTCTATCCTTTGCAAGGAATTACGTAAAGCAACACCCTGCAGTGTTGGTCAGTTCCCTAATCACTCTCTTATAGCTTTTTATTTTCTCACCACTTTCTTAGGAAAATTTTCGAACATACAGAAAAATTTCAGGGAACATCCGGTTTATAGCATCTTAGCTCCTGAAATTTTTGTACTTCTAACTCTTAAGCTGCAAACTATTAAAAGCCTGCAGAAGGGCTTTCTCATGTTCTCTGTTCCAAATCCTCAAAGACTCTGAGTCTTGCTTCCTATTCAAACGCAAGACCACAGTTTCTGATCTGCTTTTGTGTGGATCCCTAAATCTGTTTGTTTTTGCCTTTTTACCTGTTCATACTTGAAATATTCTTAAAGCACTGGTCCAGAGTCCCCCTTTTGAATCTTAAATTTGAGATGGTTGCCTTTAGCAAATTTTGATCTCTAGACTCTTTTCTGTTTTGTTTTTGTTTTTGTTTTTTTTTTTTTTTTTGCTGAGGAAGATTCACCCTGAGCTAACATCTGTGCCAGTCTTCCTCTATTTTGTATGTGGGTCGCTGCCACAGCGTGGCCGCCGACGAGTGATGTAGGTCCACACCCGGGAACCGAACCCAGGCCACTGAAGCGGAACACGCCAAACTTAACCGTTAGGCCATGGGGCTGGCCCTTGATCTCTACACTCTTGTCTGCAGCCTGGCAGACAATATTAAAGACTTTTTGATTAAAGTGGCTTTTTTTTTTTTTTTTTTTTTAAAGATTTTATTTATTTTTTGCCCCCAAAGCCCCAGTAGATAGTTGTATGTCACAGCTGCACATCCTTCTAGTTGCTGTATGTGGGACTCGGCCTCAGGCTGGACAGAGAAGTGGTGCCTCGATGCGCACCCGGGATCCGAACCCGGGCCGCCAGCATCGCAGAGCGCGCACTTAACCACCAAGCCACAGGGCCGGCCCAAAAGTGGCTTTTTTGGACGCCCTCTCAATTCCCAGGGGATCTGTGGATCCATTCCATAACATCTGGGGCCTCCATTTGTTTATTAATGAAGTGTGAAAATTTGTACTATTGATTCTATGGCATAACAATTGCCAAGCCAACGTTGTAATGCATGAAATGCTGGAAAAAAGAGAGGCCCATTAAAAAGAAGACATGCCCTGTTTAACTTCTGTGTGTATTTAAATATTTGATGTTAAACACTGAGTATGTATTAATTAAAAAGAATTGAAAAGGGGGAAAAGATCACAGAACCGGTCATTTTCAGTTAAGGTTGTATTAGCTGCTATCTTTAATTTTAACTATAGTTTTTACATAGAAGATATGTATCGTATAGCAGCAAAGAATGGGAGTTTTGAAATCAGGTGAAATGGGTCCAGACCAGCTCTAACACTTTGTCACCCTGGGAAAATTGCTGTACCTTCTGGTGCCTCAGTTACCTTATCTGTAAAATGGGGATATGTTGGTTGGAGACGTCAGGAGCTTCTCAGGTGAAATCTGAAACTGGCTGTCGTACACGGAGGGCAAGAAGAGAACGAAGAAAGAGGCAGAGCACTCCAGATTGGTAGGTGGCAGGTTTAATAAGCAAGTGAATTTACTTAAGAGGCTTGTCTTGGTTGCTGCAAGACGAGTGGATCTCTGCACCCACCTGCCAGAATCTTAAAAGTTTATATAGATGTCCTAGTGGTTAAGTTCAGCGCACTCTGCTTCAGTGGCCCAGGTTCGGTTCCCGGGCGCAGACCTGCGTCACTCATCTGTCAGCAGCCATGCTGTGGTGGCAGCTCACATAAAAAAGAAAAAAAGAGGAAGATTGGCAATGAATATTAGCTCAGGGCGAATCTTCCTCAGCAAAAAAAAAAAAGTTTGTATAGAGGCCTTAACAGGGTTCAGTCACATGTACTATCCAGATGGTCTCAACAACACCTTCCTCTCTCAACGCTACATCCTTGGAACAGCTCCTACTGTGGGAACGGTGGGCAGAGTGTACGTTCCAAGGACAGGGGAGGGGGTGAGGAGTCTCTGATTGCCCCAGTTAAGCCCAAAGGTCAACCGGTGGTCATGTCCTCTCTATGACCTCCTCCAATAGGATAATAATAATGACGACCACTTCAGGCTGTTGAGCAGATTAAATGAGATAATGTATATAATGCATTAACACAGTGCCTGGCACACTGTGAATGCTCAGTCAAGGCTGAATGGTTGTCATCACAGGATATAAATGATGGCGCCCAACAGCCTTGGAGGAGTTTATTCCAAGCTTGCGAGTCAAGTTTTCCTTGTGTCCATTTCTTTGTAAATTCCAGATACTGATTGTGTATATACCGCCTTCCTCCTCAGGGGAAAGTGTGGGGAATGGCTTTTGAACCCTTGAAAGCCACCTAGTATTTTCTCCTTTGAGAAAGATTCTAAGCAATTGCTCCCATCCGCCTTTGACAGCATTTTTCCACCAGCTGAGAGTTTTTTCTTTTTTTTTTCTTAGCTCAGTTGGAAAATGTATAGTGACATTTCAGTGTGGTTAGATATATAAAAACGTTGCTTTCAACCAACTGCAATTAATTGAGGGAGACAGAAAGACAAAGTGCCTTTTGAGAAAGCATGGAGCTTTTTAAATGCACGGTTGTCGATGGTGGTGGCCATTTCTTGATAGATTTGAATGTGCCTTAAAGGATGATCAAGATTTTGGACAGAGGAGGTGGGAGAGGGAGGGTGGCACAGCAGGGAGGAAATGCCACGGGAGGGAACAGCATTGGGAAAAGCATAGAGGTAGAAATAAATGTTATGTGAGTAGGAGATTGGAGTAAAGTGGAAAGCTCGGACAACAATCTTCCTATAAGCCCAGGGGAGATGACTATTTAAAAGTCCAAGGGTGTGTACTGCCTAGCAAGCAGATCATTAAACTGGCCAGTGTTTCAGGTTTAATAAACAGTGCGGAGACTGAAATAATATGAGTTGCCTGCAATCTACATAATAGATTCTTGGGAAAGGTTTTGTGTTACTTTCATCCGTTTGATCAAATATGTGAATTTTATTATTTCAATTTTATTTTGTTTTGGCATTATTTCTTTTTTCTTGTTACAGAAGTAGTATATGCACTTGAGAAAAAAATTCAAATTCATCTGAAATATAAAAATAAAAAGTGAAAAATTGGGCCGGCCCCGTGGCTTAGTGGTTAAGTGCGTGTGCTCCGCTGCTGGTGGCCTGGGGTTGGGATCCCGGGCGCGCACCGACGCACGGCTTCTCCAGCCATGCTGAGGCGGCGTCCCACATACAGCAACTAGAAGGATGTGCAACTATGACATACAACTATCTACTGGGGCTTTGGGGGGTAAAAAAAGGAGGAGGATTGGCAATAGATGTTAGCTCAGAGCCGGTCTTCCTCAGCAAAAAGAGGAGGATTAGCCTGGATGTTAGCTCAGGGCTGATCTTCCTCACACACAAAAAAAAAAAGTGAAAAAAGACCATAACTGCTCGTCACTCCTATTTATTCACTCAATAAATAGGTATTGGGTGCTTTTTAAGTGCCAGACAGTGTTCTAGGGGCTGTGGATACAGTGTTGAACAGACAAACAATGTTCCTGCCTGCAGAGAGCTTCTATTCAGGGAAAGTGGGACATGAGCTGGGAGTGAAGGTATCAGATAATACATAAGCAAACAAATAATATAGTTTGGATAATGATAAGTGTTACCTGGAAATTAATAGAGGGAGGATATTTCCCACCCAGTGGCCAGGAAATGCTTCTCTCTAAGGAGGTGACGTTTTGCCATGTAAATGTCAGATCAAATGCAAAGGCGCTTGGTCTATTAGAGGAAGAGACAGAAGGCCAGGGTGGCTGGAACCCAGAGAGTCAGGGGAGAGAGTAGAGATGAATCAGAGAGGAGCCAGGCTGGGGAGGGCTTGTAGGTTGTGGTTACAAAAAAAAAGTATGGATTTTATTCCCGTGGCAGGAGAAGCTACTGCAGACTGCTAAGCAGGAGACGAACCTGAGCTGGTTTTTGTTTTTAAAAGTTCGCATCAGCTACTGGGTGGAGAATAAGACCGTAGGGGGCAAGTGATGATCAGTGTAATCATCCTTTGCTGTAGTCCCTGGTTCCTTCCTAATCAATCCATTTTGGATAAGCGATTGGAATTTCCTTGAGTGTAAAAGCTGTGACAAGGGATAAATAAAGGCAGCATGGTGTCTTCTGGGTGACCGAGCACCGGGTTAAAATTCAGCATGTGTGACAGTCTCTGCACTGTGCCTGGATAGGCAACTGACTGTGTGACTCACTGTAGGAACTATAATAGCAGGAATGCGAAGATTATGAATGTGATAGCATCTAGTATGTACTTTGAACAAACCCAATTATTGACATTTCTGTGTATTTGGTCATATCTTTAAGTTTCATTTTTGCAAGCATTTCCTTCTTATGTGTTAATTGAGGGAAAAATCATTTGTGCCTATTCTTGGTCTCTGATTAATTATTAAACACTTATTAATAATAATAGTAGTTAATGAGTTCTAGCTATGAACTTGAGCTTATTAAATTCTCATCACAACCCTATTAAGTCAGCAGAATTCTTTTTTTTTTTTTTTTTTGCAGAGGAAGACTCCCCCTGAGCTAACATCTGTTGCCAATTTTCCTCTATTTTGTATATGGGTTGTCGTCACAGCGTGGCCACTGACAAGTGGTATAGGTCCATGCCCAGGAACCGAACTCGGGCCGCCGAAGCTGAGCATGCCGAACTTCACCAGTAGGCCACTGGGGCTGGCCCCAGTCGGCAGAATTCTTATTCCCATCTTACAGATGGGGAAACTGAGGCTTACAGAGGTTAAGAAACTTGCTGAGGGTCACAAAGCTAGTAAGTGACAGAGCTGGAGGCTGATCCTAGCCGTCTCTGATTCTAAATGTTCTTAGCCAATGTCTGTTATTCCTGGCACAGTGCTAGAAGCTGCAGAGGTTAGAGATGAAGTAAGACACAGCCCCCACTCTTAAGAAGCTTATAGATTTGGGGAGTGTGGGGACACAGATGTAAAGAACACCATAACTTATAATACCAGTAAAATCAAACAAGTGCTAAAGGAAGGTACAAGAGGGAAATGAGAAGAAGAAGAGATTGGCTCTTCCTGGGGCCTCCAGCTGGCCAGCCAGGAGGAGTGTTTGCACTGGTCCTGAAGGGTAAGCAGGGTTTCAGCGGGTGAAGAGAGAAGGGCATTTCAGATGAGCTGCTGGACCCAGGCGGGGAGGTGGAGATCCCAAAGGCAAGGGTCCATGTGCCAGCTTTTTTTCCTGTATCTTTCCCCTTGGGTCTCGCGAGCATCATGGGACTTGAGGTCTGTCTGGTCACTCGTGTGGGTCACCTGTTACCTGGATGAGCCTGCAGTTGGAGACAGCACAGGTGGAGGCTCTTTTGAGAGTAGCCCTTCAGAGCACCACTCACATAGCTCCCCCAAGGATGCTTACCACACAATCCATTCATTCCTTCACCGTTCACTTATTCGACAGGCTTGAGCCCCTACTATATGCTGGCTTTAGAGGTCCAGAGATGAAGAAGACCCAAACTCCACTGGTATGGACTTCTCTGGCTCTCTGTGTTCCAGTCCTCCCTCTGCTGCTTCCCAGCACTGTGATCTTGGGCAAGTTGCCTAACTTCCCTAGACCTCAGTTTCTTCATCTGCAAAATGGGAATGTACTAACTACCACGCAAGTGTACTCTTAGAAATGCTTAAGATGGTAAATTGTATGTTATATGCCTTTTACCACAATAAAAAATGTATTATGAAATTACTTTTAAAAAGCAGGATAAAAAAGAAATCTTTAAAATATGGGCATAATTCATATAATAACACAAATATATACTAGGTCCAAGTGGTGGTGCCGAGGGGTGGTTCTTGGGTCTGAGAGTGGAAGGGACACTTGAGGTAGGCTGAAAAGGTGAACAGCATTTCATCGCTGATTGGGAGGAACAGCATTCCAGGCAGAGGGAACAGCACTGTGAAGACAGACATGAAACAGCACATATGACCTGGGAATTGAGAATGGATCAGTAACGCTTGGCAGGCTCTGAAAGAGTGAGGGAGACAACACCAGAGCGGGAGGGGAGAGCATTTGGGAGCCCAGGGTAAGTTCACAGGAGGCTGGATAGGAGAAGGCCCACTTCCCCATTTCCTGCAGGGTCCAAGTGAGGTAGCTAAGGACCAGACTCCTAGAATAAGATTTGTTTCTTTGTTTGTTTGAATGAAGCAGAGTCAGACTTGTTAATAATTATTTATTTAGTTAAAATGCCTCTACAGACAGAGATCATTAGAGGAGCAAAATCAATAATTCTAAGGGAAGTAGAAGGGAGTGATTATAAGAAATAACATGCACTGAGCACTTCCTGTGTGGCTGCTCTGTGCACACATGCATCCTCTCATTTACTCCTTCCAGAACACCCGCTGATGTGAGGTGCAATGGAGCCATTTATTGCTCCATTTTACAGATGAGGAAACTGAGGCTCAGAGAGGTTAAGCAACTTGCCCAGCATCACTCTGCCAATAAACGGCAGAGGTAGGATTCAAACCCAGCAGCTTAACAAGTGACTTAATCCTGCTGCCCGTCTTATTTCCTGGGATTAGCTGAGGCTGCCCTTAATACAGAAGGATAAGGTCAGTTAGACACTTCTCTGTGTTTCTTAGTACTGATTCTGTTCTCTGGCTCATTAATTTTCTTTTCCACTACAAACACGTCCCTTGTAAACTTCAAGACTACATCTCACTTCCTCCAAGTGCCTTCGGGGTGAAACCGAAGTGGGAGCTTGAAGACGTTCACAGAAATGCAGGGGGAAGAGCCTTTCCATTTTGAAGAGGACTTGTAGCTTCACAGAGAAAGGCCTCCCTCTCTTGGGTGATCAAGAAAGACTTCACGGGCAGTATAGGAGCAGATGAGTCTAGTGTTTGAGAGTGGAAGCTCTGCCTGCATTTGAATCCTGGCTTTACCACATATTAGCTGTGTGACCTTGGGTTGGTTACTTAACCTCTCTGAATTTCAGTCTTCTCATCTATAAAGTGGAGATAATAACAAGACCTGCCTTATAGGGTAATGGAGAAGATTCAATGAGATAATATGTGAAAGCCCTTGTACAGAGCTTGGTGCCCTCAGTAAATGGTGCTGAGGAGACTGATGTTGATAGAACAGGACGTAAAGTGGGCCCTAAGTGGGTAGTATTTAAACAATTGGAGAGTAAGAAAAGCGGGAAGTTAAGGTGGGTGGACCAGCCTCAGGAAAAGAATGGAGGTGACAGTGTGTGTGGAGATTGCTGGAGGTGTACATGAACTTGGCTGCGTTGGAGAAGTCGTGAGGTGCTGAGTTGGTTGAGCAGGGCCACTAGACTCAAGCAGATTAAAAATGACAGGCTGGGGGCTGGCCCCGTGGCATAGTGGTTAAGTTCGCTGTGCTCCACTTCAGCGGCCCTGGCTCGCGTGTTTGGATCCTGGGCGCAGACCTACACCACTCGTCAGCCATGCTGTGTCGGCAACCCACATACAAAATAGAGGAGGATTGGCACAGGTGTTAGCTCAGGGACAGTTTTCCTCAAGCAAAAAAAAAAAAAAAGGAAGATTGGCAAGGATGTTAGCTCAGGGCGAATCTTCCTCAGCAAAAAAAAAAAAAAAAAAAAGACAGGCTGTATGGAGCCCTTGTAGGACAAGGGACAGAGGTAAAGAAAGTAGCATTTTAGGAAGACTTGTCTGGCAGTGGTTGCAGACTGGATGGAAGGGCAGGGACCCAGCGGGTAAGAAGACCAACCTGGAGGGTGTTGGAATCATCTGCTCATGAGGTCACATGGGCTGGGGTCTAAAGCAGTGGTGGTGGGTTGGGAGGAAGGGCCTAATTAGATATCTTGAAGGGAAAAAGCATTAGTAGTTGATTAGAGATGGGAAAGAAAGAGGGTCTTCTAAGAGGAGGCAATGTGATAGGCAGGAAATAACAGAATCGTTAGTCTGGGGTCTTAGGAATTTAAATACATCAGCATCAATGCTGTCCACTTTCATTTCAATAGAGTTTAAAGAGATGCAGGGATTATGGGTATTGGGAGAAGTAATAATAATGATCCCTTACATTTGTATAGCACTTTCCAATTTATACTTTTCCTGTATTTTCTAATTTACTATTTACAAGGAAGGGCAGAGAGCAGGACTCATCATGCCCCTTTGGAAGTGGGTAAACGGGTTACAGGTACACCCCAGGGGAGAGGTACAGCTCGTAAGGACTGAGCAAGGACACGACAACCCAGGCGGTTTGCACTAGACCAGGGTTCCCAGGGGCGTATTATGCATGTACAACTACATCGCAAGATGGTAACAAGTATGTCTGGATTCCATATTGGAATCCAAATTGGAAAAGGACCACAGTGCGTGACACTAATTATTCTGTTCATTTTAAATTCCCAAACAGATAAGTCATTCATTCATATGTTCATCCACCCACCCACCCACCCACCCACCCATCCATCCATCCACCCACCCATCCATCCACCCATCCACCCACCCATCCATCCATCCATCCATCCACCCACCCATCCTCCCACCCCCCCACCCACCCATCCACCCACCCATCCACCCATTCATCTCCCCACCCATGCATTCACCCACCCACCCACCCATCCACGCATCCACCCATCCACCCACCCACCCATCCACCCACCCATCCACGCATCCACCCATCCACGCATCCACCCATCCATCCACCCATCCATCCATCCACCCACCCACCCACCCATCCATCCATCCATCCACCCACCCACCCACCCATCCATCCACCCATCCATCCATCCATCCACCCACCCACTCACCCACTCAATACATATTTACTGGTGGCCTTATTATGCCAGATATTGTGCTAAGGTCTTGCAAGGACAGTAGCACTTTGAGTAAGATGTATACAGTCCCTGCCTTCAGGTGATTTAAGGTCTGCTCATAAAATCAGAACTGCCATATGATCCAGCAATCCCGCTTCTGGCTATATATCTGAAGGAAATGAAAACAGGATATGAAAGAGATATCTGCACTCCCATGTTCATTGCAGCATTGTTCACAATAGCCAAGGTATGGAAACAATCTAAGTGTCCACCGATGGATGAATGGATAAAGAAGATGTGGTATATTTATACAATGGAATATTATTCAACCATGAGAAGGAAGGAAATTCTGCCATTTACCATTTGCAACAACATGAATGGATCTTGAGGGCATTATGCTAAGTGAAATAATTCAGATAAAGACAGATACTGCATGGTATGACTTATATGTGGAATCTATAAAGAAAAGGTAAAGAGTCAAACTCATAGAAACAGAGTACAGAAGTGGTTGCCAGGGGTTGGGGGAGGAGGGAAACAGGGAGAGGTTGGTAAAAAGGGTACAAACTATAAAATCTGAGGATCGAATGTAAAACCTGGTGACTATAGTTGATAACACCATATTATATAATCGAAATTTGTTGAGAGACTAGAACTTAGATGTTCTCACACACACACACACACACACACAAGATAAATATGTGAGGTGATGGGTGTGTTAATTAACTAGATGGTGGGAATCCTTTCACAATGTATATATCTATCAAATCACCACGTTGTACACTTTAAATATCTTACGATCTTATTAGTCAATTATACCTCAATAAATCTGGGGGAAAAAAAGGGTCTACTGGGAGCAGCCCCTGTTTCCAGTGATACAGAACCAAAGGACCAAGAGATGATGCCGTCCCCCACAATCGTTCAGAAACAGAATTCAGGTCAGTTAGCTGACCCAATGCGCTGCTAGCTGAGTGTTGTCCAGAGACTAATTCAGCTGTGTTGCTACAGGCGGGTTTTTGCAGACTCTTGAGAAGATGAGTCCTAAGAGGGTCAAGCCAAGTTTTATGGGCTAACGCGAGTGCAATGATTTGATTCTGTCTTCCTGCGAGTGCCATGACCACAGAAACCCTGTGTGTCATATTCACTGCTGAGTGCTGAATGCATGGTGTCTACCACATTGCCCAGCACTTAGAAGCCTCCCATTCCGTCAATAATTGCTGAATTAGGTGGCTGTTACTCCACACAGACTCAGATGCAAATGATTTAATTGTGTTTTGTAAACCTCCGAAATCATCAACTAAAAAATAAAGTTAGCAGGAGCCTTGGTCTGGATCGCCCGCCCATCTCCTGGTTTAGACGGTTTGTTCCTGATGCTGCAGTTAGATTAGCATCCTTGCTTTCCTGCTTTGAGGGAAGGATGAAAGATTTTCAGATCGGATACAAAGCAACCGGAATAGGACCATTATCGCGAACCAGTGGCACACTGAGAATGCTATGATGAGCCAGCCCGTGGCTTAGCGGTTGGGTGCGCGCGCTCTGCTGCTGGCGGCCCGGGTTCGGATCCCGGGCGCGCGCTGACGCACCGCTTCTCCGGCCATGCTGGGGCTGCGTCCCACATACAGCAACTGGAGGGATGTGCAGCTATGACATACAACTATCTACTGGGGCTTTGGGGGGAAAATAAATAAATAAAATTATTAAAAAAAAAAAGAATGCTACGATGGGTGTAGGCTGGGTTAGGTGCTCTACATTTAAACCACATCTCCTCGATTCTTAGATGTCAGCAGAGGTGGGGGGCACCACCCACAGTCAGTCACAACTTTTTGGAACAACAGAGACAAAAAACAGCATGGCCACATTAAATGTACTGGTCCATTAAAAAACCTTTTAATCTCATGCAGAGAAAAGAGTCATCTCAGACACTGCCGGTGGAACTGTTGAGTGTTCCAGCCTTTTTGGAAAGCAATCAGATAACATCTACTAAAATTTAAAATACTCATATGCTTTGACACAGCAGTCTGACTCCTGGAACTCTATCTGATAGAAATAAAAACACCAATATACAAAGACATTATGTGCAAAAAAACCCCAAACTGTACACAAAGTGAAGGTTCATCCGTAGAAGAATGGGTGAATAAATTATTGCTCATCCACTGTGAAATGATATGGAGCCATTAAAAAGGAATAAATTAGGGGCTGGCCCCGTGGCTTAGTTGTTAAAGTGTTTGCGCTCTGCTACTGGCAGCCGGGGTTCGGATCCCGGGCGCGCACCGACGCACCGCTTCTCCGGCCATGCTGAGACCGTGTCCCACATACAGCAACTAGAAGGATGTGCAGCTATGACATACAACTATCTACTGGGGCTTTGGGGAGAAAAGGGGGGAAAAAAGGAGGAGGATTGGCAATAGATGTTAGCTTAGGGCTGGTCTTCCTCACAAAAAAAAAAAGAAAGAAAGAAAGAAAGAAATTAGAGCAGTGATAGTTGTCTTAGAGCTGTTATTGAGGGAGAAAAATGAGATCCAGGAAAATGTATGTAACAGGATCTCATTGTTGTAAAACCAAATTCTCTCTGTCCTTCTGTAGCACATATAATATATATGCATCCATGTGTATGTGTATGTGTGTGTGATTTTATTAGTATGGGGAAAAATATGGAAGAATGCGTAACAAGTTGTTGCCATGGGCTACCTGGGGGAGGGGATGGGGGAGAGGGCTAATGTGGGGGCTGAGAGAGGAGGGGGCAATGGAGAGCCTAGCAAAAAAGAAAATAAAGATACTTTACTGGAAAAATAATCCACTTATACATTTATGTTAAGTTACATATTTGTGGGATTGGGGAAGGGGTATTCTAACTTCAGAAATGTTAAAATATGGGGAAAAAGTGTGGGTCTCAGAATTGAAGAGATATAGTTTTATCTGATTTAACCCTCACCACAACCCTATAAGATAAAAACATTGTTTGTCTTCCTGTATATATATATATATATATATGTATATACTCTTCATATATATATGGAAATCCAGGAGCAGAGAGATGAAAATCTTGCCCCGTTAACAATGGAGAAGGGATTTGAATCTAGGACTGTCTGGTTAAGAAGTCCATACCTTTCCCTCTATATTTGTAAACTTTCAACTCTATGAAATTCCATTGGTGTTCCATATTTTTAAAAGGGAAAGACATCTGACATAGTTTGTGGAACCCTATTTTAAAGATCTGGGTCATCACGGAGCTGAGCTTCTCGTTCAGATCTCCTCTCAATACTGTCCCCTCTTGCCAGCTTTCTCCTCGTGATCCCCGGGGCTGAAAAATGAAACCACTCACTCTCCATAATCCTGGTCTTGGAGATAAATTTGGGAAATAGGCAATGAATGAGCAGAGGAAGGGACAAACCAGTCTTTCCTTGTCTAACTCATGTCTCTTCCTGTTTATACCCCTCTCAGTCCATTTGGCCTGCTGTAACACAAGACCAGAGACTTATAAACAACAGGATTTTATTTCTTACAGTTCTGGAGGCTGGGAAGTCCAAGATTAAGGCCTCAGCAGATTCGGCGTCTGCTGAGGGCTTCCTGGTTCATAGATGACAGTCTTGTAGCTGTGCCCTCACATGGAGGAAGGGGATGTGGCAGCTCTCGGGGGTCTCTTTTACAAGGGCACTAATCCCATTCACGAGGGGTCCACCTCATGACCTAATCACTTTCCGAAGGCCCCACTTCCTAATACCATCACATTGGGGATTAGATTTTAATATGTGAATTTGGGGGGAGTATAAACATTGTCTACAGAACCCTCCTCTGTCCATGAAGGAATTAAGCCAGCTGAAAGCCAGCGATTTGTCCAGGCTCTACGCCAGGGGTGTAATGCTTTTAGTAGGTAGCTCTTAAAAGTGGCCATCATTTTGACAAGGAACAAAAATGCTTAAATTATTTCCATTTTGGTTCCATTTGGTTCTTCCACACCCAGCAGCCACGTGAGACCATTTCAGCACTCTGCGTTTGCAGTGCCGTGTCAGTGCTGGAGACCCGCCGTCCACCGCTGCAGGATCCATCCATCTTCCTCCTGTTTAAGTAGACAGAGGGACGGCGTCCCTGGAGCACATCTTGGTGGTTAAAACCAGTGCGAACGACTTGGAAAGAGCAGCCCAGCAGGGGCCCAGGCGGCCAGGCTGGGTTCCAGGAGCTAAGAGGTCCGCTTTCTTAGGGATCAGTTCTGCCTTAGAGTAGAGTTTTGTTATTTCTTAAATGCTTACCCATAGCCAGCACTAGGTTAGCTTTACATGTCTTTCTTCTCCACCGAGATAGAGATTTTTTTTAATTGAGGTAAAAGTCAGCTAGCATAGAATTATCCCTTAACCATTTGTAAGTGTGCAATTCAATGGCATTTGGTACATTTACAATGTTGTGCAGCCATCACCTCTGTCTAGTTCCAAGACATTTGTTCACCCCAAAAGGAAACCCTGTACCCATTACACAATCCCTCCTCATGCACCCTTTCCCCAGTCTCTGGCCACCACTGCTTTCTGTCTCTATGGATTTGCCTCTTCTGGATGTTTCATGTAAACGGAATCATACAGTATGTGACGTTTTGGGTCTGGCTTCTTTCACTTAGCATGTTTCCGATGTTCATTCATGTTGTAGCGTGTATCAGCCCTTCATTCCTTTTTATGGCTGAATGATATTCCATTTAGGAACACACCACATTTTGTTTATTCATTCATCAGTTGGTGGACATTTGGGTTGTTTCTATCTTTTGGCTATTATGAATAATGCTGCTATAAACATTTGTGAACAAGTTTGAATACCTGTTTTCAATTCTTTTGGGTATACACCTAGGACTGGAATTGCTGGGCCATGTGGTAATTCAATGTTTAACATTCTGAGGATGATACAGAGATTTTTGACTTCCACATTCTCGGGCAATTTTGCCCTGCCCTGGCCCTTTTCTTTATCCTATCTTCCCTTGAAGTTTATAATTTCAAGGAGACAGACAATTTGGGAAGGTGGTATCTTGCAATAATTAAATATACGGATTCTTAATTAGGGGTCAGGCTGCTTGGGTTCAAAGCTCACCTCTTCCACTTACTAACTGGTTGATCTCAGGCTAGTTATGTAACCTCTCTGGGCCTTCATTTACTCTTCTGTAGGAATAAAAATAATTCCCACCTCTCAGGGGCATGTTGAGGAGTAAGTGTGATAAGGTGTGTCTAGCACGTGCAGTAAATACATAAGAATATGTTAGCAATGGCAATTACCATAAACAGCTGTTTCAGTCTGCTCAGGCAGTCATAACAAAATAGCATGGACTGGTTGGCTTCAAGAACAGAAATTTATTTCTTACAGTTCTAGAGACTGGAAAGTCCAAGATCAAGGTACTGGTGATGTAGTTTTCATTCTGAGGCCTCTTCTGCTGGCTTGCAGGAGGCTGCCTTCTCGCTGTGTGCTCACATGGTCTCTTTTTTGTGAAAGCGCGTGGGGGGAGAGAGAGAGCAAGCTCTCTGATGTCTCTTCTAACAAGGACACTAATCCTATCTGATCAGGGCCCCTTCCTATGACCTCAATTAACCTTCTTTACCTCTTTACAGGCCCTATCTCCAAATACAGTCACATTGGGGGTTAGGACTTCAACATATGAATTTTGGGAGACACAATTCAGTGCATAGCAATAGATTTCTTATTTGGGACTGGAAATTGTGTTTTAGCATCATGATATCTCAGGCCTGGAAGGAAATTTGGAATCCATTTGTCTAGAATTTCTCAACCTCGGCACTATTGACATTGACATTTGGGGCTGGATAATTTTGTGTTGTGGGGGCTGTCCTGTGCATTGTAGGGTGTTTAGCAACATTCCTGGCCATGACCCACTAGATGCCAATAGCACATCCCACTGTTCCTACACAATTGTGACAACCAAAAATGCCTCTAGACACTGCCAAATGTTCACTAGAGGGGAAAAATTGTCCCCAGTTGAGAACCACTGATAGGTCTAATTTTTTTTTGATATAGGTACTCTAATTTTATGATGCAAAAGAGTCCAAAGAATTTTCCTATCCCATCTCTTCATCTTGGTCCCTAGGTTTCTGCCCTCTTTTTTCTCCAGATATCTCACAGCTTTCTGTTCACACACACACAAAGCACTGTCAATAAAAGCATCCCTATGTTCATTGCAACATTATTCACAATAGCCAAGATGTGGAAGCAACCCAAGTGCCCATCAACAGATGAATGATAAAGAAGATGTGGGATATATATATATACACACACACACACACACACACACACACACAATGGAATACTACTCAGCCATAAAAAAGACAAAATCATGTGATTTGTGACAACATGGATGGACCTTGAGGGTATTATGTTAAGCAAAATAAGTCAGACAGAGAAAGACAAACACCATATGATTTTGCTCATATGTGGAAGATAAACAAACACATGGATAAGGAGAACAGATTAGTGGTTACCAGAGGGGAAGGGGATGGGAGTGTAACCGGACTGGAGAGTCTGATCGCCCAGGTTCTTGGTCAGTGTAAGAGAAGATTTCAGACACAATGGCAACAGCAAGCAAGCAAAGATTTACTAGAGGAAAGGTCAGATAGACTCCAAGTGAGGAGCGGGTAGTGCCAGAGAACGCACCTGCCCGGTGTCTTGGGTTAGTTTTATTTTTATTTGGACTGTTTTGAAGGGAATTAGCATTATCTGGTTATCCACCAATAATGGTCTTTCCTCCACCCACACGTCAGGAGGGGGAATTCTTGACCTTTTAGAGGAGTCTCTGGAACTGTCATGGCAGTCATCCCCAGAGGAAGGGGAGATAATGCATACGGAATTTGTATGTAAATTAAAGGTCCATGTCCTCTAGAGGTGTAGAGCAGAAGGCTTTGTATGTGCTGTTTGTGCACCGATTATTTTTATTGTTGTGGTTGAAGGTCTCAGACTCTGGTGGTGGCACCAGGAGGGTCTCAGTTCTCCTTTATCTGCATCTTGTTGGATGCCAGAAAGATGCTCCACTGATGCAGCAAGGTCTCCAACTATGATCCCCTCCTCGTGTCTACCTAGCTACCTATCTCAGGAGGAGGGCAAAAGGAGTAAAGGGGCACATATGTATGGTGACGGATAAAAACTAGACTATTGGTGGTGAGCACGATGCAATCTATACAGAAACTGAAATATAATAATGTAATGTACACCTGAAACTTACATAATGTTATAGGCCAATATGACCTCAATTAAAAAAAAAAAACAAAACTGTGTTGGATGTGCTCAGGATTAAGCCAAGAGAAACATGATAATGACCTTCCTGAAACATAAAGAAATCTCCCCATGCAGAATGGATTTGATTTTCCTCAGGGCATTCCTGCCCGGGAAGATGTCTACTTACCACAAATTGAAGTGAAAAAGAAATTGTCACTTTCACTTATAACAAAGAAAATGTTTCAGCTGGATGAACAGAAATACCCTTCAAACAATAACTCTTAACTCTGCTACCAGAATGAAAGGGATGTATGTCAGCCCAGAGAACACTGACTCTAAATTTTCTCTGGAACATTACTGTGTCAAGGGACTGGCCATTTGTTCTTTATTATCACCCCGAAGAGTGCACAGGTAATAATAAAAGAGACAAAGAAAGTAGAGCACACGAGGTGACAGATGACATCTCAACTTTTGCAAACTGAAATGAGCAATTCTTTTGGTGGGATGGGGGAGGAGAAAGAATGCCTAGTTCCTCTTTTCACATTCTGAGATGGATTTCTTAGTATAGAAATGTACTAAGAAATCAGGTATTCCTGATGCTTCAGGTGTCTCTTCCTCCTCTTGAGAGGGACAGGGTGTATATACATCTGTCTGTGTTTATGTTCAATTGCTTCTATTGCGTCTACAGGGTGTGGGATGAAAATTGTTGTTGCTGGAGATAGTCTAGTCTTGTGCAATTCCCAAATCTGTTTGCACATCAGAATCCTTCTGAGTAGCTTTTAGTACAATTAGCACATTCCCCTATCTCCCTTCTGGATGGATTAGAAACCCCTCACCCAGAGGGAAGATGATTTTCCCAAGTGCTCAAGCTAGCCAGTAACAGAAGTAGAACTTGAACCCATTTTTCTTGTATATTCAAGTAAATAAGTAAATAAGAATTTCCTCCCTAATAAAGGACTTTCTCTACCAGACCATGGTGGCCAATATCTGAAAGCTCTCAGGAAAATGAATTATTAAATCCTAAATTGAAAATCTGTCATCACTCTTGGGAAAACAATTCAACCATTGTTTCCTGTTGCCCTAGATTCATCGTCCACTTTTGAATACAAAAGATACTATTGCTATAATTATTAGCAACCATTATTCAAAAATTTGTCACAGATGGAGAGATGCGTAACCTGCTTTTGGTGGACTAGCCTCTCCATTAATTCAGCTCCTTTTGTAAAGAAAGGAAACACAAGAAACTCTATTTAGAAAGATAATTATCCATTAGTTAATGCGTTTCTCAAAGAAACAGCCTACTACTCTATAACGACATGTCAGTTGCACTAGAAATTGACCCCTAGTTCTAACTGGGGAGGGGGCAGGAGACAAAGGCGTATTTGAGGGAATATGGAAAAAAATTAATGTATCTTCTTCTGTTACTGTTAAAAGATAATTTTCAGAAAAAAGTAAAATCATGACTTTCACAAAGATATAAAAATGAACGCGTGTTAAAGATTTTATTCTACTCAATCAATGAGGGAACCAGGTAGATGTTATAATCGATTCAAAAGAATCTGAAAACAGACTAATTTCTAGATCAGGAATATTGAAATGAAGGTGCAAATGAAAATAACACTGAGTTTTCCGTGAACGAGAGGGAAGTCAGTTGGACCCCTACTAGACAGGAGGGGATTTGAACGTGTATAAGAAATATTTTTGCATTGTTATCAGCTATCTACTACAAGTGATGCGCCACATAACGACATTTTGGTCAGTGACAGACAGCGCATACCACAGTGGTCCCCTACGATTAGTACCATAGAACCTAGGTGTGCAGCAGGCTATCCCTTCTAGGTTTGTGTAAGTACACTCTATGGTGTTTGCACAACGACGAATTTGCCAAACGATGCATTTCTCAGAACGTGTCCCCGTCGTTAAGTGATGCATGGCTGTACGTCAGGTAACCTGGAGAGGTGACCTCTAGGCTGTATAGTTTTCCCTTGAAGCACTTTTTTTTTCCTACGTGACCTACACGCTCTCCTGAAGAGGAAACGATGAGAATTCAGGTTCTTAATTAACCACAGTTTTCAAGCACAAAGAAAGCTACTAGTTTTCAAGAGTTACTGTTAAGAAAATTATCCATTAGAGCAGAAAGTGATTTCAAAGGAAATCTGGTTCATTGAAAGGCTGTGGTTGAAAACATGGAGTCCAGAGGGGCCCTGAAAAATGAAGGAAAATTCAGTCCACTAATTATCCAGATGTACATCTCTTGATGCCGAATGGCAGATGTTTTATGGACTTTTTCAAGTATCACTCAGATGTTCAGCTTGATTGAAGCAGAGAGGGAGGAAATCCAGCGCTTGCTCGGTACCCATTGACCTGCTCTGCAAACTGAAATTATCCACTACATATATTTTTTTTTGATTTTTAAAATTAATTTATTTTTCAAGTTCAGGGTCATTACCATATCATCCTGTGGCTGATAACTACCAACTCTGCCTGGTTAACATATCTGCCTTTCAAACAAGAGGCTGTTAACACAGGGGCTGGCACACAGTGGGAATTCAATGCACGTTTGCAGAATTGCATCGAGGTATTTGATTCCTAAGCAACAGAGTTAAGTTGTTTCACTTCCTGGGGAGGTAGGGATACTGGACCAACAGCTAACAAGCTTCTAAAAATGGCCTTGAAAGAGAAATTACTTTGGCCTCTGTGGGGTCGGAATCAGGTATCTCGATTTATAGCATTTACTCAGCTGCCATTTCTATTATCTAAAAATAAAGCAAAGCACCTTGAAATTGGCTAGTGAGGCTACACCCCTCGGTGTTCGATTACTTGCTAGCTTGGTGTGCACTGCTGCTGGGTGTGTAAAGCTCTGACAACTCCACAAAGGAGCATGTCAGAGGCAGGATTTAAAGATAGAAATCCATGTAGCCGTTCGCCTTTTTGCCGCATTTATAAAATCAGCCATGTGGATGCTCATTGTCCAAGAAAATAATCTCTCATATGACTGTGGGCCTTTTCTCGAAGGCAGCATTTTCTAAACCATGTTTTGAGGAACAGCAGCTGTTAATAGGTTTTCTAAGAAAAAGGGACGACTGTGGTCAATAAGTTTGGAAATCGCTGGGTGAAATTTAGTGATGTAGATTTCCTGACTGTGGGAATCTTTAGTGGCCAATGCGTGTCGTGACTCTCCGAGGGTGCGTGAAGCCTGCCTTGGAGCTGGCCACCTGCCCTCCGTTCTGCCTGCTCTGCTGTTGACCAGTGTTTTTGTCACTCTCCTTTTGGTCCCTCTCTTCCTTTCACGAAAACTTCCCGTTGCCTCCAACACCAATTACAGACTCCTCTACCATGTTTTGTTGGTTGGTTGTCTTTGATTTTTAACTGGAGTATAATACACTCTGCCTGGTCCTCCCCATCCTCCATAATCCGCACCTCCTCTCCCTCCCAACTGAACCTTTTTTCCCTCCACGCTCTAAAATGCACCCCTGATTTGGTTAAATTGGTCTCCTTCACATGCTCATCTGTAAATCGGGGATAATATGTACCTATCTCATAGAGTTATCGAGAGCATTTAATGAGATAGTGCCTTTAGGGCTTTGAACACAGTGCCCAGTGCCTAAGAGCCTGATCATGATAGCTGCTATTATTATTGTTGTCGTTATTGTTGATATTCCCTTCTTGTGCCATTACACCCTCTTTCTTCCTTTCTGCTTAACCTTGATCCTATCTTTCCTTGATGGCGGGTCCGTTTATCTCCCTGCTTGCCCCGCTCCCTTTATTTCATATGCACAATTGATTCCCCTCCACCTTATGTAAAGACGCAAACATAGCTTCATGTCCCCAAGCAGATTGCTGTTTCCAAGCCCCTCCGACACAGAAATCCAGGAATTGCCAAAGGTTCCAGCCTACCTCCTCCGGAAGCCCCCCACTCCTTCCAGAGCACCTCTTCTTTTGAAGAATTCCTTCCACGTCTGACCTCCTGTTACACTTTCTCCATCCTGTGCAGTTTAATGCTCAGATGTCCTGGATTTGTTTCAGTTATACGAGGGACGCTCTCACCCAGTGATAAGCTCCTTTAGAGCAGGGACCAAGCGTCAACTTCATTTTAATCTCCCTTTAGTGCTTAGGCCAGAGGTCGGCAAACTTTTTCTGTACGAATAATACGGAATAAATAGTAAATATTTTAGGCTTTGCGCGCCATACGGTCTCTGTTGAAACTACTCAACTCTACGATGTAGCCCCAGAACTGCCATAGATGAGTACCTGGACAAATAGGTGTGGCTGGATTCCTGATTCACTTTATTTACGGACTCTGAAATTTGAATTTCATATCATTTTCCCAGCTCGTGAAATATTATTCTTCTTTGCTTTTTTCCCCAAACATTTAAAAATGTAGAGGCCAGTCTTAGCTCACAGGCTAGATAAAAACTGGTGATGGGTGTGTTGGGCCGGCAGGTCTTTTGACCCCTGGCCTAGACAAAAAAGGTGGTGAGAGTGCAACTGTCTTTTTGATTGTGCAAGAGGAGAAAGTTCTGGCTGTGTTTGGCTTTGCTCTTAGCTTGGCTTCTCTCAAACACCACCTGCTGGCTTTTGGCTCACAGAGCTTGTCCTGTAGCTGGGGAGAATGCACTGCCCAAGAGAAAATTTGCAGGGTTTACAGGTGCTCATTTTGGGGGTTTTCACACATAGGAGATAGGATTATTTATTTACAAGCAACAGAAGTTGACTCTGGATAACTCAGAGGCTTTCCAAGGGTCGGGCGACCCGCTGCTGAGTCTTCAAATCAGTTTTAGGGGTTGCAACCAGAATTTAATAAATGAAATAGAAGAGACTAGAAAATATAAGGATGCATCTAAGGGACTAAGGGTAAATATTATTTTATGCAACTTTTATTTCACTTATGCCTATGTGTCTATGTAGATACTGGGCCACTCTGTGTATTTCTTACTGTGGATCACATTTAAATGAGTTTGCAAATCACAGAAATTTAAGGAGAAAAATGGAGTTTATTGGAAGCATGTGGAAATCCTTCCAGAATCAAAGAAAAAGCTAAATAACCAGGACTTCAAAAGAAGAGGAACTGTGACAACTATAAAGTTCCAGGTGGCAGGAAATTCAGGATGCATCATCAGGCTGAATCAGCCCCACTGTTTTGCATCCCTGGGATACTGTGCTCAAGATCAAATACCAAGGAGAGAACACAGAAAATCTCTGAGTTAACCAGAGTCAATTTCTGTTGCTTGAAAATAATCCTACCTCCTGTGTATGAAAAATCCCAAAATGAGAACCTGTAAAAGGCACCCTACACCCTACAAGCTTTTCCCACATCCTAGTGCCTCCTGCCAATCTTGACCTTGGCAGTTGCTCTCGGGCACCAGACTCTCCCCAGTCATAGGACAAGCTCTGTGAGCAAAAAGTGGCTGAATGGTGGTTGGGGGGAGCCAAGTTAAGGCCAAAGCCAAATATAGCCAGAACATAGCATGTGCACATTGGCCCAACTAGATCGGTACCCAGGCCTTGACTAGGAAGACTGGGGCATCTTGATGGCCAGTCCTACCAGCAGCATTGCATGGGTGAGCTGTACTCTCCCATGGAAATACAATGGAAGTGCTCTGGCCAGAGAAAGGACAATGCCTGCTTGCAGAGCAAAATCCCGCTACAGACGACCACTCGGGAGTGGAATTGTTTTTCCCTCTCCCATAAAAATAACTAGTGTTTTTCTTCTGATAATAAGAAATCTAATGTTCAGAATTTTTTTAATTAAAAAATACTGAAGATTATAGAGCCAGTCCTGATGGCCTAGTGGTTAAAGTTCAGTGCTCACCACTTGAGCGGCCTGGGTTCGCCTCCTCGTCACAGAACCACACCACCTGTCTGTCAGTAGCCGAGCTGTGGCGGTGGCTGACATAGAAGAACTGGAGCGACTTACAACTAGGATATACAACCATGTACTGGGGCTGCTTTGGGGAGGTGAAAAAAAAAAAAAAAAGGAGGAAGACTGGCAACAGATGTTAGCTCAGGGTGAATCTTTCCCTCCCCCGCCCCCCAAAAATACTGAAGATTATAGAAGAGAGCAAATGTCATTTCAAATAAGCCTACCAACGTCAGATGACCATCCTTTCAGACGTCCCTTCGTCCTCCATCTTCTCCTCTCCTCCTTTTTCCTCCCCTCCCCTCCTGCTCCTCTGAATCATGCTTCTCAAAGAGAGACAAATCACGTTTTTGAATCTGGTGACTTTCTCACCTGTCTCTGCTGTCTTAGGGTGCGCCTCCCTCCCGATGGACAGAAGAGAGAGTTCTTTTCCCTTTAGTGTCTGAATGGAGGAAGTCTTCAGGCAGAGCTGTGTGCGGCTCAGAGCGGGCAAGCTTAAGAGAAATTAACGCTCCACAAATTAGATGTAACTGGTATAATTTGGAGCTAAAGTAATGAGAATAGGATGTCACAGAAAGTCTAATCGGATTCGACAAACACACGTTTCGATTCCTTTTGTGCAAACGGCTCTGCTAGGCACTGAGGAGGAGAGGGAAAGTAAGATGAATAAGGCAGAGCTGCCTCCTTCGAAGAGCTGGCTGTCTAGTGGGGGAGAGTGACAAAGAGATGGTGGCACAAACCAGCCCCGGGTGAAGTTATGAACCAAGTGCTGTGGCGGCACAGAGGAAAAAGCAATTAATATGCAATTATCAATTAGTTTGGTCTGATACATCTTCATTACGCAAATAAGAGGGCATCCCGTCCGTCTTCCATTCCAGCCCCACCTGGGTCCTTGCCTACTTGCTTTGCTTTCATTTCCTGGGATGGGGAACCCGTTCTTCTCCTGGGTGCCTTTCCTTGGACTCTGCCCTTTCTCACCTGGTGAATTCCTCCTCCTCATATTTTTAGGTCTCAAACATCAATGCCTTGAAAAGGCTTTCTCTGATCTCTTCCCCCAGGCTCAATACCTTTCTCTCTTAGCACACTGTTTTCTTTCCCATCACATGATTACTGTCTGTTTCCTTCAATTCTGTTAGGGGAGAGATCAAACCTGTTTTATTTGCCCAGCACTTAAGTGCTCAATTAATAATCTGTTGAGTGAATGAAAAATGAGTGAATGTGTTCCATGAGAGAATATACCTGTTAAAAAAAACAAAATTCAACTGAGTAGATTTTAAAGATCTTATGGGCTTTATTCAATAATTCATGGATTGGGCAGCATCTAATCTAGTAAATAGAAAGGTGCTCTGAAGAGCTGTGCAAGGCAAGAGGTTTTATAGTTAGAAGGCAGCAGGAAGGAGGAAGTTGTACCAGGCAAAAATGGATTGGTTATTTTGAAGTTACTTTCCCTGTAGGGGATGGCAGGGGTTCATGGGGCAGATTACATAACTAATGCTGATCAGGCTTTTCTGGAACCAGGCAATCGACTGGTTTAAGGTTCCATTTCTGGGAGAGCCAAAACTGTAATTAAGTTAAGTCTTGGGTTGGTGATGTGGGGCATAGCATGAGTGACTCCATTTTGGGCCTGCTGTGTTGTAATTTTTTGTAAGGAGGACCAGCCCTGAGCTAACATCCGATGCCAATCCTCCCCTTTTTCCCTGAGGAAGACTGGCCCTGGGCTAACATCCATGCCCATCCTCCTCTACTTTATATGGGATGCCGCCACAGCACGGGTTAGCAAGCCGTGCGTCGGTGCGTGCCCGGGATCCGAACCTGCAAACCCCGGGCCACCGCAGTGGAGTGCTCGCACTTAACCGCTGGGGCACCGGGCCGGCCCCCTGTTGTCTTGTTTTTAACACATTCTAATGAGGAAAAGGGAGCTGAGGCTGGTTATTCGGATTAAGATAGGGTAGGCTCTGACTACTCAAGAAAGGGAGATGCTAAAAGCAGTGTGGGATGCTCGACTGGATCCTGCAACAGAAAAAGGACATTAGTGGAAAAACTGGTGAATTCCAGTCCAATCTGTAATTTAGTGAACAGTATTGTACCAGTGTTAAATTCTTAATTTTGACAAACGTACCATCATTCTGTAAGACATAACCATTGGGAGAAACTAGGTGAAGGGTGCACAGGAACTCTCTACACTAACATTACAGCTTTTCTGTAAATCTAAAATTATTCCAAAATAGAAACTTCATTTAAAAAAAGGGAGGGGGATGAGAAGAGGCAAAGCACTCAGCCAGCAGATCTGGTCAGTGCAGAAGCTCTCTGAGTGAAAGTGTGAATATTAACATCTTTTTCCGACCTTTGTTTAGAACTCCTTCCAGAATGCTGTTGTTATAACTCACGGCTTTCTTTTTTTGGCTCTATATTGAGTCCGGAAAGGCTTTTCTGTGGATGGTAGACTCATTCATGTTCTGTGGGTATGGGGTAACACTTAGTCAAGAAGCCAGAGGTACCAGACAGAGCTTTCTATCCCCCCCCACGTCAATTACAAGCTGTCACTCACTTTCAAGGCTGAAATGAACAAACAAGAAAGGGAACCACATTCCAAAACAAGAGGAAAAATACGAAAAGATTTTTTTCTTCCTGCATGCCAAGTTCTATTACCTGATTAAACTCAAGCATATTTTGTATTTTCAAGAGAAATATTAGGTCCCCCGATTTTTAATCACAGTTAAAAAAAAGAAATATGAAATTCTCTAACTCCTAAAGCCTGATTTCATGTTAATTGAATAATGGCCAACCCTGTTTCTCCAACACTCTCAGAGCATCTCAATTCAGTCTAGGACATTTATTAAGGATGCATTGAGTGTGTGATACTGTTTGAACAACAGTGGAGGTCATCTAAAATACATGAAATCTTGCATCTAGGATCAAAGAATTTTTTGTCTCCTAGAAGAGGTTCTTTTGTGATCTCGAGAGTGTTTTAAAAGTCTCAAAAAAAATGAGCTTGCAAAATTAATTTCCATTCCTTTACATTGAAATAATAAATGCACGTAGTATAATACATGTAAGCATATTTTGCAAAGTCAAGTTATACAGAAATCAGACCACAGTATCAAAACTTACAACTCATTCTGCTAATACCTAATTGATTTTTTCCTTCTATTTTCTAACTTGTAATCATTATAAGCCTAGCCACAGCCTATGATTAAGTATTAACTGCTTTGGTGTAGAGTGGTGAAGCCTGAACGTGCTAACAGGACCTTCTCAAACCAGCCGTTGGAAAGGACCAAGAAGAACTGTCAGATTTCCCGCTCTACGTGTCCTCCATCGGGTCACTTTCTCTCCCCTGGCACCTGTGCCTGGCACCACCCCTGTCCAATTAGACATTCTAGTCTCTGGGGGTATGCATTAGGCTTATGACTGTAAATGACTTTGTGTTAAGCTACAAGATCAAGATTGCTACTTCATTATACTGTGAACTTGCTGAAGGACTCAGCAGGAAAAATGGAGATCAACAATGAGGAAATTCCATTTGAAACGCCCCCTTTCAACGTAGCAACAGTTCAGTTGGTGGAATTTGGTTACAATGAGTATTTTGTGAGAAATTGCTCACGTGGGCTCTGTAGCATTCACAATCTCTTGCAACAAATTCATTGCTTGAAATGAATAGGGGAAGAGTAGAAAATGTCATCTGAAAATATACCCAACAATCGCCACTACTTGGTGATCAACCATCCTGGTTTGCCTGGGACTGTCCTGATTTAGCAGTGCAAAGTCCTGCATCCCAGGAAACCATCAGTCCCTGGCAAATCAGGGCAGTAGGTCACTCTCCTACTACCCATTTCATGGAGATTGCAAGAGTTGAGAAGGCATTTGGTATCCAGTGGTGAACAACGGAACTGGTCACCCTCTTCTTTTCCATAGCATTAAAAGGCAGGTGCTGTGATGCTGAGAGTGACAGCTGCAAGAACATAGACCCAGAGGAGAAAAATATTTGTATAGAATGAGCTGGTGTATTGGATGCATGAAAACCAAATCAACAAAGCAATGATATTGTTAACTAGATATTAAGACAGGAAATAGCTTTGTTTTAAGGAATGTGCCTTTGAAATAGTATTCACCAACAAGGCGTTTAACCTGTATACTGAAGCCAGGAAGCCTCTGGCCTGACTTTCCCGCCACGTTCTCTGAAAGGGCCATACGTAGTTAATGTCTGACTATTCTGTTTGTGTGTGTGTGGGGAAGATGAGCCCTGTGCTAACATCTGCCAGTCCTCCTCTTTTTTTTTTTTCGCTGAGGAAGACTGGCCCTGGGCTAACATCCATGCCCATCTTCCTCCCCTCTACATGGGACGCCACCACAGCATGGCTGGCCAAGCGGTGCGTCGGTGCGTGCCTGGGATCCGAACTGGCAAACCCCAGGCCGCCGCAGCGGAGCGCACACACCTAACTGCTTGCGCCACCAGGCCGGCCCCCTGACTATTCTTTATAGCAATTTCTGGCTAATCAACTTGACGTTTTCCTTTCTCTTCTAGTGGCTGTGACTTAAGAGATTGAAGTAATTTCATGGCATTTACTGCAGGGGATACATAAATACTGTCAATAAGCTTTTAAAAAGTCTTTTTTTTTTTTTTTTTTTTTTGCTGAGGAAGATTCACCCTGAGCTAACATCTGTGCCAGTCTTCCTCTATTTTGTATGCAGGTTGCCTCCACAGCACGGCCACCTACGAATGGTGTAAATCTGTGCCTGGGGAACCGAACTCGGGCCACCAAAGCAGAGGGCACTGAATTTAACCACTAGGCCACATCACACCTCATTTCTCAATAATTCTGGTCTTGATGCCGGAAATCTTACATTCTCTGCATTGAATTAGCATGATTTTTACTTTAATCCCAGTCCAGTCTGTGATGGGAAGTACCATCTTCTGTTGTGACAGGAAGCCTTAATTAGATGATCAGTTTACCATTCCCCTATCCTTCCCTAATTTCTAAGGAAATTGACTCCCAAGGAGAATTCTCTGAGTGGTTTGAGGATTCTCTGAGTGGGATGGAAATTGGAGAAGTCCAGAGAGGACTAAACAGCCCTACCCAAGAAACAGAATCTGCAAACTGCAAGCACAGGGGGTTGGAGTAGGTGCATGGGGACCCTAGAGCCAGCTTGGCCAGAGAGAGGTTGGAGAAGAAATAAAGAGGTGATTCAGGGTATATATGAAGGAGAGATGCAAATCAAGGGGACATGTAGAAATTTTGCTCTGGAGTGAGCAAAATAACCATCTCCCAGTAAAACTGTCAAATAAAAAATAGACATTCGTGTCTATATTACCTAAAGCAATCTACAGATTCAGTGCAATCCCAATCAGAATCCCAATGACATTCTTCATGGAAATAGAAAAAAGAATACTAAAATTCATATGGGGCAACAAAAGACCCCGAATAGCTAAAGCAATCCTAAGAAAAAAGAACAAAGCAGGAGGCATCACAATCCCTGACTTCAAAACATACTACAAAGCAATAGTAATCAAAACAGCACGGTACTGGTACAAAAACAGACACACAGATCAATGGAACAGAATTGAAAGCCCAGAAATAAAACCACACATGTACGGACAGCTAATTTTTGACAAAGGAGCTAAGAACATACAATGGAGAAAGGAAAGTCTCTTCAATAAATGGTGTCGGGAAAACTGGACAGCCACGTGCAAAAGAATGAAAGTGGACCATCTGCTATCGCCATTCACAAAAATTAACTCAAAATGGATCAAAGACCTGAAGGTGAGACCTGAAACTATAAAACTCATAGAAGAAAATATAGACAGCACACTATTTGACATTGGTCATCAAGGAATCTTTTCGGATGACATGCCTACCCAGACTAGGGAAACTAAAGAAAAAATAAACAAGTGGGACTTTATCAGATTAAAGAGCTTCTACAAGACAAATGAAACCAGAATCAAGATGAACAGACAACCCACCAGCTGGGAGAAAATATTTGCAAAACATACATCTAACAAGGGGTTGATCTCCATGATATATAAAGAACTCACACAAGTGAACAACAAAAAAAACAAACAACCCGATCAAAAATTGGGCAGAGGAAATGAACAGACACTTCTCCAAAGAAGATATACAGATGGCCAATAGGCGCATGAAAAGATGTTCAACATCACTAATCATCAGGGAAATGCAAATCAAAACAACACTAAGATGGGCCGGCTCCGTGGCTTGGCGGTTAAGTGAGTGCGCTCTGATGCTGGCGGCCCGGGTTCGGATCCCGGGCGCGCCCCGAGGCACCACTTCTCCGTCCAGCGCGAGGCCGAGTCCCACGTACAGCAACTAGAAGGATGTGAACCTACGACATACAGCTGTCTGCTGGGGCTTTGGGGGGAAAAACATGAATAAATAAAATCTTTAAAAAAAAAAAAAAAAAAAAAAAAAACAACACTAAGATACCACCTCATGCCCGTTAGAATGGCTATAATCACCAAGACAAAAAACAACAAATGTTGGAGAGGATGTGGAGAAACAGGAACCCTCATACATAGCTGGTGGGAATGCAAACTGGTGCAGCCACTATGGAAAACGGCATGGAGATTCCTCAAAGAATTAAAAATAGAGATACCCTATGACCCAGCCATCCCACTACTGGGAATCTATCCAAGGAACCTGAAATCAACAATCCAAAGAGGCTTATGCACCCCTATGTTCATTGCAGCATTATTCACTATAGCCAAGAAGTGGAAGCAACCTAAGTGTCCCTCGACTGACGATTGGATCAAGAAGATGTGGTATATATATATACAATGGAATACTACTCAGCCATAAAAAAAGACAAAATCGTCCCATTTGCAACAACATGGATGGGCCTGGAGGGTATTATGTTAAGTGAAATAAGCCAGAAAGAGAAAGACAAACACTGTATGATCTCACTCATATGTGGAATATAAACCAACACACGGACAGAGAAAACTGTATTGTGGTTACCAGGGGCAATGGGGGTGGGGGGAGGGCACAAGGGGTGAAGGGGTATATATATATATGGTGATGGACAAACAAAAATGTACAACCCAAAATTTCACAATGTTAAAAACTATTAAAACATCAATAAAAAATAATAGACATTAGTCACTATTGGAGTTGGGTTTTCTGTTTTTTATTTTGTTCTTGTTAATTTGTTTTGTTTTGTTTTGTGAGGAGGACTAGCGCTGAGCTAACATCCCATGCCAATCCTCCTCTTTTTTGCTGAGGAAGATTGGCCCTGGGCTAACATACATGCCCATCTTCCTCTACTTTATATGGGATGCCGCCACAGCATGGCCTGAAGCCGTGCGTCGGTGCATGCCCCGGATCCGAACCTGTGAACCCAGGGCCACCGAAGCGGAGCATGGGCACTTAACCGCTGTGCCACCAGGCCAGCCCCTTCTTCTTGTTAATTTGTTTGGTGTGATGATGTGCCAAGACCAGCTTAAAGGCAGCCATGGGTAGAAGCAGGGGTTGTTTCTTGTGAGCTACATTGAGACTAGGCCATCAGCTTGACATCTCAATACATCAACAAATATTGGCTGAACATTTGCCAGCTCGGTCTAGTTACAGGTTTCCAAGATGAATGAGACACCGTGCCTGTCCTCAAGGAATTTATGAGCTGGTGAAAGAGACAGACACATTAACAGATAATTGTGTAACATGCTGAGTGCTTCATCAGAGGGAAGGTCCAGGAACATTGGGAGCTCAGAGGCTTCTGACCCAGCCCAGGGGCCCCAGGAAGGTGTTCAGACAGGAATGACCCCTGGGTTCAGTTAACCAGATGAGGAAGGAAAACAGCAAAGTCATAGAAGTACAGAGCAGTGTGGTGCTTCCTGGGACCTACAAGCGGTTCCTCATCACCAGAACATACCCTGAGTGGGTTCCTGCCCAGCCTTTCTCCCTTCCTAACCTCCTTCCTTCTCACACTCATCCATTCGCTTATCAGAGTTCATTCCATGCCCTCTGTACACAAAACTTGAGGCTAGGAGCCAGAAATAAAATAGAGGAGAAATAAACCTATTCATTGCCCTCATGGAGTTAAACACACAAATAAAAATATAATTTGTACCTGTGGTAAGTGCACCGCAGGAGAAGTCCAGGTGGGGTTGCCAGATAAAAAAAGCCCAGTCAACTCTGAATTTCAGATAAACAACAAATATTTTTTTAAGTATAAGTATGTCTCATGCAATATTTGGGACGTTGTTGTTAGTGCCGTTGAGTCGATTCCCGTGGACAGCAGAGCGGAACCCTGCCCGGTCTTTCTGTGCCATCTTCTCACCTTCCGGTGCTCTATCAGACAATGCTCTGCTGCTATTCACAGGGTTTTCATGGCCAGTTTTTTAGGAAGTAGTGGCCAGGTCCTTCTTCCTAATCTGTCTCAGTCTGGAAGCTCTGCTGAAACCTGCCCACCCTGGGTGACCCTGCTGGTGTTTGAAATACCAGTGACATACTTTCAGCATCACAGCAACACATGGCTGCTACAGTGTCACAAACGACAGACGGATGGTGTGGTTCCCTGACCGAGAAATGAGCCGGGGTCGCGGCAGTGAGAACACCGAATCTCAACCACTAGACCACTAATTTAGGACATAGGCTAAAATTTTTGTGTGTCTGAAATTAGAGTTAACCGGGCACTCTGTATTTTTATTTGCTAAACCTGGCAACCGTTAAGTCCAGGATGCCATGAGAGCACATGGCTGGACGGCCTGGTCTGGGGTGCAGGGCGAGGGTGGGCAGAGCAAGGGTGAGGTCTGTAGAACAGAAGCTTTACCTGGAGGAGGAGTCGGGAGAGGAGGGTGTTCCCAGAGGAGGAGACGGCGTGAATGGGAGCAGAAAGCAGTCTGGACGGAGCATCTGCGAGAAGGCTCCTGGGGCTCCAGCACAGATATTTAATTCACTGGGATATGGCGCGAGGAGAAGCAATTGGCAAATGAATAAAACTCTCACGTTTTTAAGGAGGGTGAAGTACAAGTCAATGTCAGGTGCGGTGACTCAGGGTATTGATTGTCTAAGGTTAGTCAGGGGAGACGTGTGCTGGACTCGCTCAGCCCTTCTGTTGCCAGCTGTCAAATAATTCAGACGTGGCGGCCAGTCCGCGGGCAGCACAAAATTCTTAAACCATGCAGAGTCATCCCCCGATGAGTCTGACTTTGCCTGTAAACGTGCAACCACAGAGACTTTCAAAAGCTGGAAAGGGTTCTGGGAGGCCAGTTTGTTTCTGTGTAAATATGAAGTGCAGCATAACTGATCTGTCAGAGACAAGGCACTGGGGTAACCTTTCAGTAAACTACGCAGGCTTTGTATACAACATGGGTGGAAAGCCGTGGTGGAGCGCATGAGTGAGCATCCCGTACACGACCTGCTGCTGAAACCAAAGCGTGCCAGGGTGGCTGGACCGAAAACCCCGGTAACTGAGCGTCGGGCCAATCCCCTGGGCAATGGTTCTCAACCAGGGGCGATTGGACCCCCAGGGGTCATTTGGCAAAGTCTGGCGACATTCTCAATTGTCACAACTGGGGTTGAGGGGGTGCTACTGGCATCAAGGGGGTAGAGGCCAGGGATGCTGCTACACCTCCTATAATCCACAGGACAGCCCCCTCTCTCCCCAGCAAAGATTTATTTGGCCCCAATGTCGATAGTGCTGAGGGCGAGAAATCCTGGCATGGAGACACTGACGTGGGGAGGAGGGGAAATGTCATTCTGAATCCGATGACAGGAACGAGATCCTGTGCTTCCAATAGTATGAGGAGTGGCAGGGCCTTTGAAATACCCTTAAAGGCGTCCTTGCAGCCACTGTTACAGCAGAAGTGTAGCCAGGTCCTAACACGAAGAGTGAAGGAGGCGGGAAGCCCGGCAGGAGGATGTTCGAGGTGGAGGAGGCATAAAAAGGTCCTCTTCAAATACCTTCCTTCGCCTCATTGCTGAACCACTGAACAGCCTGATCTTTGCTTTCACACAGCCTCCTTGAATATATTTTCATCGCAGCCTTACAAAGATCATAGTAACCTCTCACCTTAAATATTCTCAAAAAGATGCCATTTCCAGAAAATATAGGCAGGGAGAGCCACCCCCCCATCCCTCCCCCCCCCCCACCTCCCACCCCAACCCGCTCTCCAGTGTTGCAACTGCCTTGGCAGCCAGGCTGCTTCATCCTAGAGCTGGGTCTTCCAAACGTGGGTGTGCCCAGCATCACGGAGCAAACTTGGGGTTCTTTCTGTGTGTGCTTTTTTTGTTTTCAATTTCAGACGTAAGACTAGCATAGACAAAAACCTAACACTCTTGCATCCACTGTCCAGGTTTGGCCAATGCTAAGATCTTTACTTCAAATCAGTTTTTAAAAAACCAAAAACCTTAAAGATTCAGCTGAAGATCTCTCTTTGGTCCTCTTCCTTTCCCGAAGTGACCCCTATCATGAAGTTAATATGTATCCTTCTTATCCACATTTGTATTTTTACTGTATTATGTATATCCATAAACAATATCTGATATCATGCTGTACATAGCCTTTTACCACTTGTTTTTGCCACTAAACATTATGTTTTCAGGATTTATGCAGGCTGATACACCAAATCTTTTATTTTTTTTTGATTGTTCAAAGTATTTAGTTATTTGTTATTATTTTTAAATTATTTTTACTGCCTACTTTAAGACCCTAGATCTGTATTGTCCAATACAGTAACTATTAGCCACCTGTGGCTATAAAATTTAAATTAATGAAATTAAATTGCTAAACTTCAGATCCTCGGTAGCAATAGCCACATTTCAAGTATTCTGTAACCACACGTGTCTGGTGGTTACTATATCGTACAATGCAGCTATAAAGCATTTCTTTCATCTTGGAAAGTTCTATTGGCACATTGCAAAGTATTTATAATATGTGAATATACGACAAATTCTTCAACCAATGTCCTATTGATAATATATAGGTTGTTTTCAATTTTCCACTATTACCAAACACTACTCTCGTGGCCATCCTGGTATATATGTCTTTTTGGGCCCAGGAGTAAGGGTTTAGGCAGTGTACTGATCTAGAAGTGGAAGTGCTGAGCAGACAGTATGCACATCTTCAGTTTTAATAAACATCGTCAAATTGTTATCCAACTGTGATTGTATAAATTTACACCCTTCCCAGCAGGGTGTGAGTTGCCATTTCCTTGCGTCTACACCAAACAACCATAAGCTATCGAGGTTGTTAAAAGTTTGCCAACCTGATGAGTGTGAAATGGTATTTGTTTCTTTATTTTTGCATTTTCCCGATTACCAGAAGTTAAGCATCTTTTCGTATGTTTACTGGATATTTGAGTTTCTTCTTCTGTGAATCCTTAGTTCATATCCTTTTGTTGTTGTTGTTGTTTTCTATTGTGTTGTCATTTTCATAGGCATTCTTTATATTTAGTTCCTGATCTTTTGTATATTTGGATATGATAAATATCTTCTCTCAATCTGTGGCCTGTCTTTTTCGTTTAACATTTTATTTTGAGTTAATGGTAGTTTGCATGCAGTTGTAAGAAATAATAGAGAGATCTCCATCTACTTTTCGTCCATGCTCCCCTAATGGTAACATTTTGCATAGATGTAGTACAATATCTCAAGCAGAAAATTGACATTGATACAATCCATTGACATTATTCAGATTTCCCCAGATTTACATGTACTTGTGTGTGTGTGTGTGTGTGTGTGTGTGTGTTTAGTTCTATACAATTTTATCATGTCTTTAGATTTGTGTGATGACGCCATAGTGAAGATACAGAGCAGTTCCATCACAGGGATCCTTCCAGGTACTTTTATAACTGCAATAACCTCCCCCCAACTCAATCCCTGGCAAGTACTAATCAGTTCTCCATTTCCATAATCTTGTCATTTTAAGAATGTTATATATATGGAATCACACAGTACATGATGAATCATACAATCACCATCTGAGATGGTCTTTTTTCACTTACTATAATTTTGTTGAAATCTATCCAAGTTGTGTGTGTACCAGTAGTTCGTTCCTTTTTATTGCTGAGTAGTATTCCCTAGTATGGATGTACCACAGTTTGGTTCACCCGTTGAGGGACATCCTGATTGTTTCCGGTTCGGGGCTATTATGAATAAAGCTGCTATGAACACTCATACAATTTTTTGTGTGAACATACGTTTTCATTTCTCTGGGATAAATACCCAAGAGTGCAATTGCTGAGTCACATGGAAGCACATATTTAGCTTTGTAGGAAACTATTTTATTATGCATCTTATAAGTTGTCATATTTCTGAGTGTAAAGTCGTTTGTAGTATTCCCTTATTATCTTTTTAATGGTTTAGAATGTGTAGAGATAGCCCCTGTCTCATTCCTGATATTGGTGCCTTGTACCTTCTCTCTTTTTATCTTTGTCAGTCTTGCTAGAGGTTTATCAATTTTGTTGATTTTTTTTTTTTAAGAATTAGATTTTTGTTTCATTGATTTTTCCCTATTGTTTTGCTGGTTTTGGTTTCACTGATTTCTGCTCTTATCTTTATTTGTTCCTTCTGCATTCTTGGGTTTATTTTGCTATTCTTTTTTTCGTTTCTTGAAGTAGGAACTTAGATTATTGATTTGAGATCTCTCTTTTCTAATGTAAATATTAAGTGCTATAAATTTCCCTCTCAGCACTGCCTTAGCTGCATTCCATGTATTATTTTCATTTTTTAAAAATTTTCTTTGAGACTCTTTTTTGACCCAAGGATTATTTAGAAGTATGTTATTTAATTTCCAAGTGTTGGGAGAAACATTTTATATTTCCATTATTGATTTCTGGCTTGATTCCATTATGGTCAGAGAATATAACATGTATGATTTCAATTCTCTTAAATTTGTTAAGATTTGTTTTTTGAGTTAGGATATGGTCTATCTTGATTAATGTTCCATGGCCGCTTGAAAAAAATATGTATTGTCCTGTTGTTGGGTGTAGTGTTCCATAAATATCAGTTAAGATGAGTTAGTTGATAGTGCTATTCACTTATTCTATATCCTTGCTGATTTTTTGTCAAGTAGTCCTATCAGTTGCTGACAGTGGAGTGTTGAAGTCCCTGGCTACAATTGTGGATTTGTCTACTTATCCTTTCAGCTCTATCAGTCTGCTTACGTATCTTGAGGCTCTATTTTTGGTGCATAAACAGGATTGCTATGTCTTTTTGACAAAATCACTCTTCTATAATTATATAAGTTCCCTCTTGTCATTTTCTTTGCTCTGAAGTCTACTTTATCTGGTATTGGCATAGCAACTCCTTTTTTCTTTTGATTAATATTTGTATTTCTTTTTCTATCATCGTACTTTCAACCCATGTATATTGTTATATTTGAAGTGAGTTTCTTGTAGATAACATATTGTTGGATCTTGTTTTTCTATTCACTCTGCCAATCTTTGTCTTTTAGTTCATGTATTTAGACTGTTTACATTTAAGATCATTATTGATGTGTTAGGACCCAAATTTGCACCCAACTCTACTCGTAATCATGATATTCTTCACTGTCATGCACTCATAGTTAAAAACAACCAAATACTAGTTTCACTTAAAAATGTTCTTGGTGAAGTAATAAGAATTATTAATTTTATTGACTCTTGGCCCTTGAGTACATGTCTTTTAAAGATTCTAAATGATGGAATGGGAAGTACACATAAAGCACTTTTGCTGTATTCTGAAGGAAAAGCACTGCAATTGTTTGAATTTAACTAGCTGCCTTTTTTTTTTTTTTTTGGCATAGAACATCATTTTTACCTGAAAGAATAACTGACAAACTGTGGTTTTTCAGGCTTGGGTGTTTGTCAGATAGTTTCTCAAAAATGAATGAAGTGAGCCTGTCACTTCAAGCAAAACAACTGACAGTATTTGTTGCCAGTGATAAAACTTGAGCTTTCAATAGACAATTAGGATTTTGGAAAACTTGCATCTGTTACCATGAGATTGACAGCTTCCCAGTACAAGACTTTTCTGATGAGATTGGTAGTAATGTGAATTAATGTGATGAAATATGTCAACATTTGGAAGATTAGGATAACTCAGTGAACCAGTATTTTGTACATGATATACAAAATCATGCTTGGTTAAAAGATCTTTTCAAAGATAGAACAATGAGGGGCTGGCCCCATGGTGTAGCGGTTAAGTGCATGCACTCCGCTGCTGGTGGCCTGGGTTCAGATCCCAGGTGCGCACCAAGGCACCGCTTGTCAGACCATGCTGTGGTGGCGTCCCATATAAAGTGGAGGAAGATGGGCACAGATGTTAGCCCAGGGTCAGTCTTCCTCAGCAAAAAAAGAGGAGGATTGGCATGGATGTTAGCTCAGGGCCAACCTTCTTCACACACACACACAAAAAGATAGAACATGAATTTTCATGTAACAGAGTGTAAGAAGTTCATTGATATAGCTTCAGATTCTACATTGCAACTAACCTTGAAGAAATTACTACTTCTTGAGTTTTGGCATACTAGAGAATAAGAATATCCACAATAATCTGAAAAAGCTATTAAAATACTCCTTCCTTGCTAACCATATACCTGTATGAGACTGGATTTTCTTTATATACGCCAAACAAAACAATATATCACAACAGTCTGAATGTAGAAGCAGATATGAGAATCCAGCCAGACATTAAAGAGATTTGCAAAAATGCAAAACGTTGCCACCCATTGAATTTTTTTTGTTTTGGAAAATAGAGTTTTTTAAATCAAAAATATGTTATTTGTATTAATATGTAATGAGTTTATAGCAATTATTTTTAAATGAGTTAGTAAATATTTATAAAATTTCTCAGTTTTAGTTTATTATACAGTAAATATTGATAGATATATAAACAAAAGCTCCTTGAGTCCTCAATAATTTTTTTAAATGAATGAGAACTGTTGATGTATGGCATGAAATAGGGATATAATTTTATTTTAGTATTCCCGTGTGAATAACCAGTTTCCCCAGTACTGGGGAATAGTCTACTCTGTCTCTACTGATCGTAACCTCCTGCCTTTAGCACATTGCCATATGCATGTGGGTCTGTGCCTAGATTCTCTTTTTTGGTTACATTTTTCTATTTGTCCATCCGTATGTCAATTCCATGGGGTCTTAATTACTATTGCATAATATTATCTTGGCATCTGGGGAGAACTGACATTTACGGTACAAGTCTTCCCATTCATGACCATGGTATATATTTCTGTTTATTTGGGTCTTGTCTTTATGTCCTTCAATAAAGTTTTATCATTTTCTCCACAGAGATTTCATATATTTTATTAAATTCATTGCTATTAGAACTTTATAGTTTTATTTGCTATTGTGATTTTTTAATTGAAAGTTTCAATTAATTATTACTGGAGTATAGGAATCTTATTGATTTTTTTGGTGTTAATCTTGTACCAGTAACTTTACTAAACTCTTTTTTAACTTTAATAATTTATAGATGCTCTGAATTTCCTGTGTGGACACAATCTGCAAATTAACACTATTTTGTTTCTTTCTGTTTCTTATACTTATTTTTTTTCCCTCATCTTATTGCACTGGCTCAGCCCTCAAGTGTAATGTTAATAGTGGTGATGTTGCATTTTGTCAAATGCCATATCTTACTCAATCAGAATTTCTGATAATGGAGAAGGGTGCCTCTTACAGGGTAAGGTTGCCTAGCATAGTGGATAAGGTAGTCTAGTATGGTGGTTAAGAGAATGACTTTTGGAGTTAGATGATCTGAATTCACATTGCAGTTCTCTTTTTCTAACTCTGTGACCTTGGCAATCACTTAACTTCTTATAGTCTTAGTTACTTCATCTATAAAATCAGAATAAAAATAGTCAGGAACTTACAGTGTTGTACAAAACATTAGCTTTTGTTTTGAGATCACCTGCCTTGGAGATGGCAATTGGGCCATCACTAACTTCTCACTTGGGCAGTGCTGGATTTTGTCATGACAACACAGTGCATTTCACTGCTCTATCCTTCAGGTCAACTGTGCAGTCGTCTCTTCTAGCTTACACTGAAGTTCAAGGTAGTGAGCATGCCTACTCTATAAATATTAATCTTTGTAAAGAGGCCCCTTGAAAGGAAGAAAAATATTAGGGTAAAGTAAACTTACAATACTTTTTCCCAACGCTCACGACAGTTGTTTGTTAAATCTTGAGAAGTTAACATCAACTTGAAAGACTGAACTTGGAAATTCACTTGGTCTTTTGGAAAGGCATTGTGGCAATATTTAACAATATTTTAAATGAATCTATCCTTTGACTCAGGAACTTCACTTTTAGGAATCTGTGTTACAGAAATACTTGCACAGGGGACTGGCCCGGTGATGTAGTGATTATTTTCTCATGCTCCGCTTCGGCAGCCTGGGGTTTGCAGATTCAGATCCTGGGCTCAGACCTACACACCACTCATCAAGCCATGCTGTTGCAGGCTTCCCACATAAAGTAGAGGAAGATGGGCATGGATGTTAGCCCAGGGCCAATCTTCCTCAGCAAAAAAGAGGGGGATTGGCAGTGGATGTTAGCTCAGGGCTAATCTTCCTCACACACACAAAAAAGAAATATTTGCACAAATGCATGAAGATTTCTATGATGGATTATAGTGTCATTAGAGACTTGTGTCTAGTGATGAAAAATTGGAAACAATCTAAGTGTCCATCAATCGGGAAGTGGTTAAACTGTGGTAGAGCCTTAGAGCGAGGTACCATATAGCTATTTGAGAAAGAAAGTAGTAGATCTATTCGCACCATCGTGGAAAGGTCTTCAAGAGATGTCATTAAGTGAAAAAACAAGTCACAGAATATGTATGGGACTGGAGAAGAGGTGTCCAGGGAACTCTTTTCCTTCCTTTTCAAACATACTTATAGATTGCTCGAATTTTCTACAAAGACAATTTATTCATGGATTGCTTGTGTAATTCTAAAACATCATTGGGACCCTGAACCAGACCTTCTGTGAAAGACAGAGATGTTTTCTTGCGGGATAGACTCCATCACTATTGATATTGGCAAGATGCCTGAGGCTCCCTAGCCTGCCCCGAGTGGCAGAGTGACCTACTGAGCAAGAACCAGCCTTGAGAGAAGGGGAAAAGAAATCCAAGTCCTAATCACAGGCACCACCACCCAGGGGTGTGTGATGATGCGGAGGCAACATCTTCTCTGTCTCTAAGGGAAGAAATCTCTGTCCAGCCTACGGATTGAATTGGGTGGCTTGATGTCAATGCCCAAAACAGGAACCGATGAGATGAGCAGAGATGCTGTCCCTGATTTTTGGGCTGGGAGTGAGAAAATGTCTTAGTGGCCACTAGAACCATCCTGTGGGTGGCTTTGAACCCGGTCACCCCCTATCGATCTGTTGGTGGCCTCCGGAGGAGGAGCCCGGTGGGGAGGGCTGAGCCTGGAAGAAGCTGGTTACTTTCCACGCAGAGCAGCATGGAGCTGAGTCAAGCCCACATTTCAAGGGCACCTGTGGGAGCAGCTCATGACTCACTACTACCCCCAGCTTCACATCTGGAGGAGGATATCACTGACGGAGCGAAGGGACTATGATGTAGGAGTCTTCTATTTTTAAAACAAAACCCTAAAACCAAAAAGGTTCTACAAGATTTTAAAATAGCATTTATTGCCTGTGCTCCTAGTTACAAAATTAATACATGTGCATAATAATAATTGTAGTTACAATTATTTTATTGGGTATTTATCTTATATTAGACACTGTGCTTTAAACTTTACATACATTATCTCCTTTGGTCCTTATATCAATTTGATGAGAGAGATCCTATTATTATCTCCATTTTACAGACATGAAAACCGAGGCAAAAAAATATATAAAACACATAGAAAAACAAATCACCCACAATTCCACCCTCCAAAGCTAACCAACATCCTGATGCATGTTTTTCCAATAATTTTTCCATATATTTTTCTTCCTGTGCAGCTAATATTTAACTATTTTCTTTTCCATGTCTTGCCTTTTTTTACTTAGCACTATATTGTGATCGTATTCCCAACCTATCAAATATTCTTCAATAACTTGAGTTTAATCAGCCCTTGCAGCTGAACATTTGACATTTCCAGTTTTTCACTTCTGTAAAGAAGTGAGATATATACTCACTTCTGTCATGAGTATATATCTTAGTGGGCTAAACTCCGATTATTATTCTATGAAGAACGTGGAAGGATAAATTCTTTTTTTTTTAAATTGAGATATAATTGACATATAACATTATATTAGTTTCAGGTGTATAACATAATGATTCGATATTTGTATATACTTCGAAATGGCCAACACAATAAGTCTAGTTAACACTCATCATCACACATAGTTACAATTTTTTTTCTTGTGATGAACACCTTTAAGATCTAATCTCTTAGCAACTCTCAAATATGCAATATGGTATTATTAACTATAGTCACCAGGCTGTACGTTACATCCCCAGGACTTACTTATTTTGTATCTGGAAGTTTGTATGTTCACCCATTTTGCCCACCCCCAAGGATCAATTCTAAAGGAGAATTCTGAGTGTAAATGCTCTTTCCTCTCCTAGGAGACAGTTTAGCAGGGTTGAGAGTCAGAAAAACCAGGGTTTAAGTCCCAGCTCTCTGCTACTTGCCAGCTGTGTAACCTTGGACGAGCCATGTCCCCTTTCTGGGCCTT
Organism: Ceratotherium simum simum; assembly: GCF_057802395.1. NCBI lineage: Eukaryota > Metazoa > Chordata > Mammalia > Perissodactyla > Rhinocerotidae > Ceratotherium > Ceratotherium simum. Next base: position 13,082,675 of record NC_141925.1, read on the forward strand.
TCTTCCCCATCTATGAAACAGGGTTAATGTATTTCCTACTTGGAAGAGTTGCCATGACAATTAATGATATAATTAATGCTTAGCTCTTTATTAGGCCTAGAAAATTCCCTTCACCCTTTTCCTGCCTCCCAACCTCCACAGGACAAGATCCAACCCATCCTTCAGAGTCTAGCTCCAATGTCACCCCCTCCATGAACTCGTTGATATCTTCCTGGCTAGAATTATGTCCTTTTTCCTTATTTTTTGGTTTTAAATTGAAGCAAAATTTTCATAACATAAAATTGACCATTTTAAAGTGTATCTTTCAATGGTATTTAGTATATTCACAATGTCGTGCAACCATCACCTCTACCTAGTTCCAAAATATTTTCATCACCTCGAAAGGAAACCTGTACCCCCTAAGCAGTCACTTCCCATTCCCCCCTCTCCCAGACTACTCTTTCTGTCTCTGTGGATTTACCTGTTCTGGATATTTCATGTGCATCGAGTCATACAATGTTTGGCTTTTTGTGTCTGGCTTCTTTCACCCTTTTTTCTTTCTTGACATCTAAAGTATTTTTTCTTCTCTTGCCTCATGAATTTCTTCCTCTCCATGAGCTTCAAAGGCCCTCAACCCCCCGATGTCTTCTTGTCCATTCTCCAGACCCCCGTCATCCAGCAAGCGACCTTGCCCAAAGGAAGTCCTGAATACGCTTTCGCAGAACTGAATGGAAAGTGTAGCCCTGAGCGTGTTCCCCTAGATCAGCCGCTGAAGAATTCAAGGAAGACGCAGGAAGACGACAAATCGTGATTCACTGCGGATCGATTCAGAGCAGCCTGGACGGCTTTGCCAACGCCTGCAGAATCCCTGCAGGGGGATTGCAGGAGACTCTGCCAGCAGGCTGACCGAACACCCAGAAAGTAACTTCAGGGCCCAATTTAGAGATAGCTAAAGGTGATCTTTTCTGTGGGCAAAATGGAGACCCTCGTCCTCAGAGAAGCACGTCCATTCTGCTCACTTTCTTCCAATGGCTCCCTCTTACCCTCACCCTGGCTGCTGCATGAAGAATGGATTGTGGAGGTTCAAGAGTGGAACCATGGTGGCAATTGCTCAGGTGATGGGCCAGGAGAGGGACAATGAGATGGCACGAAGGGGATGGATTCGGGATATGCTTTGGAAGTATAGCTAATAGAGCTTGGATGAGGGAAAGAGAGGAACCCCCAGCATCGTCTCTCGCCAGTTCTCAGCTCAAATATCACGCTGTGGCCGTCCTTAGCCGTCCTCCCTCTTTCTTGCTGCTTGGGTGTTGTGTTTCCTGTCCACCTTGTCTCTTCTTTTTCTCTTTTCCCGTTGTCCCTGCACCCTCCTTTCCTCTTGCACAGCTGACTCATTCTTTGGATGTCCACTTAAAGGTCACTTCCTCAGGGACACCTTTCTGACCCCCAAACTAGCTAAGGTCTCAATGCCTCTCCCTGCCAAAACACATGTCCACTTTCTTGTAATAGCTCGCTCGATTGTCTGTCTTTGAGCTTTGTGAGGACACGGAGTGGGTCTATCTTGTTCATCTCTGTATCTGCAGCACTGGGCTCTGTGCCTGGCACATAGGAGGCACTCAATAAACAGTGCGTGCAAGAATGGCCATTGTCACATTCAGCCTGCTGGTCAGTTCCAGGTATCTGGAACGTGCAGGGCAGGCACTGACCAGCCCTGCAGGCTAGAGGATAACGGTTGTGCTACTCGAGGCTCTCGGGTTCAAGCAACAAAGCTTATTCAGCTGGCTCAAGCTAAAGAAAGAGGTTATTGGTTTATGTCCCTGGATAGACTGATCTAACTTCAGGCATGGCTGGATCCAGGAGCTCAAATATGGATCAGTTCAGTCCTGGATCAGCAGGACTCAGTCTCTCCATCTTCTTCTCTGTATTCTGCATCCACCAGTATTGGCTTCACTCTGAGGCAGGTGCTTTCCATGTGATCTCAACAGCTCCAAGCTTACATTAGCCATCAGCTAGCAATCCCAGCAGAGAGAATATTCTTCTCCAATAGTTTCATTAAAAGTCTTGGGACTGACTCTCATTGCTCCAACTTGGGTAATTTGTCCAGACCTGAACCAATTGCCATGGCAAGAGAGAGGAAGAGGCGGTGGTGGAATATTTTAATTAGCCAAGTTCTGGGTCACATGGCTAATCTCCCAAAGGAAAATCAGGAAATGGATGGCAGGCAAAAGAATAGACGTCATTCAAAGGTCACTGGGCTTGAGGAGCTGGACTCCGAGGTCAGAGGCCTGATCCTAACCTTGCCATCGGTTAGCAGATCTCCTGGCCATTCAGGTCCTCACACTGCCCATCTATAAATGAGACCATCTCACTCACCCGTTCAGATCTCTATTACTACCAGCTGTGGGAAGCCATCACTTTCTTTTTCCATCTTGCTTGCTTAGTTTCTTCAGAGAAGCGTTTGAATTATTTCTGAACCATTTCCACCCCGAGAAATGTGATTTATGGGGAAATTATGCAACTGCATTTTCTATCCATTCCGGTCATTTCTGTAATTGGTTCTGAGACAGTTGATCTCCCCTAGCTCCATCACAAGTATAAACTACCATTTCCAGCTATTCCATGGGAGGGAAATGGGGAAGGATGTTTGTTTTCTTTTCAGGAAAGAGAAAAGGGAGGAAGCAAACGACAACAAGAAAAATTAAACTGAAGCCTAAAACCAATTTGTTGACTCCCAGACTGTCCTGTGCACCAATTTAGGCACGCTCAACTAATCTCTCCACCTGCAAACCAGTCGTTCTCGGGAGCTGGCCTAGTTAGTGCACAACTAAGGGAATAATTACAAATCCAGCAAACCCATTATTTGAGAGGCCCATGCTGATGATTCAGAAAATATGAAAACTGGAAGATTGTTTTGCCCTTAATTGGGCTACATCGGAGGATTCTTTTGGTTGTAGGTAATCAAAACCCATTCGATTTAGCCAAAAGGAGATATTGTTTAAGGCTTCTGGGGTTGCATTAGTTAGAGTTCTCCAGAATAACCCAACAGGAAATATATATAAAGGAGATTTATTATGAGGAATTGGTTCGTGTGATTTTGGAGGCTGGGAATTCTCATGATCTGCCGTCTGCAAGCTGGAGACTCAGGAAAACCAGTGGTATAATTCAGTCTGGGTCTGTAGGAAGGACTGAGAACCAGGGGAGCTGATGACATAAATCCCAGTCCGAGGGCAGGAGACTATGAGATGAGGTGTCCCAGCTCAGTCAGTGAAGTAGGAAAAAAAGGGACGAATTCCTCTTTCGCCTTTTGTTCTATTCAAGCCCTCAACAAATTGGATTCTACCCACCCACACTGAGGAGGGAAGTCTGCTTTACTGAGTGTACTCATTCAAATGCTAATCTCAGCCAGAAATACCCTCACAGACACACCCAGAAACAATGTTTAATCAGGGCCCCTGTGGCCCACTCAAGTTGATACAGAAAATTAACCATCACAGGGTGACTCACAAAACCCAGGAGCAGAGAACCACTGGAATTCAGGAAGGGACCAGAGCATGTTGTGAACCAAGGAGTTCCCTTCCTCCACCACCATTTCCCCTCTGTGTTTTTCTCTTCATATCTCCTTCCTTCCTCTCTCACACAGAAGAGTAGCTTTCTCTGATTTTTGGAACTTGTGGCAAACAGCTACCAGGTTTATGTTTCAAGACAGCAGTTAGATTGAGGCTGGAATCTTAATCGCACGCAGTACCAAAGTCTCAGGGAAGGAGGCTATTGGCCCACTGTTGACCCAGATGTCTACACCTGGTCCAATCAGATGTGGGAGGCTGGAGAGGGATGAGTGTTATGGTGTATGAACAAGACCATGTGGATAGTTCAGAAAAAAGACATTTTCCAGAAAAAGTGACATCCTAAGAAGTAAAAAAAAAAAAAAAATGCACAATTGGCCCTTCATATTTGCAGGTTCTGCATCCACACATTCAACCAGCCGTGGATCGAAAGGCCTACAATGATTGCTCTGGTACTGAACATGCACAGACTTTTTTTTATTGTCATTATTCCCTAAACAATACAGTCTAACAACTGTTTACATAGCATTTACATTGTATTAGGTATTATAAGTAATCTAGAGATGATTTAAATTATACGGGAGGATGTGCATGGGTTATATGCAAATACTATACCATTTTATATAAGGGACTTGAGCATCTGCAGATTTTGGTATTTCGGGGGGGGGTCTTGAAAACAATCCCCCTCGGATACTGAGGGATGACTTACGTTGCATTGTGCTACTAATTAAATTACAAACCATAGTGAAATCTTGTTGCCCTCACTTCTTTTAAATAAAGCTGAGATGGTCTACCCCATAGCATATTCCAGTTTATGGGACCAGATTACTGGGGTTTGGCCCCCGTATTTGCTGGCTATGTGACCTTAGGCAAATTACTTAACCTGCCTCTGTGCCTTAGTTTTCTCGTTTACCAAATGGGTATAATAATGGTACCTACCTGATATAGTGGTTGGGACCATTAAACATGTGAATATCAGCATAATGCTCAGAACTCTGCCTGGAAAATAATAAAGGTTTAATAAATAATAGCTATTATTATTATTATTGTAAAGTTCATTTCAGTTATGGGGCTTAGCTTATTTCTCAGATTATACAAAAAATAGATGTTAGAAAGAGAAGTTTTCTGATTATGGGAAAATAGGACTAATAACCATTATTAAAATTGAATATATGATTGCTGTTGCTTTTGGGATTATTATTTGAATTCTAGATAGTACTTTTGGTTTACAACCTTAAAAGCTTAAATAGGAGTTTCTTCTAAACAAGTTTATATAAATAATTAGCAATTCCGCTCATTTCACTTGGCAAGAAAAACCTATCATTTTACCAAGTTTATCAGCATGATAAATTTAGAACTTAAAGCCCTTAATATCCTAGTTTACACAAGTAGAAGATAAAAACAACAACAAACAAACATATAGAGACAGAGATTGGATTGGTGGTTACCAGAAGGGAAGGGAGGAGGGAGGAGGGCAAAAGGGATGATTAGGCACATGTGTGGTGATGAACTGTAATTAGTCTTTGGGTGGTGAACATGATGTAATCTATGCAGAAATAGAAGTATAATGAAATTTGTATGCCTGAAAGAAGTATGCCTGAAATTCATACATTATAAACCAATGTTACTGCAATAAAAAAAAATATATATATATATTTTCAAAAATCCTGGTTTATAAAAGGCAAGTTACAGAATCTCTTTTCCTAGATGTCTAAAGAACCCTTTAAGGGCCGGCTCCGTGGCTTAGCGGTTAAGTGCGTGCGCTCCGCTGCTGGCGGCCCGGGTTCGGATCCCGGGCGCGCACCAACGCACCGCTTCTCCGGCCATGCTGAGGCCGCGTCCCACATACAGCAACTGGAAGGATGTGCAGCTGTGACATACAACTATCTACTGGGGCTTTGGGGGAAAAAAATAAATAAATAAAAAAATCTTAAAAAAAAATAATAAAATAAAGAACCCTTTAAGACAGCATCTGCAAACCTTTTCTTAAAGGCCCAATAGTAAATATTTTTATCTTTGAGGCCATATGGTCTCTATCCCAACTATTGACCTCTGTGGTGTGAAAGCACCCATAGACAACGGACAGACAAATGAGCACGGCTCTGTTCCGATAAAGCTTTATTTATGGACACTGACATTTGAATTTTGTGTAATTTTCATGTGTCACCATCTATTATTTTTCTTTTGATTTTTTCCCAACAATTAAAAAATGTAAAAACTCTTCTTAGCTCACAGGCTGTACAAAAAGAGCGGTGGGTTGGATTTGGCCCTCGGGCCGTAGTTTGCGGACTCTGCTTGAGGAGAGGGTTGTGTTGGCATTCTGACTGTAGGCAGGGGAGAGACAAGAGGACTGCCCTAGATCCACAGTCCTGTTACCCCAGAGGCATTTTCACCCCCTGCTGCTCCTCCTTACACATTTCTCTTAGATGCAGAGTATTTGTGTGACTCTCTTGTTGTGTGCAACAGAAAACTCAAGATGCTTACACAGAAAGAGAATACATTGGGTTATATTATCTAGAGGTTGTGGGTAGAGGGGTTCAAAGTACCTCGTGTCTGTCTCTCCATCTCTTGGCTCTTCTCCCCTCCATGAAGATTTGCTCTCAGGAGCCACGTGATGGCAGGTTCAAGTCCAGCTGGAAACCGGGCAGGGTTTCTCTTCCCCCAAGAGTTCACACAAAAGTTCTGGGCCTGATTGCTTGTGTTTTGTTATTGGGCCCCATGCCCACCTGAACCAGCCCCAGTGGCTGGGGAAACAGAACGCCACACCTGGGTGGGGTCAACCCCAGCAATCCCCCAGACCTGGAAGTGGTGCCCATGTTGGTTCCCCAACGAAAATAGGGCTCCTGTTACCAAAAAATGGTGAATGGAAGGCAAAATCAACAAATGTCCACTTCCCACTGTGACATTTAGAATCTAAATGCCCTGAACAAAACGAGTGGAGGCGCTGCCAGCAGCAGGAAATTGCCCTTCACACCACCTCCTCTCCGAGGAATTGCTTGTCTTCCCCTTGGCAAAATTCTCTTTGCAGGTTCCAGCTTCTCTGGGAGCAGACCTTCTGGGTTTGGCAAACTCAGAGCTACAGAGAGGTTTATTTTTCATTTTCCGTGCACTCAGGTGGCCTGGACTCAAAGCACTCAGTTGATTGAAATTCTGTTTAGGGGAAGCAGTGACTTGAATAGCTAACGGCCTGGCTCAGCCACTCACCCCTCTTAGTTAAGTCAGACAGAGCCCAACTATCTATCTGGGCTCAAAATAGCTGTTTCCTGACGTGGGCTCGCCATGATTCATACTGGAGTTTTTCAAGCTCAGGGGTATTGTTGACAGTGCACTCTGCTCCTCCCCATGCTGCAAAGTCTAGCTTTTCCTACTTTTCCCCAAAAACAATTTATCCTCAAGTTTACCCCATGGTACACTTCATTCTGACTCTGTTTTTCTTTTATTCTCAGTGACCCATTCAGATTCAGCATCTTTTCCCCTATCCTCTGCCAAACCAAGACTGTGGCCCTCAGCTACCTGCACCCATTTTAAGAGATGCCAACCAGATGTAGGAGAGGAAAAAAAATCTTTTTCCTCTACCCATCTTAGACTCCCTGGCTGGGGTCCTGTAAATTAGACTGAAAAAAGAATAACAAGAGAAAATGCATCACACATATACATGGGAGCGATGAGTAACTCATAATGGTGGTTAGAACTTGGGCTTATGTAGCATCTTAACACAAGAACAATAAGTTTTTAGAGAAGTGACGAGACAAAGGAAATGGACTTTGAGTTTCTTATGGGAAGGTAAGTATATGGGGAAACTAATGGCAGATAAGGGCTAGTTAGTAAGTGTGTCGGGTAGATTCCTCTGGTGCCATCTCCAGGCTGAGAAGGATCTAGAGTTGTTTCTGGTCCTTAACTTCTTTCCTTCCTGGTAGAGAGGGGAGGGGAGACATCTTTACAAATTTATGTCCTACTTTTAGGTGGAGAGCTTTTCTTGTATCAGTTTTTTCTCAATTGCCTTCAGCTCAAAATAATTCCTAAGCCAAGTGGCGTACTCCATGGTGGCACACTCTGTTACTCTTCGCAGGGAATCTTTCAGGACGAGGCCTGGGCTGGTGTTTCAGACTCTGCCTTGTGTGCCTGGTGTGTGCACCCCCAAAACACTCTGCCTCCTTGAGACTTGTCTGCCACACCCCAAACCAGTGGGCCCTGTCTGTGGGAGACAGATGGCCAGCAACTTTAGGGCTGTTGCACCCTCTGCAAAGATCCACGGAGAGGAGGAGCTGCAGAGATGGCTGTGGCTAAGTTGGAAGAAGCAGCAAGCATCTGCATAATGCAGTAATGAATTTATTGATTGCATTTATTTTATTTTATTTTATTTTTTATTTTATTTTATTATTTTATTTTATCTTATTTTATATTTTATTTTATTTTATTTATTTTATTATTTTATTTTATTTTAATCATTTGCTGTGACCAGGCCCTGGGCTAAGTGCTTTGCACACATTGTGATGCATTTAATCCTCCAACAACTGTGAAGCCATAGCAGGCTGGTCTTCCTACCTCTCTGCCTGTTCCCTTAACAGTGCACTCCCTGACGAGAGATAGCGACATTTAAAAACACCGTCAGATCTCATCTCTCTCCCGCTTGAAACCCTTCTGTAGGTCAACCACCGGGAATAAAATCCAAACTTTCCACCACAGCCTCCCGGCCATGCGTCATCTGGCCCTTCCTGTCTTTCCATCTCGTAACGCTCCTACCCTCCTACCCTTTCTCGGGGCTTCTGCACTTGCAGTTGCATCTGCCTGTTGCATTCTTTCTCCAGGAGAGAAAGCTGACAAACACCGCCCCAGGCGGGCAATCAAGATCAACATCAGCAGTGACAGGTCGTCTTCAGAGCATGTGCCCTTGAAAGAAAGTGATGAGAACGGCACTTTCCCCCCGCCCCAGGTCTTCCTCCTGCAAACCCATAAGACCAGTCTAACTATCAGAAAAACATCAGACAAATCCCAGTTGAGGGACATTTTACAAAATATTTGATGAGGGGCCGGCCCGGTGGCGCAAGCAGTTAAGTGCGCGCGCTCTGCTGCGGCAGCCCGGTTTCGGATCCTGAGAGCGCACCGATGCACCGCTTGTCAAGCCATGCTGAGGCTGCGTCCCATGTGAAGTGGAGGGAGATGGGCACGGATGTTAGCCCAGGGCCAGTCTTCCTCAGCAAAAAAGAGAAGGATTGGCATTGGATATTAGCTCAGGGCTGATCTTCCTCACCAAAAAAAAAAAAAAAAAATACGTGATGAGTACTCCTCAAAACTGTCAAGGTCATCATCAAAAACAAGGACAGTCTGAGAAACTGTCACAGCCAAGAGGAGCCTGAGGGGACGTGACGACTAAATGTCATGTGGTCTCCTGGATGGGATCCTGGAACAGAAAAAGGATATTAGGTAAAAACCAAGGAAATCTGAAGTGTGGCCTTTAGTTAATAAAAAAGATATCCCTGAGTATTTCCTGTCCTGATGCGTTTGCCTTTGTGATTGGTCTCTCCGTTTAGGGCCTCATCTTGCCTCTTATGCTGGACTTTCCATCCAGCATCTCCATTTGCATGTTTGCTTCCCTTCTTCCGCCATGATCTGACTCTCCCTCTGGCTTCCAAGCTTGTAGTCTGTGTTGGTGAACATTGAACTTGGCCCCCCATGCTTGCACACAGCTCATGCGCTGGCTTTCCTGGCCGGTTTTCTCTGACCGTCAAGTATCCTGCATCACACCCAAACCACCCCCATTCAGTCCAAGATTTATCCCACACTATTCCCTGGTCTCAAACTTTCTGAATCAAAGTGATGTTCTCCAAGCAGTTTATCTCCCCAGTTGTTTCCAGCCGGTGAGGGATGAAGTGAGCGGCATGATTTCCAGGCTAAGCAATTTTGAAGACCTGAAATATTACTTGAGAAAATCTCAATTTATCTTCCTCTAGCTTCTAATCATTCTAGCCCCACCGGCATGATTTTAAGCAGTTCCATCTGGTTCTCTATCCATCCTTGCATGACCCAGGCCCTTTGCTTACTTCTGAATTGGTCTGTAAACGGGAAATGTTAGGGAGTCAGTAAAGATGCCTGAATCACAGCTCAAGATAGATTAGTAATTGTCTGTGTTCATGAAGACGTTCTGAGATGGCAAGGCTGAAGGATATTTTTAAAAAACGAACCTAGAATAATAGGATGAACCTGCAGAAGTGCCAAAAAATATTTGTTTATACAATTTTAATTGGACAATTATCTTATTGTTATTACAGGGTTATCAATTTCCACAGTTTTAATTGGACATTGTTAACAATTCCCTCTGAATTAGGAAGAATACTTAAATGTCTTGTATGGTCTCAAATGACCTCAGAAACTAATCTGAGCCCTTCCACTTGGGGTTGATAGAGTGGCTTGGTGACTCACTGAAAGTCACTTAGAAGTGTGGGGGTGAGGATGCCAAGTAATGAAAAATGACATTACAGATTGTTAAATAATCTTTCAGAACTCGGGTGTCATCTTCAAAGCCCCACCCTGGAGGTAACACATATATTATTCAAATGAAAACCTTTCTGGAAATCCCCCTTGGGAATTGCAGTCCCAGTCTGTGAACATCCTTAATGGTAATAAACCTTTGCCTCAGACAGGGGGAGTTTGATTTTTTTTGGAACTACCAAGAGTCATTCTGAGCCAAGCTGTACAAATAAAGTGGTAATCAAATCATGTGAATATAAAAAAGTGAATATAAATGTGTTAAATTGCTTTCCTTGAATGGCTCATAAGCTGATTTGAAAGCAATTAGCAAAGAAGAGTTTGTTTATTAATACCTCTCCTTATTCCAGAAAGGATTTAACAGTCATATTGGAGTCTAAGAAGAGTTTTAAAAGGCTTGAGGAACATTGGTATTATTAGAAGCATAAAGCATTCCAGGATGATTCCTTGAAAGATAGTATTCTAGAATATTTCTTTTTTTTTTTTTTAAAGATTTTATTTATTCAGTTTTTTCCCCCCAAAGCCCCAGTAGAGAGTTGTATGTCATAGGTTCACATCCTTCTAGTTGCTGTACGTGGGACTCGGCCTCGCGTTGGACGGAGAAGTGGTGCCTCGGGGCGCTCCCGGGATCCGAACCCGGGCCGCCAGCATCAGAGCGCGCGCACTTAACCGCTAAGCCACGGAGCCGGCCCTAGAATATTTCTTTAAAAAAAGGAATTTAGGGGCCGGCCCAGTGGCACGAACGGTTAAGTGCGCGCGCTCCGCTGCGGCGGCCCGGGGTTTGCCGGTTCGGACCCCGGGCGCGCACCGACACACTGCTTGGCAAGCCATGCTGTGGCGGTGTCCCATATAAAGTAGAGGAAGATGGGCATGGATGTTAGCCCAGGGCCAGTCTTCCTCAGCAAAAAGAGGAGGATTGGCAGATGTTAGCACAGGGCTGATCTTCCTCACAAAAAAAAAAAAGGAATTTATTTCCATTACCTTAATATCACTTCTCTCCCTTTCCTCCCCTCTCCCCAGGCCTAATGGTGGTTTTGTGGATAATGCAGGTGGGACACACGGCTTTTGGTGCTTCTCATTCTTCTTAAGAAGGCATGGAATGGGATGGTGTATGAGGTGGGGTATTTCCAGTGAAGGGAGTTCTGGAGAGGAAGGTAAAGTTCAGGTAGGGGCTCCCCAGGGGCTGATCTCCTCTGTCCTTCCCCACCCTTGGCTCCAGCTGTAGTGGAGGTCTGAGACTGGTACTTTATCTTTTGATGGTCATGGTGATGGTGATGATGATGATGATGGTGATGATGGTGATGGTGGTGATAATGGTGATGATGACGGTGATGGTGATGGTCATGGTCATGGTGATGGTGATGGTAATGATGGTGATGATGGTGATGATGGTGATGATGATGGTGATGGTGATGGTGATGGTGATGATGATGGTGATGGTGATGGTCATGGTCATGGTCATGGTGATGATGATGGTGATGGTGATGGTGATGGTGATGATGGTGGTGATGGTGTTGCTGATTGGGATAACTGACACTCACCAAGACCTCATCTGTCCTTATGATGTACCAGCCTTACACACACTCTCTCATGCAACCCTCACCACAACCAGTGAGTAGCTTCTGTTATTATCCCCACTTAACAGATAGTGGATACTGAGAGTGGGGAAGATTGTATAATCCCTTACCAACTGTGCAAATAGTTATTATGGAATGAACAAATATTGCAAGCAAGATTATTAGACCCATTTTACAAATGAGAAAAGGGAAACTGAGAGAATTTAAATAACTTGTCCAGGGGCACAGCCAGTAAGGAGCAGAGCCAATGTTCTGACTTGAGTCATGCTATCAGCTCAGTGGTGCCGTGCCATGGCTACTGGCACTGAACTGGGTGGTGTGGACAATGCTCAGTGAGCAGGAGGGCAGTCTCCCTGCTTGGCTTTCCCTCACTGAATCTAGGTCCCTCCCTACAGACCACAGTTTCTACCCTCGAGGATGATAATGACCTCATCCTGGGACCCTCCGTGTTAGGTGTATTTGGACTTCTCTATTATGTGGACCATGACAGGCTGAATAATAGCCCCACAAAGATGACCACGCCTTAATCCACGGAACCTGGGAGTATGTTACCTTACATGGCAAACAGGAATTAAGGTGCTCCCTGGAGCACTACTGGAGAAGTGAGTCTAAACCAGTGATTCTCAACCAGGGAGGATTTTGTCCCCCAGGGGATATTTGCAAATGTTTGAAGACATTTTGTGTTGGTGGGAGGATGCCACTGGCATGTAGTGGGTAGAGGCCTGAGGTGCTGCTAAATGTCCTGCAACGCACAGGACAGCCCTACAGTGAAGAATGATCCAGCCCCACATGTCAATAGCGCCAAGGGTGAAAAACCCAGGTCCGAACAAAGTGCTTAGATCCTGCTGGGCAGAGATGAGATAAAACTCTTGCTCTAGCTTTAGCTCTTGAGCTTTCAGAATGAGCCTTCAGATGTTCTCACATTCTACTTCCTTACCCCCAATTTACAGATAAGGAAACTGAGGCTTAGAGAGGTTAAGTCATCTGCCCAAGGCCAGCAGCTAGAAAGAGGCAGAGCCAGGATTTAAACCCAAGTCGCCTTACCGCCAACACCTGTTTCTTAACCCCATTGCTCATTGTGCATTCTGCCTAATTACTTTGTGATCTTGGAGGAGTTAGATGTGGCTGAGAAAATAGAAACTCTGAGAAGCTAGAAAATGTGCTCAAAATCACATTGGAGAATAATAACCATAGCCAAGATTTGGAGGCAAGTCAGCTTCCTCGGCTGCAAAACCGTCCTTGCAGGGTGATCGTGAATATAAAGAGACGTTCCATGACGTTCGGGAAGGCACTGTGTGGCGGGAGGTATGATTACTCGCAGAGCCCAGTGCATCCTCCTTCACAAGGCAGGCTGGGGGGAATGGAGCAGCCAGCAGCATCTGAATTAAAAGCAGTTACTTCATCTTCTTGGGAAATGGTGACTCATTAAAAGCAACCGGCTGTTTCCCATTATATTCATGTTATGGCGAGAAGGCAGGATACTTGGTACATCCCATAATAGGATGTTTGGGGATTGAAATGAGCTTCTTTCCTACATGAATGATTGATGACAATAAAAGGCTGGGGTGTCACCAGGAGCCTTAAAATGCATCAGGATATCCATCCTCAGTAATGAGACTCAGCTTTCCCCAGTATTTAAGACTCTCTGTTGGGTCGATACCAGGAAGACGTGCCCGTGCATACTCAGGGTGGTGAGCTAAGAGATTGGCCCCTTGACAGAGGGCTGGGGACACCCCTCTGGATCCTCCTTTCAGGGCAGGCTTGGGTCTGTTGGAGTTGGAGGATTGCAGTCCTACCTAGAGGGACAGAGGAATAGCCCAAATGACCAGAAGTTTGTCGTTGTCCATACCTGATGATCCCAGTATTGTTTCCTCTCTCACATTCATCTGGCTTCCAGGGAAAGGACATGTGATGGTTTTAAGAACAATACTGACCACTCTTTATCACGCCAACATATTGCACCAAGCCCTTGACATATTATGTAATTTCATCTCCATAGCAGCACCTCCATGAGGTAGGAGTTACCGTCCCATTTTACAGCAGAGGAAACTGAGACTTGAGAAGATTAAGTAACATGTCCAGATCACACAATTAGTGGTAGAGCCAGGACTTGAACCGGAATCTGTCCAAATCTACCGTCAGCGGCAAGCTGCTGGTGAGCCAACGACCACCACAGAGCACTGAAGCAAATATACTCCCCAACATGTAAGCCACTTGCTAGGAGGTCAACTCGACGAGGGCAGTTTTTGTCTGTTTTGTTCCATCTCCATTGCTTAGAGCAGTATCTGGCATGAAGCAGATTTGCAATGACTATCAAGTGAATAAGAGCAAATATTACAGAGAACTTTCTGTGTGTCTGGCACTTACATAAATTACCTAAGAGATTGTGTGATTGTCGCCACATTGCAGATGAAGAAACTGAGGCCCGGAGTCATCAGCTGATGGGACCAAAGTCAGCATGAGAACCAGACCCTGAGAGCTGAAAGTTCATGCCCAGAACCGCCCCCTTCACTTGCCCTCTTCAAGGGCTGACCTGGCTCCCACGGCGCCCACACACACCAACTCTTTTTCTTTTTTGCAACTTTTCTATAAATCTAAAATTATTCCAAAATCAAAAGTTTTTTTAAAAAATTCAAACAATAGAAAAGGACGTATCAGCTGGAAGGTGATTCTCCCCAACATTGACCTCCAGACCTACACATCCTCCAAAGGCAACCGCTGTGTCCCTTCTCTGCTGTGCCCTTCTGAGGATGTTCTAAGGATGCTGGATGCCTGATAAATGTTTGTGGGACTGAAATGAACAGGTCCACCTTCATGTAATTGCCTCTGTGATATGAGCTGGGTTGAAAAAGTGACTCAAAATGGCTGATTGACACACAATTGAGAATTGTACTTCAGGCCTGAGTTCTCATTTAATTTCCAATGAGAACTCCAGAGTTTGGGCCCACTGCTGTTTGTCGAGGGACCCTCAGAACCACATCCTGCCATGTCATTCTGTATCCTCTCCAATATGGATATGAGGCTGACCTAAAGGACTTCTAAGACCCTTCCAACCCAGAGAGCTGGAATTCCATTCTACAACAGCCTTCCCAGGGCGTGGGAGGGGTACCTAGTGGTACACAGATGCTTCTAACATCAAACAACATTGAATTACATTGCGGGAAAATTACTCTCTTTTTTCCAATTATCAATCTTTATGATTACCAAAGAAGAAAGCCTCAATTTAGTGATTTATCTTTAGTGCCTCTCTAGTACTTGCTAACTTTCTAGTACTTGCTAATCCACCTTGTAAAGAAAGAAAAATTAGGCTTCAATCTGAGCCTTGAGGAGACTACAGTATTCAGCCAGAATTTAATAACATTGCTTTGTTTCCACTGGCTTTATTTTTATGGCAATTTTCTAATTATGCCAAGTGATAGTGACTTATTATTTATGGATGTGATATGAAATTTCCTTTAAGGACTTTATTTGAGTAAAAAACAAGTCAACGTAAAGAGATATTGAGTAAATGATAGTGTAGATAATGTATTAGTCTGCTCTGGCTGCTGTAACAAAATTCCAGAGACTAGGTCGCTCATGAACAACAGGAATTTATTTCTCACAGTTTGGAGGCTAGGAGTCCATGATCAAGGCACTGGCAGATCCTGTTTTTGGTAAGGACCCTCTTCCTGACTTGTAAGTGGCCATCTTCTTATGTGCTCACATGGCAGGGAGCAGAGAGAGAGGAAGCAAGCTCTTGTGTCTCTTCTCATAAAGGCACTAATCCCGTATATGAGGGCTCCACCCTCATGACCTAATCACCTCCCAAAGGCCCCACCTCCCAATACCATCACATTAGGGGTTAGGATTTCAGCATATGAATTTTGGAGGGACACAGACATTCAGTCCATAACAGACAGTGCATGGCCTTGGTGAATTCTGTTCAGTGATGGAGGTTTGGAAATGCTGTTCTGCAGCCCTTTAACCTACAATGTGGGCTTTGGAATGAGACAGATCTGGGTCTGAGTCCCAGCTCTGCCACTCATTGGTTGAGCGATGTTGTCCAATCACTTATGATCTCTCTGAGCCTCGTTTTATTCATCTATAAATGTAGGGTGGTATTGATAGTACCTACCTCCCAAGGCATTTAGGAGCGTGATGAGACAGTACTTAACTCATAGTAAATGCTTAACATGAGTGAGCTCTGGTGTCTACCAGGGGCATGAAGGCTATGAAGCAGAAACAAAAGTAGGGCTTGTCCAAGGCACCCAGAGCTTAATTCCTACTGTGACCTGTGGTTGGAAAAGACAAACCAGAAAAGACTTCTCTTCGGTCCCCAGCAGTGTTACCTTCTTGCCTATCGTTAAATTACAAGTCTCCAGGAGATTGCCAGCCCTCATTCATCATCACCACCACTACTGCCCCTGTCGCTGGGTAGCTCTAAAATTTTAAGATAAACGATTAAACCTGCTGGCACATGCCAGTCATGCCCAGCGCTCAGCTCTTGTTTGCTGGTGCTGCTGTGCTCATGAGGCGTGCATCTCCCCAGTGTGGCATTTGGGGATAAAAAGATGGATTTAGATGCTTCATCCCCCAGAAGTGACTCAGCTCCTGGAAGCTCCGTGACAGCAATGGCAGTTGGAGCCCTGGGGACTTCTGTCAGCAGAGCCTTGTAGCGACCATCTTCTGTAGCCACCCCAAAATGCTTGTCCGTCTCCATCCAAGATTTGTCCTCCTCACGGACACTTTGATTGGTAGCTGTTGGATGCCTGCCTTCTAGCTGGAAAATGTTGTCGAGAAGGTTTCCACCATGCTGGTTATTTCACACCAGTTCACACTGAAAAGAAACCGACCACGCATCATCTTCATTTATTCACATCCTGTACCAGCATTTCTCAGAGTCTGGTCTGAGATCTCCTGCATGAAGGTCCCTGGACATGATTCCCCCAATCCAGGTTTATCCTCAACCCTGGGGGTAGAGACAGGGAAGCTGACTATTTAGCAAGGTAATAATCACAGTATTCACCGTGCCTGCTAATGCGTGCGAACAGCTACTGTCTATGCACCTAATGCAATAGAACATACTCAGTTCTCTCTACTGTTAAGATGATGGTGCTACTTCTTAAGTAGGGTAGTAGTTCCTAAGTGGATATGATTGATTACAACAAAAGCTATGGAGTAGGAGAGGTCTGGTTTTAAATCTCAGCCCTGCCCCTTACTCCTTTTCCTGAGCCTCAACTTGTTTGTCTGTGAAATGAGGGTACTAACAATACTTACCACTCAGGGCTGTTTCGAGAATCAAAGAAGGTAATCTGATCCTGGCAAGTAATTAATGTTCAATAAATGTGAGCTATTATTGTTACTGGGTAAACTTGGTTTTTTTAACCTTTAAGCTGGGGAAATGATAGCATCTACCATCTAGAGCAAAGGTTGGCAAACTTTTTCTGTAAAGGGCCAGATAGTCAATATTTGAGTTTTTGTGGGCTGTACAGTCTCTGTTGCAACTACCCAATTCTGCTATTGTAGTGGAAAAGCAACCCGTAAATAATACATCCATGAATGAGTGTGGCCAGTGTTCCAGTAAAACTTTATTTACAAAATCAGGCAGAGGGCTGGATTTGGCCCATGGCAGTAGTTTGCTAACCTCTCACCCAGGATGTTGTGAAGATTAAATGAGAAAAGGCTTGTCATGAGCCTAGCACAGTGCCTGGCACAGAGCACCCACTATAAGGAAGGATTCTAACTATTGTGTATCTGATTTGAGGTCTAGGCTTCACTCCTTTCTCCAGGAGAAGGAAAGCATCCATGAGCAAGACTTTTCAACCTAGGTACCAGCCCCATTCTCTGCCCCAAATCAAAGCTAAACATGCATCTCAGCACATGGAGCCTGGCGGGGCCACCGCCTCCTCCCTCCCCCGGGGATGGAGGTAAAATGCCAACCCCTGGGGTGTGATTAATTCTCTTCGTCCCACGCTTCCCCCAGGGTGTGTTGCCATTTCCAGCATCTGTCCCGTGGAAATCAGGTTGCCCATCTGAAGCAATGTGAGGAATGAGGATACTTGTATCTGCGAGGCGGTTAACTCTGCGCTTTCGCATCCACAAATGCATTAAACCTGGCCCGGAGGCTGTGTCATATGGTTAAAGATGAGAGAGAGAACACTGGGTTTGAATTCTGTCTCTGCAACGTTCTGGTTGTGTGATGTTGGGCGAGTCACTTTCCTTCGCTAAGCCTCAGATTCATCATCTAGAAAATAGGGATTAAATGAGATAATACACATAAAACCTCCAGCACAGCATAACACGTGATAGCTATTGAACCCCATTTTGCATAGGAAGGAAGTGATGCTAAAGAGTAAAGGGGCTCATTCAAGGTCGTGCAGCTGGTGGTTGGCCTCAGACCAAGAATCTCTAACTCTGGCCCGTAGCTGGGTTTCACCACGCCCCATCCTCTGGCCGTTTCCTAGGACTCCTGCTACTTCCAGCCAGGACTGTGCTCCATGGACGGTGACTGAAGCTCTTGGAGAGAGTGACATCACTGTCAGGGAGCTTGCAAACCCATGGCCATTCATCACTGTAGTGGGTCACAGTGCCCTCCCCAAATTCACATCCACCCAGAACCACAGAATGTGACCTTAATGGAAACAGGGTCTTTGCAGAGGTAGTTAAGATAAAGATCAAAATAAGATCATAGTGGATTAGGGTGGACCCTAAATCCAATGGACAGAAAAGGACAGAGAAGGACACAGAGCGACGGGGAAGAAGGCCACGTGAAAACCAAGGCAGAGGTTGTAGCGATGCTGCCGCAAGCCGAGGATTGCCAGGAGCCACCAGGATCTGGAAGAGGCAAGGAGGGATCCTCCCCTGGAGCCTTTGGAGGGAGCGTGGCCCTGCCGACACCTTCATTTGGGACTTCTGGCCTCCAGAACTATGAAAGAATAAATTCCTCTTGTTTTAAGCCACCCAGTTCATGGTGATTTGTTATGGCAGCCCTAGGAAATTAAGACACCTCCCTTGACTCTGAGATGTGGATGAATAGGGGGCGTCGGACTTGGAACGCCTGTGTGGACAAGGGGCAGTGGTGTTGGGACAAAGAGTATGTGTCTTGGAGGCAGATGTGGGCTCAGCTCATTCCCTTGCCAGCTCTGAGCCTTTGTTTCCTTATTTGTAAAAAAGAGAACATCCAGATCCTGCTGGCTTGTGTCAAGGATTAAAAGATACGGCACAGCAGAGCAGGCCCAGTGGTAATAACAAAGGAGATCATAACTATGTATTGAGCACAACATGGTTCATTCAATCTTCGCAACTGCCCTGGGGGGTGGGTTCTCTTATTATCCTCATATTAAAGAGGAGGAAACTGAGTCACCGAGAGGTTAACTAACTCTCCAAGGCCACACAGCTAGTGAGGGGCAGAGCCGTGACTCAAACCCAGTCCATCTGACTGGAGAATGTCCCCTACCTCCCACCCCCGGGTCACCCCAACCTTCTATTGCTCCATGCCCAGAGTCAAACCTGGTTCTCCAGGCTGGTTGGAGCCCGGCACAGTAACGCTCAATTCATATGAATATTTTAATCTTGTTCCTTCCTCCTTCCTCTAGCCAGGCCTCATTGTTCCAATCCCAGGAGCCATCTCTGCCTGGCGTCTGGGGCAGTAGGACTCCAAATCTGATTCCAGGGGCCTTGAGGAGATCATCACCCAGCATGTCACATGGAAAATTTCGTAAAAATCCTCTTTAGACGTCTCTTCCTCTTCTGAGGTCCCAGTCCTGAGAGAGCCCCTCTGATCCCTCTCCTCTCCCTCCTTTTTCTGACACTCACTCCCTTCCCTCCCCTGCCTCTCCCCTTTCACCCTTATCCACACCAGCTCAGCCTGACAGCAGGATTGTCTCCAGGACCCGCCATCCTTAGAGGGCAGGAAGAGGCAACTGTGAATATCCCGAATTCCACATTTTCTCTCTTTCCCCCACCTCACCTGTCTTCCTCCCCACAACCCATCTAGACAATTGTCCACTGCCCTCAGCCCCCACTCAACACCAGACTCTGCACTGTCTGTGTTGTGAAATCCGGGAATATGTCTGAAAATACAGAGAAGCGGACATTGCCGAGAAGCTGAATTAAGGGGGGAAAAATCTCCAATAGGCCTTTGACTGTCATGCCAAAATTTCTTCTCCCTAACTCATTTCTTGGCTTTTTCCATGGCCTTTGTCCTCGTTTATCTCTTACAAACTGCAAGTTATCTCAGAGAGAATTAGGGAGGCCATTGATTTCAATGTGAGAATCAACTACAGGTAACTGCCTTCCTCCTGATTCCTCAGCAAAATGAGGAATTTTGGTTGGTGGAGGGAAGGCAGGTAGTTTTGGCATGTGGAATGGATGTGTTAGGGGGTAGGTGATTGAAGGGTATGGCAATTTACCAAAAATCTGATGTCTAGTGAAGAACTCAGGGGCAGGAGTTTCCCACAGATGGCAAAGCAGTCGTGTGGGCTTCTGGGCATGGGCGCAATTCAGGGATGCAAGCAAATAGGAGTTTGCAAGTGAAGTCTTAAGTGAAGACTGCAAATCGCAGCGCCCCAGATCCTGAGCAGGTGTGCTGGGCTAGGGCTCCAGGTCGTAGAAAGGAGACAGGAGAGAGAGGGCAGCTTTCCAAACCATTGACTTGGACATAAGGAAAAAGACAAGCGCCGGGTAGCAGAATTGAGGTGCCGGGTGTGGAAGGAGTTCACAGATGTAAGTGATGTGATGTTGGCCTCAGAGTAAAGCAAGAACATCCCCTCCCCTGCGTCGTCTTCTCTACCTGTGAAAGACCTGAGAATATCGCACCCTTGAAAACCCAGCCCTTCTCTCTGGAAAGGTGGCCCAAAGGCACCTCTTAGATGCGTGCAAAGATTTAACTTTGAGAATGCTCATCACAGGGCTGTTTATAGAGAGGAAAATGGAAAACAACCTAAACGTCTGGGGGTTGGTGAAGTGACTCATGACACAGCCACAATTAGAAAACTACACAGCCTTTCACAGCCTTGGACGAACATCGAAGGATGTGCAAAATGCTCATGATGTGTTGTTAAGTGAAAAGAGCAGGTAAAAAAATGGTGAGACCCTAACTTTATATTACAAAAATCAGACCTATGTAATGGTGGGTATGTATGCATATAATTGTATATGCGTTGCCTATGACATTATGCATAAATGTTAATATATGTGCATACATTAACATTTTTAACTACTAAGATTTCGGTGTACATTTTTCCAGTCTTAAAAAATGTATATGCATGTGCGCATGTGTGTATATAATATTATACATATAAAACCATATATATTACCCTATATATTCATACTACATATATAATATATATAATCATATGAATTACCATACATATATCAGAAGAATGTAACCAAAATGTTAATGACAATATATGTGGTAATATGTATACACACATATACACATACATATATACTGTTAGGGACTGAATGTTTATGTCCCTGCCGAATTCATATGTTGAAGCCGTAACCACCCCCTGCCCCCTGTGTGGCTGTGTTTGGAGATGGGGCCTCTAAGGAAGTAATTAAGGTTAAATAAGGTCATAAGGGTAGGGCCCTGACCCCATAGGATTAGTTTCTTTATAAGAGACACAAGAGAGCTTGTGCATTCTCTCTGCACGCACACAAAGAGGAGGCCTTGTGAGCACACAGCGAGAAGGCGGCTCTCTACAAGCCAGGAAGAGAGCCGTCACCAGAAACTGACCCTGCCAGACCTTAATCTGGGACTTTCAGCCTCCAGAACTGTGAGAACATAAATGTCTGTTGTTTAAGTCCCCCAGCCTCTGGTATTTTGTTATGGCAGCCCAAGTGAATGCGTGCATACGTGTATATATATATACATACCTACATATATGCAAATCTATGTAGTGTCTATATATATGATAAGATGTATGGTTATATATCATAATATGTATGTTTTTTAAATATATGGTTTATATACATAACTCTTAATATAAGATTGGGAGAACGGCCATCAAAATGTGGATAGTGGTTCTCTCTGGGCTGTGGGGTTATGGATGACTTTTTACTTTGTTCTTTTTCGCCCATCTGTATTATCTGAATGTTCTACAACAAACTTGTATTATTTCATTTTACTATTACTTACTATTCCTATAAGATAATTGTTAATGGTATTATTACAAAATAATTATTATTAAGCTTTCTTCTGACTAAAGTTGGCCTTGGTCTTGGAGGCTGGGACAGGGCAAAGTGGCCGTCACCAAGGAGACCAGAGGCTCAGAAGCCAGGACCAGGCAGGGATTGTGAAGGTCATATATACAACTGTGAACGGGTGATCCCGCCCGAGCCTCCTCTGGTCATCGTAACAAGATTCCCTTGAAAAATGTGTTTTCTAGTTTCCTAAGGGCCCGCTCACAAACACGCACTTGCACTGCAGGCTGAGATCCATGTGCCCTCGAGATGGGTGAAGGTCGCTGGAGCAGGGCTGTTCCCTGGGACCAGGACTGGGCTGTCCTCTGGGAATTCTTGAAAACTGGTGTGGCCTCGGGGTCTTGATGCCTGTGTTTCCTGTCTCCTGCACAGATCAGCTGGACATCATCTCCATGGCAGAGACAACCATGATGCCGGAGGAGATCGAGCTGGAGATGGCGAAAATTCAGCGTCTCCGGGAAGTCTTGGTCCGCCGGGAGTCTGAGCTCAGGTTTATGTGAGTGCTTCGGGGACGTGGTGGGGAAAGGAAGGAGCGTGGAGGGGAGGAGGCCTGGAGAACCCAACATCTACTGTTGAGTACTGTGGGCCAGGCACTGGGATAAAGGCATTACATATATATTTTTTAAAATCTCATTTGATTCTCACTACCGCCTCGAGAAGTGGGTCTGGTGATCTCCCACTTTAAATAAGACTCTGGGATTGAATTCAGGCCAGTCTGACTCCAAAGCCCAGAGTCTTTCTATGTTACCCGTTGGAGAAGAGAAAAGAGACACGAGAGAGAGGAAGAGAGAGACCGAGACCCCGAGGTGGTACTCTGTGCTGGTGTCGCTAAGGGCAGATGCTCTGGGTCCAGACAGGCCTGAGATCAAAAACAGCTGGCTGAGCGTGGGCAGGTTACTTAGCCTCGCTGAGCTTCAGTTCCCTCCTTTGTAAAATGGGGGGAAATAATAATACCTCTCTCCCGGGGCCATTAGCAACCTCAGAGTCACATGGTTTGAAAATCCGTTGTCTACGGAGCACAGTACTCCTGGGGGATTACAGGTAGTCTGTCAAGAGAAACTGTAATTTTAAAAATTGGGCTCTGGCAGGTAAACAGCGAGAGTTTAAAAGCAAAACAAAACAAAAACAGAGGATTATGAGGGAACCTTTCTGGAAAACTCCCTACACTGCCTGTCAGCTCGTGACCTAACCTCCCCTCGAAGAAGCAGCAACATCACACCTCCCAGGCACGAACTACGAACCTCTCACTCATTCTTTCACTGATTTCTCTCAACTCCGGGAGGCTGGTTATGGGATCATCCCATTTTACAGATGAGGAGACTGAGGCTCAGAGAGGTTAAATAACCTGCTCAGGGCCTCCCAGCTCGTAAATAGGGGAGTTAGGATTCGGGCCCAGCTCTTCCTGCCTTCAAAACCCATGTTCTCACTGCTACATTGTATGACCTTCTCTCTCACCCCATGAAATGGACTGCGATATCAACAGCTGCCATTGAGTCAGCTCTTTGCACGCACCAGACCCTGTGCTAAATGCCTCATGAGCATGACCCCTTCTCACAGAAGCCCTTAGAGGAAGGTTCTAGAACATCCCCACTTTACAGATAAGAAACATCCTCCCTTTCATCTGGGAATAAGCTAAACAAGTACATCATGGGTGTTCAGGAACCATCCCTCCCTCCCCGTAGTTTTCGTTTTATTTTTTGTTTTTCAAGAGAACCTGATGAAGGATTGGTTGTGTGGGAGAAGTATCAACTAAGACCATGTGTTCTATTAGGTCGGGTGATTCCAACAACAGAGACAGCCAGGACTGGGTGTGATGAGTTTGAGATGCCTGTGGGTCCCCAAGTAGCGATGAGCAGCAGGGAGCTCCGGGTCTGAGTGTGAAGTGGAGGGACTCTCTACATGCGGAGATTTGGGGCTGACCCAAATATCATCAGTTATTGCATTCGCGCAAGGGGTACAGTCACCCCACATAAACAAGGAGACAAAAACAGCAAGGATCCAAGTGTAGGATCCAGAGAAGGCTGTTCCTCCTTGTGGAAGGAGTCGGGGGAAAGGAGAAAAGCAGCTGTCAAACTTGCGGTGAAAAAATATGGAATAACTGAGAGTTCAGTGGCAATAAGAGGGCTTGGGATTATAATAGTCTATAAATAGTACATACCAGACACATGGAAATTAAACGTCTTTCTTCCTCCAGGTCCGTTTTTAATCCCAATTCATAGAAGCGACCTATGCTAATAGCATTGGTTTTTATTAATTCTGGTGGATAGTTTTATGACTATTCTCCTTTTTCTTAATATATAACCTTTAGTCAGGATGTACTAAGTCCTCCTTACAAAAGATGATTAAATTATTTCCTGGGTCTTGCCTGCGCATCTTTTTTCTATTTTTAGACTTTCGATTTTTACTGTTCTCAAAAAGCATATTACTTAAGTTCAGTTTTAAAACCATAATTAAGCTTCTGCTCTTATCTATCGATTGTTTCTAACATTAAAAACACATCACTGGCATTTATAATACCCTCCCCCCTGCTTTAAAAGAAAGAAAATAGAGAACATGAGCTCTGCTTTAAAGTACAGAAGAGCTCCCTTCAGCCAGCAGGTGCTCAGAAGGGGCCAGAGGGTGCTCTTGCTGCTACGGGAACGATGGCTGTCACTTCGCATTGACTGGCCTTTGCATCGTGTGTGTGCTCGCACTCGAGGGCACGCGCACACACGCAAACATACGCATTATCCCCGGCATCTGGCGCGTGCCTGGCACATGGTGAGGGCTCACTGACAAGAATAGCTAACATGTAAGCTCTAGCTCTGGGCCACGCACCACCCCAAGCTCTTGACTTGTGACCTCACTGAATTTCCCCATCAGCCCGTGAGTCTGACCACTTAGGGACAAATGTCAACAGTAGACACTTGACTAAATCAAATTATCTGAAGGACACAGAAGGATGTCAGCGTAGTCAGGACATAGGGCGGGGCTCAGTGACATTCCCCGGGGGAGGGGCCAGCTTCCAGGCCTCCAGGAGTCTCCCTAGCAGCCCACAGACCCGCAGACGGCAGTGGATGATAATAACGGCTCCCCCAGGCCCAGCCTTGCACAGTATGTAGCCTTGCCTGGAGGCGCACCCACCTCGTCAATCTCAGAAGTGCGAGATGGACTCCAGGATGGACAAAGTAGAGATCACAGCCCACTCAGACCTTGACAAGTGCCTCATCCATCATCCTTGGCCTCCCAGGCTAACAGGCCATGTATGTGGATCGTTCTTAAATTCAGTTTCCTGGCTATTTCTCAGAGCCAGGCCCTTACAGAGCTGTATTGTGCAGGTGGGTCCTATTGTTGTCTCCATTTTAGAGAAGAGGGAATGGGAAGCTAAGAAATTTGCCCTAGGCTGCCTTAGCTAGTAAGCAGAAGCTAGGGTACAGGTTGAATCCAGACTATTTATTAAGTGAGAGAGGGAAGGAAGGAAGGAGGGAGGGAGGGAGAGAAAGAGGAAGGGAAGCTCTGAATATATCTACCAAGATAATTCCTTAAAGAACGTAAGCGCCGTGAGGGCAGGGATCTTATGCGTCATCTTCACTGTTGAACAGTCCCTGGCACTTACTAGGCCAATTAATATTTGTTGAATGTGCAATAAATTATTCTTTCGCACTCCATCCTTACCCCAAAACTTCCCTTTACACACCACACACACACACACACACACACACACACGTGAGACCTCTTGGCACAGGGTAAGAGGGAAATAGAATTTCAGACCGTATTAAGCATTTATGGCTCAGGTGAGGAAGCCCGGAGTGACAGGGATGTGACAGCCCTTGGCTGAAACAGTCCCAATGACCGTAGCCCTAATAACCGGGATGAGATTGGTTGTGTCACACCTGCTCCACAGTAATCCAGTTGATACCCATCAGCTCCCTCGGAGACGGTGTGAGTCAGGCCGTGTTTCCCAGCTGAGGGTGCCAGCTCACTTCCGCCGCCTCCTGCTATGTTGACTCTTTCAAGAACCAGTGCGATGGCTGCTGCCCCAGCCCCTGCAGCGTTGGCATTATTCTTTCCTGGTTTCCCTTTTCTCGTCCGCTCTGTCTTGCCCTCTCCCCGGGGACTCACAGCCTCTGCTGGTTCTCCCTCTCCTCTGGCCAGGATGGTGAGGAAGTACAAGAGGGAGATTCACCCACTCTCAGCGAACTAGCGTGAACTCACGAGAAGTGGGCTTAGGGGTCATCCTGGCTCTCCCATGTCCTCGGCTGTGACCTTGGGCACATGACAGAGCATGTAAGAACTGCTGTTTACTGAGGACACTGACGTGTCACATACAAGCTACACACACTGTGTATATTCGCTCACTTATTTTAGCTTATTGAACCCTCACAAGCACTCTTACGGGATGGGTTCTATTCCTCCTATTTTATGGATGAGGAAACTGAAGTTAGAGAGGGGAAACAACCTGTTCAAGGTCACCAGCTCGCATGAGGTAGAACCAGGATTTGAACCCACGCTGTCTGTCCCAGAGCCAGAGCCCTTACCCCTAAGCTAGACTATTATCTTTATCCCCAACATGAAGACCCTTTTCCTCTTTGCCCAGTTCTTCTAGAATTCAAAGACAAACTCCTGGTTGGATGCCCATAATCCCACAGTGGGTTTTGTCTTGTTCCGCCATCTTGAATTGAGTGCAATGGAAATGGACAGGATTCTACTGAGTCAAGCGTTGGACTTTTCCGTACTCTTTCTCTGGAGATAAGTGATTGATGTGGAGCCTAAAACGATGAGCTCCAACTTAGACAGTCAAGGTTTGCAAAGTCAGCCTGCTGGGAATTCGCTGTAGTGCCCTATTCCTAGAAGGGTTCTCAGGAACTACAACAGTCAACATTTATTGAGCCCTTACTAGGTAGGGGCCCAGCCTGTGCTAAGCCCTCTGCACATATTATCACATAACCTACAAAAAGTGCTTGCTAGTGGAAGGACGAATCAGGAGCAACCCCAGCATACCTGCTCGCCTGGATAAGGCCCACAAGGTCGGGTTCAGAGAAGGGCTAAGAGGCAGCCTGGAGGGCATATGTCCTGGCTCCGCACCCCCAGTGCACATTCTCTCCCTGTCTTCCCTTAGCTTGTCCTCTGGCTTCCAAGTTGCTAAATGGTGTGTAGAGATCTCCCTCTTGAAGTTTGGCAATTTTCTGAGCTTCATTTGGGCGAGTTGGTAAACCCCTCAGGATCATGAAACCGCCTCTGTAGCAGGTGACAAGTGCCCGGGAGATAAAGCTTGAATCCTGCTTTGCTCTGTCCTTGATCTTCCATGTCACACACCTCCGGTCCCTCCCGCTGCCCCATCTCTGCGCCTCTCCCCACCCTGTCCTACGGAGGCTGTCAACACCCTCTGACTCATTCTCCCCCCCTAATTCCAGCACTGCATCACGCCATTAGCTTGCACAACTCCTCCTGCAGCCCCTGGTTGCCCGCCTCAGCTCTTCTGCATCCTCCCTACAATCCTGGTCCTGCTGTTTATCTGGGTTTCAGATAATTAAGCACCTTCAGCCTCTGAACAGGGGTGGGGGGTGGTTATCTTCATTTCACACCCGCTGGCTGGATTTTCATAAAAGGGATAGCATGCCCTGTCTCGCGGCTTGCTCTGGGCAGCGGTGGCTTTGGATCAATGAGAGTCAGAACTGCAGCAGGCGGGGGAGGCCGGCTTGCGAAGGACAGATTTCAGGAGCAGAGCCCTCGACTCCCAATATTTCCAGAGCCTCGGCTTTGGCCCCAGTAACTTTGTTCTGTTAAGAAGTACCAAGTGTGGGGAAGAGGTCAGGCCCTACAAGCTGGCGGAGATTCAGGGTGTGGTGGTAGAAAGAGCATGAGTTGTAAATAGCAGCTTTTTGAATATGTGCTATGCTGGGTGGTGTTCGGAGTGTTCTATGTGCATTGACTCATTTAATCCTCACTACAACCATGTAGACAGATAACACTCCCCCATTTTATAGGTGAGGAAACTGAGGCACAGAGAGGTCAAGTAACTTGTCCAGGGTTGCAAAGCTTCCACTAAATAGCAGACAATGATATAACTCAGGTATTCTGGATCCAGAGTCCATGGTCTCAACCATCGTGTTATGGAGTCTCTCAGCTGGTTTTGAACCCCAGGTCTATGCTTACCAACTGTGTGGCCTGGAGCAAATCTTTTGCCCTGTTATGGCCTCAGTTTTCCCCATCTATACAATGGGACAATAATGTTTCCAAGGCAGCATTGTAGCAATGGATGAAAAGAGAGGACATATGTGAGAGTAGGTGGCTCTTTCCGGGTAGTAAGTGAATCAAAACTCCCTTCCTTCCTTTAACTGTTAACACTGCGCTTTGAGGGAGAGCAAGGGATCAGGGCTGCCTAGTCATCCCCAGAGAATACCCAGAAAACAAGAAGCTGGGAGTGGCTCCCAACCATCAAGTCCAACTCCTCCTGGGGCCTTGACTTCACTATTTTCAAAAATTTTATATACACCTGCATTTTTCTCTTCCCTTTAATGAGCTGATCTTTCTGAAGTCTGTTAGGAGAAGCTTCAGGCCAAGGGCAAAATAAAGCACGTGGTTTATGTAACTCGACACATCTCAGCCACGTTCGGGAGTTCTGCATCACTCCGTTTGCACCCTGCGTTTTATTTTTTTTTATTATTTTTTTTTTTAAGATTTTATTTATTTTATTTTTTCCCCCCAAAGCCCCAGTAGATAGTTGTATGTCATAGCTGCACATCCTTCTAGTTGCTGTATGTGGGACTCGGCCTCAGGATGGACGGAGAAGTGGTGCCTCTATGCGCACCCGGGATCCGAACCCGGGCCACCAGCATTGCAGTGCGCGCACTTAACCACCAAGCCACAGGGCCGGCCCGCACCCTGCGTTTTAAATATCAGCTCCTAAGAACAGGTCACCGTTGCCAGAGCCACCGTACATATCAGGTGGGAAGAGACGCCTTTAGTTGCAGCAGATCTAAAAAGCGATTTGTCTTGGACAAAATACACAAGAATTTGAGGAGTTGGGAGGGAAGGTAGGATGGAAGCCTCGAGGGAAGAGGAAAGGGACAGAGGAACTAGAGAGAGGAGAGAGGATGGAGAATGTTCCAGGTTAGTCCTGGATGGACGGGCCCTCCTGAATATCTGAGTGTACTGGGAGGTAGGGTTGAAGGTGGAGATGAGGGCTAATTGAATGGAGAAAGAGATGTCCCCCACTGGACAAGCTTCTGCTGCTCCAAGTTGCCTTTCACTGTTAGAACAAGCTTCGGGAATGGAAATTCTTCTCTCTGGGAGCTCTGTTTTGTCATAAATGTATTTCATTCTCTTAGGTCCAAGGATCTCTTCTGAACTTCCTGGGTTCTGGTGAGCTGGGAGGGAGGTCACCATATTGGGTTTTTGTGGTGGTTAATTTTGTCAACTTGACTGGGCTGTGGAATGCCAAGACATTTGGTCTACCGTTATTCTGGGTGTGTCTGTGAGGGTGTTTCTGGATGAGATTAACATTTAAATGGGTAGACTGAGTAAAGCAGATTGCACTCCCCAGTTTGGGTGGGCCTCATCCAATCAGTTGAAGACCTGACCAGAACAAAAAGGCTGAGGAAGAGAGAACTTTGCCTGCCTGATTACATAAGCTGGAACATCAATCTTTTCCTGCCTTTGGACTTGAACTGAAAAGTCGACTCTTCTTGGGTCTCGAGCCTGCTGGCTTTCAGACTGGAACTTACACCATCAGCTCTCTTGGGTCTGCGTCTTGCTGACCGTAAATCTTGGAACTTCTCAGCATCCGTAATCCTGTGAGCCAATTCCTTATCATAAGTCTCTAAATATGCATCCTATTGGTTCTGTTTTTCTGGAGAGTCCTGACTAATTCAGCCTGTTTATTCTCAGAAATTTCCATCTGATTACTTCATCTGGTTAGCAAAGACCTAGGGGGTTGGAGGAGAGTGTTTGAGATAAAGGGATATTGGCTCTACCCCTTTGGAAAACAGTTTGCCCTTACCTAGTAAAGATGGACAGGCACTCATTCTGCAGTCGGCAGTTTCTCTCTTGGGTGTACCCCAGGGCTGCTCTGCATAATTGGGTAGGCAACAACCTTATGTGACTATCTTAATTTAAATTATTAAAATTAAATAAAATTTAAAAATGCAGTCCTTCAGTAGAGTGCTAGCTACATTTCAAGTGCTCGTTAGTCAGTTGTGGCTAATGGCTAGCATATGGGAAAGCAGAAATTTTTGTAGAACATTTCCATCGTCACAGGGAGTTCTAAAGGGCAGCACTGCCCTAAAGCAACTCTCACACATGAGCATCAGGAGGCGTATTCCAGAATGTTCATATCAGCCTCGTTTGTAAGAGCAAAACACTGGAAACAACTCAAATGTTTATAGGGAGCAGAAACGACAAATCAGTTGTGATCTAGTCATACCATGGAATACTATACAACAGTGAAAAATGAAGACACTATGGGCATTAACACGGATGCATCTCAAAAATATGATGTTGAGCAAAAGGTTTAGGTAAAGGTCAAAATATGTAAAACTAACAAACATAATTGTGCAGGCATTCATATAGGGATGGTAAACTATACACGTAAAAGGCATTAGCATAAACTCAGCATAGTGCTTACCTCGGAGGGAATGAGGGAATACGAGGGATTGGGGCACACCAGGGCTTCTAAAGGTCATGTAAGGTTATTACTTAAGCAGATGATGGGAACATAACTGTTTACTTTATTATTCCATAAACTGTTTATATGTATTTTATGCACACTTTTGTATATAGTTCACAAACATACACACACATTTTTTTCCAATTTTTTATTGTGGTAAAATACACCTAACATAAAATTTACCATCTTAATCATTTTGAAGTGGACAGTTCAGTGGTATTAAGCACATTCATACTGTCATGTAACCATCACACCCATCCATCTCCAGAACTCCCTTCAACTTGCAAAACTGAAACTCTGTACCCATTAAACAATAACTCCCCATTTCCTTCTCCCCCTAGCTGCTGGCAACCACTGTCTACTTTCTGTCTCTATGATTTTGAGTACTCTAAGTACCTTATATAAGTGGAATCACACAGTATTTGTCTTTTGGACACACACACATTCTTTATTTAATTTTTTTTGTTGTTTTGAGGAAGATTGACTCTGAGCTAACATCCCTTGCTAATCTCCTCTTTTTGCTGAGGAATATTAGCCCTGAGCTAACATCTGTGCCCATCTTTCTCCATTTTGTATGTGGGATGCCTTCTCAGCATGGCTTGATGAGCAGTGCGTAGGTCTGCAACGGGGATTTGAACCCCGGGCCGCTGTAGTGGAGTATGCAAACTTAACCAGTACACCACCGGGCCAGCCCCCCATGCACACATTTTTAAGGGAAAAATGCTGAGGAAGCAGAGGAAGATGTCACAATATAACATCTTCACTTAAATGTCTCAAAGATCCAGCAAACTCACTATGTCCAAGTCCAAACTCATGAGCCGCCCCCCACCCATCCCTGCCTCGCTCAGCAAATGGCCCGGCACCACCATCCCGTGGAAACCCCAAATTCTGAAATCAGACGCCATCCTTGATCTCTCCCAATTTGCCACCTGGCGTATTCAATCCATCCCCAAGTTACATCAGTTTCACCTCCTCAAATAGTTTTCCACTGTCTACTTTTCTCCATCTCCATGGCCACCACCCAAGTCCACATTCCCATCTCTGTCTTGGATCTCAGGGGCCTCCCAGCCTTCCACCCTGCTGCCCTCCGGTCCAGGGGCACTCAAAATATAACTCTGACCACAGCTCCCTGCTTTAAACACTGTCCAGAACGTGTTAGTATGAGAAAGCCTACAAGGCCCTGTGCGTCCCTTCCCCTCCTCTCCCCTCTTTTCCTCTTCCTCCATGCTCCTGCCCAGCCCCCAGCCCTGCTCCCCACCCCCATGGGCCCTCTTTCAGTGGCCCCCACACTCCAGGTCCCCTCCGGCCACAGGGGCCTTTTCCTCTATGCTGTTCCCTCTGTCTGGACCCCCTTCTTCGACCTACTCTCTTTGCCTGGTTAGCTCTCCCTCTCCCTCTCCCTCCAGGGCTCAGATCCAAGGTCACTTCCAAAGGGAAGCCTTCCCAGCACTTCCCAGTCTATGTCCGATCCTGTCTCTGTAACCCTGATCCTTTCCTTAGAAGCCTTTCCCTCCATTTATAAATCTACATTCTTTGGTGTACGTGTCCAATATCTGTCAGTCCCACTAGACACGGGCCTTGATGAGGGCAGAGCCTGAGCTGTTTTCACTCCCAACGGTGTCAGCAGCACCAACACACGGCCAGTCTCAGAGCAGTGCTTGGTGAATACTTACTTAACAAATGAGCAAGATTCATCTTCCTGCTTCCCCACTGCCTGACCCATCTCGCAGGCTCCCTTGGAGCTGGCAAGTCTAGGTAGTGAGAGCGGCCTGGCCCTCGGATGGTTAGGGTTGACTGTGGGTCTGGTCTATAGTATTCCTACAGAGTAATAGTGTGACGCAGCAGCTTGCAGTGTAGACACTTTACTGAGTGTATGAGTTTCCCGGGGCTGCTGTAACAAACTACCGCAAAGTTGGTGACTTAAAACAACACACGTTCATTTTCTTATAGTTCTGGAGGCCAGAAGTCTGAACTCGCTTTCACTGGGCTGAAATCGAGGCGTTGGAGGGACCATGCTCTTCTGGAGGCTACAGGGGAGAATCCTTTTCCTTGCTCTTTGCAGCTTCCAGAGCTGTATTTCTGACATTCCCTGCTCATGGTCCCCTCCTCCGTCTTCAAAGACAGCAGAGTGGAATCTTCAAATCTCTCTCTACTGACATCATCACATCTCCTCTCTTCTGGGTCAAATCTCCCTCTCTGTCCCTCTTATAAGGACACTTATTATTACACTTAGGGCCCAGTGGGATCAGCCAGGACAATCTCCTCATCTCAAGATCCTTAACTTAATCACATCTGCAAAGTCTCTTTTGCCCTATAAGGTAACATATTCATAGGTTTCAGGGATTAGGACGTGGACATCTTTGAGGGACATTATTCAGCCAACCACATTAAGTGGCTACAGCAATTCATTTAAGGGCTGAGCACAGAGCTGGCCTCCCAGTGTGGCAGCAACAGAGACAGAGATGGCCGCGGCGAGGGTGAGCGGACAGGAAGGCAACAGGTACTGTGTGGAGAACATGCATCACTTCGTCTTATGCTGAGTTCTCATCATTCTTTGAAATCTCCCAAAGAAAAAGCATCTTATGAGACAGAGAGACGGAGAGAGAGCACTCAGTAATGCACATACAACGGCCTGACAATTAAGGGTTTTCCCACTGTCTTTGCTTGTTCTGGAAAAGTGCAGATCTGAGTGGCAGCAGAGGTTGAGAAGTGCTTGTCCGTATCACTTGATGGCCTCGGTCGAGGGCTCCGCTCTTTGCTCTGCACTCAGTCCGGCATCAGGTGATGCTTGGCTGGGACTCATTTCCACATTTCTCTTCAAATAAGCACCAGCCATCTCTTGATCTTTTCAGGACTGGATGCTCAAAGAAAAATGGGAAGGGAAAAAAATAAAAACAACTTAGCGGATCCGCCTTGGTGTTTTGGGTCTGCACAGGCATAGCCGGCCCCAGTCGCTCATTAAGACCATATTCTGATTTACATCTTTCATTTTATTTAATTGGCTGCTATTCATTGAGTGATCAGTTACATAGATCTTTGCTCCTGGAATTCTGGCCCGCTCTCGGCTCTGCTGTCCTCAGTCCTCTAAACTCCTCAGGGGTTTTGAACCAAGTTAGGTCAATCCAAGACACTCCTGGTTGGGTTCTGCCAAAGGTAGGGCAGCCTGTTTTTTCATTCCTAGATGTCCTAGTCTTTGACAGTGTTGCTTCTGATCAAAAGAGAGACCTATACTTGCTCTAGCTTAGATTACACCTACGTTTGAATTCTAGCTCTGCCATTTACGGGCTGTGCAATCTTGGACGAATACCTTAGCCTCTCTGAGCCTCAGTTGCCTCGTCTGTCAAATGGGGATGCAACCAATATCTCATGGGGTGGTTGTGAAGAGTAAAAGAGATCAAGTATATTAAGTGCCCAGCCTGGTGCCTGCCACAATGTAAGTGCTCATTAACTGTTACTTTCCTTTCCTTCAGGAAGAAATTGAGTTTGGAAATTAACAGATGTATTTGTAAGAGCAGACATTGGACCCAGGCTCTTGGTGTTTGGCAGTAGGTTATTTATTTTGAAGAGGGGGCACAGGAGAAGGGAAGAGACTGGAGGGTAAAGTAAAGGTCTCTTCCATGAGAAGCATGTACAGACTGAAAAGGAGAAGGCTCAGGGGGCGCCTGAGACATGTCTTGAAACATCTGAAGGACTGTGGAAGAGGGAGTTTGCTGCTTCTTTGTGGAACTAGAACCAATGCACCGATGCCGTGGTGAATCAGGTTCCTCTCTCAGCATGAGAGAGGCCTTTCCAAATACAGTCATGCGTCGCTTAACGATGGGGATACGTTCCGAGAAATGTGTTGTTGGGGGGTTTCGTCATCGTTGTGCAAACATCATAGAGTGTACTTACACAAACCTAGATGGTAGAGCCTACTACCATCTATAGGCTCTATAGTAGTAACCGTGTGGGACCACCATTGTATATGCGGTCTGTCATTGACTGAAACGTCATTATGTGGCGCGTGACTGTACTTGGAGCTAAAAAACGTTGGAACTTTGGGAGTTAATGAGTTTCCACACCTGAGGATATTCAAGCACTTATCATTCCTTCATTCATTCAACAAGCATCGATTGTATAATTACCGTGTGTCATGTCCAGGGAATATAGCGATGAACAGTACAGATGAGGGCTCTGCCCTAATGGAGTGTAGAGTCCAGGAGAGGAGAAAAAAACTGCGTGATAGATGGAAGCTTCAGATGGGTGATGGGGTGGGATAGCGGTGCTGAGATGCTGTGGTCAATTCTCAAGATTACCATTATTATTAACGTATCCAACATCTCTTGAGCACTTAATGTGCGCCAGGCGCAATGCTAAACTTTTTATATAGATCACCTTATTTAATCTTCGTAGCCACCTGATGAGGCAGATAGTGTCATGAGCAACATTTGACAGATAAGGAAATCGAGTTTCACAGAAGTTGAGACTTGCCCGGGATCACCCAGCTAAGAATGAGTAGGCTTGGGATTCTGGCTCCAGCAGCCTGACCCCAGAGCCTGGGCTTTCAACTACGTTGCTCTGTTCACCCAGTGCCAATCATTGCTTCTCGGCCCACTGCCCATCCTTAGAAAACCAGCCCCAGGTGTGGGGGGTTCCAGCCTCTCCCCACATCTCTCCTCCAGGCCAGAGCTGATTGGTCTAGATGGGCTCAGTCTGGGCCAATCAGAAGTCTCTCTCCTGGGATACGGAGAGACTGGGCCAGTTAGGTGATGGGGGATTTGCAAACCAAAGCCTGTAGGTGGGCAGCCTTTGGGGAGAAGCAGAAGGACAGCATAGCAGCCTTAAGAGTAGCAAAAGCGAAAGCAGAGAATGAACCTGGCCATGACATTCCCGTTGCAGTCCCCAAGCAGCCCAGCTGAACTGCATCTTATGCTGCACCTTATACCCTGGGTGTCCACTCTCCAGACCCTTGGAGAAACGCCTCCCACCCTGAGTTGCCACAGCCTGGGACAATCACAAATCCACTGCTGTGATGTCTGTGAATTTCCAGGGGGGTCCATTCTCAGGCCTTCTCTGTTCCTAGGCTTGGTTTCCTGGGTCCTGTATCCCCATCCATGTGGGTATGAAACTCAGAAGCATCACCATTTCCATGACAACAAAAACAAACAAAGCCCTATGTTATTCCCACAGTCATTTGAGGAATCATAGAACTAAAGATCACGGAAAGGTGTCGCGCTGAACTCTTCTCAGCAAACAATGTAAAAATCCACATTTAACATTCCTGGCTAACAAGGTCCTTCTTACCACCCTGTACCAAGGCAGTTCCTTCTTCTTGGCTTTTTTCCACACCCAGGGCCCAGTCTCAGCACCTTCCTTGCTCTTCTCCCTTATCCCAGCTCCCTCCATTCCAAGTAAGACAAATTCCTCTCCCCATCTTAGGTAGGACAGTTCACCCTCTTCCTAGAAGCCGTGGCACCAAAGGATGCTTGGGCTCTCAAGGACACTTCCCGAGGTATTTGTCAAGGTACGATTCCCAGCAAAAACTGTTCCCTCCCCAGGACAAATTTGGGTACCGGCTGTTAAAGTCATACCATTCCCCCATTTTCTTACACCTTTACTAACCTTTTTATCAAGTTGAGCTTGAGTGGATTTCTATTCCTTCTGGTCTGTGCTGGAATGTTCTATTGAAAACGTAGCTACACCGAGAACTCGATTTCCCAGAATCCCTTTCCCTGTATGTTTCCAGGTTAAAAGTGGCCAGAAGAGGAACGTGAGGGAGATCTAGGAGGCAGAAGGGAAGCAGCAGTGTTTACTCTTTGAGGGCCGCCATGATTAGACATGTCAGACACAGAGGGCCGCAGCGGTTCCTCATAGAGTTGGCCTCACTCTCCTCCACTTCCTATCCAGCTTGTCTTCCTGACCACTGGCCCTGCTGACCAACAGCGGCCCCACCTCTTCTAGATGCTTTTCAGACAAGGCAACAGCCTCCCACAGACCCCTCCACCTGCTCCTCCTCTGCAGCCCTGACTTGCCAGCTGCACGTGCCTGACTTCTCACATGGGCTGGCTGGTGACTCCTCTGGTCTTCACTTCCCGCTGCCAGACCTTCTCCCAGATTCTCCCATGACTGTGGAAGCTCTGATTCCTATAATGCATCCCTCGCCCATAACTCATGGTGGTTCTGCTTCCCTGACTGAGCCTTGACTGATAGATATCAAGAGCCTTTCAGAAGCAGCCAGAATCCCATTGGAATCACCCAGAAAGCATTAGAGAAAATGCTGATGCCTGGGTCTTACTCCCAGAGTCTGATTTCATGGTTCAGAGTATGGCCTGGCCATTGGGAATTTTAAAAGCGGTTGGGATGATCCTCCCCCACCTCCCACCACACAGATGTCCCCTCATCTCTTCCCTGGTAAAATAGAAGAACCCCAACGTCCATCAGCTGCTACACATGGCTCATCTTCTTGCTTTCTTTTTTTTAATTTATTTTGAGGCCACATTGGTTTATAACACTGTATAAATTTCAGGTGTACATCATTGTATTTCGACTCCCGTATAGACTGCCTCGTGTTCACCACCAAAAGTCTAGTTTCCATCCGTCACCATACATATGTGCCCTTTACCCCTTTTGCCCTCCCCGCGCCCCCTTCCCCTCTGGTAACCAACAATCTGTTCTCCGTATCTATGTGTTTTGTTTGTTTATCTTCCACATATGTGTGAAGTCATATGGTAATTATCTTTCTCTGTCTGGCCTATTTCGCTTAGCATAGTACCCTCAAGGTCCATCCATGTAAACTCAACACCAAAATCCAACAAGCCGATCAAAAAATGGGCAGAGGATATGAATGGACGTTTTTGCAAAGAAGATATACAGATGACCAACAGGCACATGAAAAGATGCTCAACATCACTAATTATTAGGGAAATGCAAATCTAAACTACAATGAGATAGCATCTTCTTACTTTCTTTCCACAATTTTTTCTTGATGAAAATTGGCCTCAGACTGAGGGTATAAAATCTGCCCTATGTTAGCATGATTCCTTGGCACGGCAATAGGTACCTCTCTCTCTGGGGGTTTAAAATCGTGATTGGAATCAGAAGGAAATGGATGTTTGTGGTCTCCTGTGGTGTATGAGAATCCTGATGCCATCTGTTGTCTTCATCATCATATTCATTATCTCAATCCATCGATTAAGACTTTCATTGAAACTGGTGCTGTATTTATCAAGAAAATTACAGTGATAAGCTTTCTAAAACCTTGTAAGCAAAAGCGGAATTTATAATCAGTCAGCAATGATTGCTTTCAGTTTACTCCGTTGCCCACCTGTTTTTGACCTCTGAAAGCCAACATGTGGTCTCCCTTTTCGGTTTTTATTTTTTAAAGAAATCAAGTGAGCAAGCTGAGTGTGGGGTGACATGGAATTTCTGAGCTTCCTCACCGAGCTGCGGTGGGGTCTGGGGATGAGAGTATAACAATGATAAGGCGGGTTGTGGAGCCCGATGGTGCAGAAATTCACTCCCAGCTCTATCACTCACCAACTGGACAAACTTTAAGCTTCAGCCCCCCTTTCTGTAAAACTGATGCAAACACAGTTCACACTTCATAGAGTTGGAGTGAGGATCAAACGAAATAATGCATGAAAAGAACTTAGTACGGAGCCCAGCCCCTTGTATGTACCTCCTCTGTATTGGCCATGAGACACTTGGGTAATAAGTCTTTCTGCAACTCATGAAAGAGTTTTGGAGCTAGACTTGGGCCCACGACAAAAAATGCCCATTTATAAAATGAGATCTAAATTTTACTTTGAAAGCAACATTTTAGAAAGTGCCCGAAAAAACTGACATTTTGGCTTGACATGAGGTTTCTCCAAACGGAGTTTGGTGAGCTATACTGGATCATGCAAAGGGAACTCTGCACCCTCCTCCCCCTTGAAGATGGTAATTATCCACTGCTGTTTCGTGTCGCCAAGTTGTCATGCTGCCTCTTAGGCCCGCTAGGACTGGCCTTGTGCTGTTCTGGGGAAAATCCATCTGCTCCTAGAACAATTTAGAGTAGGTCGGCTTCAGTCTGTGATGCACTCTGATTAAATTCAGGGAGCCTTGCCCAGGGCATCATTAACTGCCTGGAGGAGTCAGCCCTCTGGCCATCTGTCGTCTGCCATCACTCTGTCTGGTTTTTCCTTTGGTCACATTGAGCCATCTTGAGAAACGCTGAGTTCCTCTCTGCTCGCTGCTCTGACGTAGTTAACCAGCAACACGGCGTGGTCAAGCGAGCCTTCTGAAAGAGCAGGGGACCAGAGAGGGGACCTGGGTTGCGATCTTGGCTGTGTGACCTGATAAGATTCAGTTGGTCCAGTTTTTCTTGAAGTGGGGTACGTGCTGGGATGATTTTAGGTAGGATTTGGGAAAAGATTAAGAATTTATTTTCATGTCCTTTAAGGAAAAATACTGGTTTTCCATTTATAGTGCTTTAAAAAGATTTATATTGAAATTTTTTTCATATAAAAAGTGAACCAATGTAAAGAAAAATATTGAATAAATAATGGTGGAGAAAGACACAAGACCTGGCAGACATTGCCATGGTGATGTGCAAATGACTGATGTTTATGAAACCCTGACTTAGCCACACTGAGCCTTCTTCCCTGCAAGGGGCATTAGAATATCGCCTCTGGGGGTGGTGGGAGGAAGTCAGCACAGCTGGAGGCAGCAGGTGTAGTGATTAAAGTCAGGGGCTTTGCCTGTGTAAGAGCTGGTGTCCCAGCTGAGATGCTTACCAGCTGTGTGATCTTGGGCAAATTACTGCACTTCTCTGTAACTCTTCTGTGTGGTGTTTTCTGACACCGCCGTCCAATGACAAAACTAAGACAATTTAGTAATGAGTTTGATGTCCTTTATTCAAGGGAAAACAATCCATGGATTGGGGGAGGGCCTCCCAAGCAGTGAAGCACTCTCTCCGAGGGGTGCTGGGCAAGAGTGAGTTTTATAAAGTGTTAGGAGAGGCAACGCAGAATCAGGGCCTAGTTGGAGGATTATGATTGGTGTATGTTAGGATTCGTTGACAGGTGTTTCCGGTAAGTCCAGGCTAACTGAGGTTTAGATTTGAGATGTGGGCCGGGCCACTGGGGTGGCCTCCATTTTGTGGGTCCCAAAATACAAATTAACTTTCACACCACTTCTGACACCAAAGGTAGTTTTCTTCCAACATCAAATACATGTCGCTTTTCCACACCAATTCTCTGATTCTCTGACATCAACTGGATATCCAATAATTCAGTTCAGTTCTGACACTATCCACCTGGAGTTGGGGTCTGATCCCGCAAGTTAAAGGGCTTAGTCCCACAAGACTGCCCTCACTTCAGATGCCAATCTCAAGTCCCGGCCACTATACTTCTGCCCAGCCAACTATAAGTTTGGGGGTTCCCATGACACCCCCCTACCAGGTTCAATAATTTGCTAGAATGATTCACAGAACTCAGGAAAGCATTTTATTTACATTTACTGGTTTATCTAAAGAATACAACTATCTGTGCAAAATAACCAATAACCATTCTATAGTTAAGAGAGATAGGGTGAGTTTTACTTGAGCCAGGGTGAGGATTCTAACCCAGGAAGGCAGTTTCCACAAAGGAAGAAAACATTCTAGAGAATCATGATGTTCAGTAGAGTCTTATACCTTTTTAGAACAAAGAACATACATTAAAAAACATGCCCAAGATATATATTCATTAGAGTTTCAAAGAGGTATTCAGTTGTAAATTAGCAGGTCAGCATGACTCTGAAGACCAGGAAAGAGACTAATATGGGAGTTACCGATACTGGTATAGGAGGGGTAGTATGCATTCTTATCTTAAGAGAATGAATTCTTTAATGGTTCAAGCAGATGTACAATGTATGTTCAATCAGCCATAAGTCAGGCTTCTTTAGTTCAAGCTGAATCCGTTTTGAACAAGAGGTTACCCCATATACCTCAGTATGTGAAAATCTCTTGTCACAACTCAGAAACAGCCAAATGGAAGAGATGCACAGGACGAGGTGAGGGGGGGAAGGTGTGTGTGCAGAGCCTCCACGCCTTCTCTGAGCAGGCCACCTTCCCAGCACATCAGTGTGTCCACCAACCGGAAACTCTCCAAATCTCACCGTGCAAGAGGTTTTATAACAATCTCCATCCCCCACCCTCTCTCTGGAGATGGGGGGGTGGGGCTGAAAGTTTCCACCCCTCTAATCACCGGTTTGGTCTTTCTAGTGACCAGCCCACCTGAAGCCATCTAGGGCCCCACCCTGAGTCATCTCATTGGCATAAACTCGGGTGTTTGTGCCTGAGGGAATCCTTATGAATAACAAAAGACACTCTCATGCTGTGGAAATTCCAAGGGTCTTAGGAGCTCTGTGCCAGGAACAGGAAGAGAGATCAAATATATATTTTTGATTGTACCATACTTGTTTTCCTCAGAATGAGTTACCTCATAGGGATTTCTCTGTGAAGAGTAGATAAGCTATGTAAGAAAGTTATCACAGTACCTAACATATAGTAACTGCTCCGTAAATGTTAGCCAGGATGCTGCTGCTGCAGGAGAAAGTGCCAGCCATGAAGTAGTGAAAAATGTCAGCTGAATGTGTCCCTGAGAAGCCAGAGTCTTTTATTATGCTTTTTAAATAAAAATTAACTAAAAATTGAAAATAAGGGAAGAGGATGGGGCAAGTGTGTCCTTTCCATGTCAGACTGGGCATTGCCTTGTCAATTCAAATAATCCATAATCAAACTATGACTCAAAATTGGGGTGAGTTTATTATGAGCCAGGCCTGAGGACTATAGCCTGGGGGCTTCCTTCCCCAAGGAAGGAAGGGCACCAAAGAAGTGAGGTGTACAGAGGGATTATGTACCATCTTGGAACAAAGAACATACATCACGTATGACAGGAACGTCCCTTTTACGACAGTCACGGGATACTCTTGCTGGCACAGCAGGTCAGTGGTCAGCAGGTCGGTAATTAATCCCTGGTTTTTAGGAAAACATGCTTATCCTTAAAGAAACACTGATATGGGGGAAGCTACATCCCTATCTTTAAGGGCATCATTCTTGTCTTTGGGACATTGTAAATGTTTAAAGCAGATGTACAATGCATGCTCAACAGGCCACAGGCCTTTTTGGAAAAACAAAGTCAGACCAAATTAGTTTTAAAGCAAATGGCTTCCTCATATACTCCAGTATGTCCTATTGCTTTTTATTTATTCATCGGTCTAAAGGCCTACCCGGGCATTATTTAATTATCTGAGAGAGTGTACACGTATTTAACTTCATTATTTACTGTTTGGTTAGAGCACTGACACTATGAAATTACATGTTAACTTGTAGATTTTGTCCAATAGG
The DNA here is from genome assembly GCF_057802395.1 of Ceratotherium simum simum. Lineage (NCBI taxonomy): Eukaryota > Metazoa > Chordata > Mammalia > Perissodactyla > Rhinocerotidae > Ceratotherium > Ceratotherium simum. The sequence continues at coordinate 13,124,456 of NC_141925.1, forward strand.
AAAGTTAACCCTAAAGGTTATGGTTGTATTGCCCTGGAGTCTATTAACTAGCTTTCTATCTAACCTAGCAATCTTATTCTAAGATTCTTATTAAAAAGTGCCTGTGGGGGCTGGCCTGGTGGTGTAGTGGTAAAGTTCGCACATTCCGCTTTGGCGGCCCGGGATTCGCAGGTTCAGATCCCGGGCGCAGACCTACACACTGCCTGTCAAGCCATGCTGTGGCGGCATCCCACATATAAAGGAGAGGAAGATGGGCACAGATGTTAGTGCAGGGCCAATCTTCCTCAGCAAAAAGAGGAGGATTGGCAACAGATGTTAGCTCAGGGCTGATCTTCCTTCCTCCCCCACCCCCCCTTCAAAAAGTGCGTATGAATCCAGTTCCTTAAATGCTCTGAGAAGGAGCTTTACTACCTTACTGGTTCCCTTATTCGTGAGTGAAATAAATTTTTGACAAGTGTTCATTTTCTATTTGTATGAGTCACGTTTTTAAATTTTGAAAATATGCTTGAGCATGATCATCATCGTTCCAGGTCCCAGAGAGTTCTCTGTGCCCATAATTTAGTTCAGCAAGCGTTCACAGAGAACATTCTGTTTGCAAGGCACCGTGCTGGGCACCACAGGGAAGACAAAAATGGGTAGGACTGGTCCCTAGAGTTGATGATTTCATAACTACTTATGGGGAGGTAGGAAGTATATAAATTAATTTTTCCACTGCCGGAAAACAAAAAGTGGCCCCTGGCAGGCAGGAGCTGGCCCGGCACTCGCAGCTAGGCTGAAGGGTTCTCCTGTTGAATATAAACAATTTTGCAGATCGCCAACTTCAGACAAGGCCATTGTGAGACTGTGATAGATCAAGACAAAAATAAGACAACTTCACAAGTGTATCTGAAAGCAAGTAAGACACGAACATCATCCCAACCCACAAAATGACCAAACATTTCCATATCCTGGCTCATCTGAGTGACTGCTGATTCTTTACCAGTCACAGCTCTGGCCTCACTGTTCTTCTCACTTGATGGGTAAGAATTGTTAAGACACTCTATCAGACACTCTATAAGACACTAAATCAGAGAATTACCCTCCTTCCTGACAACATCCAGTCCAGAGTAAATGCCCACTTCCTTTAAACCTTCCTCAAAAGCACCCAACACAAGCCCAAATCTTTTTTCTTTTTTTTTTTCATTTGAGGAAGATTTGCCTTGAGCTAAAGTCTGTTGCCCATCTTCCTCTTTTTCTTTTTTCTCCCCAAAGCCCCGGTACATAGTTGTATATCTTAGTTGTAGGTCCTTCTAGTTCTTCTATGTGGGACGCTGCCTCAGCATGGCTTGATGAGCGGTGCGTAGGTCTGCACCCAGGATCCAAACCGGTGAACCCTGGGCCGCCGAAGCAGAACACGCCAACTTAACTGCTATGCCACCGGGCCAGTCCCAAGCCCAAATCTTATACTAAGTCCTTTTTAACACCCTCTTTGTGGTATCGCTCTGTCCAGAACTGAATTAAGGGGCAAGCTAGCTAGATGCCAATCCATAGAAGGTGCTCCAGACACCAAAGTGACATAAGATGGAGAAAATTGTCCCTTCAGTACTTCTCTCAGAGGGAGGATTTGTGTGGTTGGCAGGAGCCACTTGGGAGAGAAGCTTGTTCTTGGCTGCAAGCAACAGAAATCAACTCTGCCTGACTCAAGCCAAAAAAATAAAAGGATTTACTGGAAGGCTGCAGTGGGGTGGGGTGGGATACGGGCTCATAGAACCAAGGGGAGTCTGAAGGGCCAGGCTTGGAAAATGGGTAGGATCAAGAGGGCTCTTGAGGCTGGCCGTAGGGTCACTTGGCCAGGTCACCATGGCCACTGTTGCTGGACACCGCAGATCCAGCCTCACCTTCCTTTCCTCTCTGTGCCGTTTGCCCAGTGGTCAGCCTTGGGCAGGATCTTGTGGCTGGCCGAGCCTGGGGAAGAGGGGGTGCTCCCTTTTTTAACTTCTCTAATAAGGACTGACAGAATGAAGAGTTCCCCCAAAACCAGAGTTTGAATACTGAGCAACTGAAAATTCCAGCTTTTGTTCATTACAGGAGTGAGACTCCCCCCGCCCCCAAGGGTCATGTGTGAATAACAATAGATGGTCTCCAAACGGCCTTCTAAGTAGGGTGAGTCCTGCCATCCGCAGGATTTTTGTTTATTTCCAAGAAGGTTATGCTGAATTGGCGTCAGAGCTGAATTTCTTAGAACAATAAAGGAGAGGCTCCTCACTGCCTTAATGTGGGCGCCCAGGTCAGACTACTTAGATTAGCACCCTGGCTCCACAATTTAACTAGCTGTGTGATCCTGTCTGAGCCACTTAACCTCCCTCAGCTGGAGGATTTTCATCTATAAAAGAGAGATGATCACATAGTAGCCACCTTAAAGGGTTGTTGTAACCCTTATAAGGATTAATTGAGATAATCTGTATAAAGCACTTAATGCCTAGCACATTGTAAATTCTGAATAAATTGTAACTAAAAGAATCATCATCATCATCATCATCATCATGTTCCTCCTGATCATCATCATCGCCGCTGGTAATCTTTTCTCCACACAGTGCTCAGCTTCTCTTCTAAAGAAATGTTGAATAAATACTTAAAAGAATGTTGAAGAGGCACCCCTCAAATTTTTCCCACCTGTTGTTTCCAGCCAGAGATGTTAAATTTTCAGGAATCTTGCCAGCCCATTGCTAAACTGTTGGTAGCTGGAAACCTGCCATGGTGGGAGTATTTACCCCATGGAAATTGGCAAATGATACAAACCAAGACTTCTACTTCCCTTCCCTGCTCTCAGCCAGTTGTTAAGTTGTTGCAAGCAGCCCCACTCATTATAACTCTCTCCTGCCCAGGCTTTGGGGCATCCAGCAGAGGGTACTTGCTGTTTCTTTGTGGTTCACCAAGCCCTGGGATCCTGCTTCCATACATGGGAGGCGACTAATCTCTGGTGCTGAATAAACATGAGGGTGGTTTAAATGTTAATTTACTTATCATCAAAAGCGGATCTCCTTTTGATGGTACAGTGAGTCTAACAGGAATTGTGGCTGGTGATTGTAGATAGCTCAAGGCTCTGAGAAGGATGCTTGATGCTCAGTGTTTTGGTAGGAGCAGGGCTGAGCCGAGAGAGTGGCCCGAGTGGCCCAATCCATAGGCTTCACGGGAATGGGGTGGGGGGAGCCTTTCCTGGGGTTTGGGGCTTGCAGATTGTGTTCCTAAAATTTTTTTCGTTCAGTGATTTGATGCTCAGTTGAAAGGAATGACAGCTTTAGAATTCCTGTACAGGAGGGGCTTAGGGCCAGCCATGTGCTCACAAGGAGGGATCAGGGAGGTTATCTGAAAGCTGCATTCGCGGTATCAGGCCCATGATTTCTACTGAGATTGGGGGGTATGGGTCAATAAAAAATACATAGTTTCTTACCAAGTTTTTACTTAGACTTTACACAAAATTGGGGAAAATGTCTATTGCTCATCTCAAAAACATTTTTTTGTGTGTGAGGAAGACCAGCCCTGAGCTAACATCCGATACCAACCCTCCTCTTTTTGCTGAGGAAGATTGGCCCTGGGCTAACATCCGTGCCCATCTTCCTCTACTTTATATGGGACGCCGCCACAGCATGGCTTGACAAGCGGTGCGTCGGTGCGCGCCCGGGATCCGAATCTGCGAACCCCTGGCTGCCGAAGCGGAGTGTGTGAACTTAGCTACTGCGCCACCAGGCTGGCTCCTCTAAAACGTTTTTAAAGTGTTGAGGTGGTTTTGAGGGCTAGTGGAAATTATGGGATGGGGGTAAGGCCTTCCCCCAAGAAGGCCCACATCTTGGAACTACCCCTAGGTGAAAGCATTTTATTTTTATTTTATTTTTTTTTTTAAAGATTTTTTATTTTTTTTTTTTGCCCCCAAAGCCCCAGTAGATAGTTGTATGTCACAGCTGCACACCCTTCTAGTTGCTGTATGTGGGACTCGGCCCCAGGATGGACAGAGAAGTGGTGCCTCGATGCGCACCCGGGATCCGAACCCGGGCCGCCAGCATCGCAGCGCGCGCACTTAACCACCAAGCCACAGGGCCAGCCCATGGTGAAAGCATTTTAAAAGGCCCTGACTGCAAGGATGGGGCAAATGATGGAGGTACTGGGGCAGAAGGGGACAACCTGGTATATCTTGGTGGCATCTCTAGCCAGTTTGTTGTAGCGGCGATTGTCAGGACTCTGGAGTCAGAGTGTCTTCTTTCAAATCTCACCTTCATCCTTTGCCAGCTCTGTGATCTCAGGCGATTTAGTTAACCTCTCTGAACCTTCTATAACGTTGAGAACGATAATACCTGCCCTATAGATTGTGAGGATTAAATGAGATAGTGCTGGGTCCAGTTCCCAACCTGGGTCAGTGCTGAAATGAATGTTAGCTTTTGCTGGTATCAGCAGGAGAGAGAGAGACGGACATGGGAACAGGGAGAGACGGGTGGGAGGGGAGACACCACACCAACCAGAACTCAGCAGGTGTGGGAGAATGGAAGGCCCAGGAGGCCCAAATGCCAAGAGAGCTCAGAATAGAAACTATTGATAGCAGAATGCGAAGCAGGATCACTTGAATTACGGATGTTTAATTGGATTTCTCTGGGGTGACTCATCATCTTTGATAGATGCTATTGCCCTCGTGGGGTCTCTGTCATGAGATCTGAAGATTTTCCACCTGTCCTTGCAGTCTTGAAGCCTTGTTTCAATAAAAATCCAGGACTGTGTGTGCTCCTCGGTGCCCGCCTGCCAGCTTGCCTTCCTTTCTTCATCGCACATTTACTGCCATGTGTCAGGCAGCAGTGATGTGCTAGAACCACAGAGGGAAGAGGCAAAGTCCCTTAAAGGACGCACAGTCTATTTAGGGAGAAACACAAGTGCCTGGATGATTATCAGGAGGATGAGCTGTGGATGACGGGATGAGCTGTGGATGACATGCTGTGGTGGTGCAGGAAGAGGACCTGATGGAGTCTGGGAGCATCTGAAGGCTCCAGAAGGAGGTGCTGGGGCTGTCTTGAAGGCTACATAGGAACTAGTCTGAGACAAAGGTCTGAGGAGGGGAGGAGTTGAAGGGAGCAAAGGCTTGAATAGGATTCACACAGGCATGCAGATGGGCTGCTAGCCTGGAATGTGAGTTCTGAGGTTAGAGATGAGGCTGAAAAGCCAAGGGCATGGAGGGGCTTCTGTTGCAGCTAGAAGCGACCCAAGACTGGCTGTGTTCGCCGCCAAGGAAAGGCGTGGCCCATGGTCATTTAAAATAAAACACAAAAAACTTTAAAAATCATCCAGATGTCCTATCAAGCATCTTTTCCAACCACGATATCAGATAATACGTGCATATTATAAAAAAGAATTAGAATACTGAGAAACAAATGAAGGAAATAAAAATTCCTTCAAAATAATCATTGTAACGTTTTAAATGGAGTCTTCCTGTCTTTTTTCTATGCATATGTATTTTGCAAAAGTGGATCAATATTTCTTAACCAGCTTTTTAAAAATGTGGTTTATTCTCTTATATCAATAACGTCCCTTCGAGCATCTGTTTTTTTTTTTTTTTTTGGCCGAGGAAGATTGGCCCTGAGATAACATCTGTGCCAATCTTCTTCTATTTTGTATGTGGGTTGCTGCCACAGCATAGCTGACAAGTGGTGTAGGTCCACGCCCAGGATCCGAGCCTGCAAACGTGGGCCACTGAAGCAGAGCACAGCAAACGCAACCACTACACCACGGGGCTGCCCCCCTGACCATCATTTTTAATGCCTGTGTAGAATTCTTTTATGCATACGTCCCATAATTTATTTAAGTAGTCCTTTATTATTGTTAGCTATTTAGGTTGCTTCCAGTTTTTTGCTGTTGCAAACAAGGCTATATTGCACATAATCATAGCTAAATTGTTATGGTACCCTTAATTATCTCCTTAGTATGAAATCCAGGAAATTGAATCACTAAAGAGTTTAAATGTTTTCAAGGCCTTGGCATGTGTTTCTGAATTGTCCCCAATTTTCTACTCCCATCAGTCCATTGGCCGTATTTGTTAATTCTCCTTGGGGCTTTTCAGTGCCGTCTTCTCAAACTCCCACACCACTGGAAGCTTGTCCACAGGGGGCGCTCCAGTGGGAATGAAGAGGGATAAGCCTAGAAGATCTGGCCATTATTCTAACCACTGCGGCCTGCAGTAGACTTGCCTCCTCCCCCAGCACAGAACAGGCCCCCTGGGCTACCAACTGCTTAGAAAATGAGGCTGATTTTGAAAGTCTGGCCTCGCTCTTATAGGATTGCCAGACAAAAGACAGGACACCCAGTTAGATCTGAATTTCAGATGAACAACGCATCATTTTTTAGTATAGGTATGTTCCAAATATTGCAGGGGCATCCTTATAGTAAAAATTATTCAATATTTATCTGAAATGCACATGTAACTGGGTGCCCTGTGTTTTTGTTTGCTAAAGCTTGCAACCTTATCCCCTCAGTGTCTTACCTCTTCCATTCTATGTTGGCTATATTTTCTCAAGGGGTCTCTTAAAAAAATAATGCAGGCTAGTCGGCAATAATTTTTTAATTTATGGTTGTTGTGTTCTTCCTTGTACAGCTGGAAAATTATATATGTAACCAATGCCCTATTATTGGATGTTGTCATGGAGGGGGGCAATCCCGTTTCTACTTTTCTTGTGTTCTGATGGCTGGACCAGTAATAAAACTGACACAAGACCAGATTAATAAGAGAGAAACCCAGTTTAATGTGTACGTATCGGAGATCATAGAGAAATGATGCTCAAAGAGTGAACAAAGCAGGCAGTATATGTATCTTTTACACAAAGAAACATAAATTTGTGAGGAATGACAGGACAAAGAAACTCAGGTTTGGGGTATGTAATTAGTGAGGAGTTTAAGCAGAGTTTAGGCTTTAGGTAGTAAATTAGCAAGGTTTGTTTATGCAGGGTTTTAGGCCCTGAATTCTCTAGCTCTGGTGATAAGGATGCAGGGAGAGCACCTTTCACAGGGGAGATTTATTTCCTGCTTCTAGGGGGAACAGAGAGAGGTTCAGGGTGGCCTTTTTGCTTATCAAGTAACTTCAATTCAAAATAATCAGTATGCTATTGTGGGATATTTTGAGGTGGCCTTCCCTGAGCCCCAATGCCATTCATGGTGTTTCCTTTCCTCTTTTCTTCTCTTTCCTCCCTTTCTCTCTCCTCCTCCTCCTCCTTCTCCTCCCCTGCCCTCCCCACCTGTTTGGAGCTTAATCTTTATCTACATATTTAATTCTTTGTGGGCCACTCAGCCAAGGGCCTCAGGGCTAGGATTAGGGAAATCCGGGGCCAGAACCCATCTCCTGTTCATAGACTGCTGAGCCATCCAAGGGAATGATTTATGTGTCTCAGTCTAGGCACTGTCTTGGCAAGAGACTGGGGGATAGAAGTAGAAAATAAGAAATGAAATCAGAAAACTTAATATATCCTTCAGTGAAGCAAAGGATGCAAAGACAGAAGGACAAATGCCGTCACAGAAACTGCCAGATCTCATCAGCAGGCTCCTGCAGGAAATCTGTTGGCCAGCCTCATATGCTCTGGGCACTGCCTGGAGCCCGGAGAAGAAAGTGTGCTCTGGATCCTCAGTCAAAGCAGCGGGGCGGGTAGGAGCCTTGCTGTCTCATCACGTGGCCTTGGTTGCTGGTCTCAATTCATGGTGTCTCTCAGAGGAGAAAATTGAATCAGGAAGCCCAGCATGAAGTACGTTCTCAATAAGTGTTTTCTGGATGATTGATTTATTGAATGAGTCAGCAAATCAATGAATCGATGATCAATATTGCTACTGAGTAAGGGCTTGCTGCCCAATGTGCATAGACGCCAATATTATGGCACTGGTTTTTGAGAAAAAGAAAAGCTTTATTGCGAGGATGACCGGCAACGAAACAGGAGGAAAGGCTCTCAAATCTGTCTCCTCAATCCAGGGTTCGGGGTGAAATTTAAGGAGTTGAGGGCAGAAGCTGATTGGCCAGTCTCAGATCAGTCTATTTATGGTAATCAAGCTACTTAGGCTGCTGGAAGCCAGATTTTCCTTATTGAAAGACTTCCTGCTTTGTAAAGGGCTCCAGTGGCAACATTTCTGAAGATTCTTGGTTCCAGGGTCATCCTGGGGCTATGGGCTTCCACCCAGCCCATGCGCAGTACTGTCTCAGTTATTGAGCAAGGTCTGATGAATCAATAACCTGTTTTAAGGAAACAAAACTAGTTTAAGCTGGTCAATGTTTCATGCGCAGTTTCAATCTTCCCCTCTCTGGGCATTGATTTCCTTATCCTTGTAAGGTGACAGCTCGTCCAGCTCCAGAAACTAGGTTAGTCTCTGATTACTTCCCACGGTTCCTTCTGAAGATCAGGACCCAACAACATTTTTCTACAAAGGGCCAGCTAATAAAAATTTTAGACTTTGTGGGCTGTGATACAGTCTCTGTCACAATTACTCACCTCTGCCGTCATGGGAAGGGAGCCATAGATAACACATCAATGAATGGACATGGCTGTGTTCCAATAAAACATTATTTATAGACACTGAACTTTGAATTTCATATAATTCCTATGTGTCTGGAAATGTTAATCTTCTTTTGATTTTTTCCAACCATTAAAAATGTGAAAACCAGTCTTACCGCGTAAGCTGTGCCAGAGCAGGCAGTGGGCTCAATCTGGCCGTGGGCCACAGCTTGTTGACCCTGCCGAGGATTCATGAGCAAACGTATCTTCTAGGAGGTCCTTTGAGCGCCTGAAACAGAAAGTCTAGAGTGAAGGTGCTCTTTCTTCTTGATGAGTACGTACTGATCACTGTGACTGCCAGACTGGCTGTCCTAGACACATTGCTGTGCCATGCCCTCACTCTAGAACCTAAGATGGCTCCATGTCAAGTCCTTCATAACCCAGACCCCTGTGTCACCGATATGTCCTATTCGAGTGGACTCTTCACTGTCACATACCCGGGAACACCACACCCCTTTCTACAGTCAGTGTTGACTGAGCTGCCCCCTCTGCCTGAGTGCCAAGTACCCTTCTCCCTGACCGTCCAAGCTGTGCCCCTCCTGTAAATGACACCTCAAGCTGAGACACCTTCCCCCAAACAGCTCTGATTTCTGTCTTCCCTGCACTCCAGCCACCATACGGGATGGGACATTCATATTCCCAGATGGGAGATCAGGCTGCCTGGTTCAAGTTCCCATCACTTACTCCGAGCAAGTTGCTAACACCGTGGGAGGGTTGATAATAATAGTACTCAACTCATAAGGTTGCTGCAAGAGTTAATGGAAATGATTTGGGTAAAATGCTCAGTCCAGAGCCTGGCGCCGATAGTGCAAAAACATTAATAAATGCCAGCTACAATTATACTTCTGTATTGTTTGATATTTTTATAGGGAGGCGGTATAAAAAGACCAAAAGTATCCTTTGAGGTCTAAAACCAAACTAAACATATTGTTGGTCACTTTTTTAGGTAAATTTTTAATTGACATGTAACATACACACAGAAAAGGGCACAAACTCCAAAAGTTCAGCTTGTTGAGTTTTTTCAGTGTTAGTAATTTTATTTGAATCAAAACAGAGACAATCTAGAAAACCCCTGGGGGAGAGAAGAGTAATTCGTGCTTGAGGGGGGTGACATTCTTCAGGGAACAGAGTGTCACATCCGGGAATGAGGGTCTGGTCACAACCAAGGGAGAAGCCAGTTAACGCACAGACCATAAATGAGCCACGGGGAGAAAACAGGCAGCTTGGTCTGCAATGATGCATCACAAAGATGTGTCACCTGAGCCCGTGGTGTGTGGGCACCTCTCTGGTCCCTTGGTCCCCAGCATGATGCTGAGAGATGGCTGAGTCCTCCCTGGAGATGTCTCCACACTTATTCTCCCCTAGAGATAACTCATTAATCCACTGAACGCAGAACAAATGCACACGTTCATCATCTCAGCACCATTTGGTTTGAGGAAATTGAAATAGCACACGAAAGTGAGACTCATTCTTTGACGCAGGAATGTTGGCTAAGATTTTTTGGGAGTGTCTGCCAGCTGACAGCCCAGCTGCTTACCTCCTTACCCAGCGTGGAGAGGTGGCCGGAAGTACTTTCTTGTGCACCTACTACGTACGTGCTGAGCACCAGCTCCCTGCTCTACACACACAAGCATATTTCATTCCCATACAACCCCCAGGCAGAGGTATCATTCATTGTCAACTGTGAGACCTAGAGCATTGATGGGACTTGCCCAAGTCACACAGCCAGTAAACAGTGAAACTGAGATCCGCACTCAGGCCTGGCTGGGTCTAAAGCGTGTTATTTTCTATGTGCTAGCAGAACAGGACTGCAGGGATTATTGAAAGCCCTCATTTTATACATGAGGAAACAGAGGTGCAGGGAGGGGAATGACTTACCCAAAGTCATTGTGGTATAATAGATATGTTTAGTCTTTGTCCCCAGTTTCTGGCATAGAGCTCCTGAAACTTTTGTGATTTCCTGAGTGACAAGGATGCTAGGAGCATATTTTGTTCTAATATTTGTTCTTTGACCCTAGTTCCTGAGACAAGAGGTTCTAAGACCCTGGGAATTCCCAGAATGAAAAGAGTATCTTTTTGTATGCTAATGAGATGACTGGAGGCTGGGTCCCTAGGCAGCTTCAGGATGGGGGCTGGACATCAGAAAGACCAAGGCATGATTAGAAGCTTCAGCTCCACCCCGAATTCTCCGCAGAGGGGAGAAGGGCTGGAGATTGATTTAATAATCGATCGTGCCTATGTGATGAAGCCTCATAAAAATCTCTAAAGTATGGTGTTTGGAGAGCTTCTAGGCTGGTGGACACATGGAGGGGCTGGGAGGGTGGCACGCCTGGAGAGGACATGGAAGCTCCTTGCCTTCCTCTTACTTTGCCCTTTGTATCTCTTCATCTGGCTGCTCATCTGTACGCTTTGTAATATCCTTTATAATAAACCAGTAAATGTTCCCCTGAGTTTTGTGAGCAGTTCTAGCAAATTATAGAACCTGAAGAGGGGGTCATGGAAACCCCTGATTTACGGCTAGCAGGTTAGAAGTACAGGTGGTCTCGACCGGCGATTGGCATCTGAAGTGGGGGCAGTCTCGTGGGACTGAGCCCTCAACCTACGGGGTCTGTGCTCACTCTGGGCAGTTAGTGTCAGATTGAGTTAAATCGTAGCACACCCAGTTAGTGTCCACTGAGAACTGGAGAATTGCTTGGTGTGAAAACCCCACACATTTGGTGTCAGAAGTGTAGAGCGTATAGAAAAACACAGTTTTTCTTTTAGTCATAGAGGAAGTTTGTGGTGGAACGTGGACTCAGATCCAGGCTCCACATCCCAGACCAGCACTGTATCTCGAGGACCAGGCGTTCCTTCTTCTCACCCAGCCCAAGAAGTCCACCACATCCACAACTTATAAAAGAAGGAGCCCAAAAAATATTATTTTAAAAAGCCAACCTTTTCCTCTGTCGATCTGCTCCTGCACATTGTGGTCTCTGCTGGGTTTCCATTAGGCCCCAAACCACGTCATTTTCAAAGAAATTTTGTAAAGCAGCGGCACTGTTATTCTGACAGAGCCTGATCACCTCTCCCCGCCCAAAGCTGGTGAAATGACGGATCTTCTCCACCATCCCAGCGTGAAAGGCTGAGACGCAGAACAACCTGGGCAGGCTTTCTTTTCCTTCCTGCGTTAATCGGGTTCTTGGAGATGCCATCTCCCTCTCCGGAACGAGCCACCAGCAGCACAGTTTGATTTCCAGGCTTCAGCACTGTTTGTGCGGAGAACTAGACTAATGTGGCTCCTTCGAAGTTCCAGCCAAGCTGCAAATGTGCTTTGCAGGAACTACTGAAATGTTTTTTGCACGATATGATTTAATGGCATTGGAAAATCATCACGATGTAATGTTCGCAACGTGCAGGGCATCCGTGAGTACGTTTTGATCCTGCTTTTAATGAAAATGTACATATCCACATCCATGTCTCAGTGAAGATGTCTTCAGCTGCAAGGAACAGAACATCCAAGCAATAGTGTCTTAAATCTAGGGTGACAAACCGTCCCGGTTTTTCCAGGACATGGGACTTCCAGTGCTAAAACTGAGACGGTCCCAGGCAAATCAAGTCAGCTGTCACTACTTAAATCAAAAGGACATTTAATATTTACTTAACAAGAAGTCCAGACACAGGTGGCCCGAGGGTCAGTGGGGGTGGCTCAAGGATGTCACCAAGGGTCTGGCTCTTTCCTCACTTCCCCTATACTATTCTCACCACAGTGGCTGCAGCAGCTTCAGGACTATGAGGGGGCAGCACCCAGGACTCTACTCATCTTTCCCAGAAGCCCCCACAAGCAGACTTCCTCTTACATCTCACTGGCCTGTAGTGGGTCCCACGGCTACCTCTGATTGCAAGGAAAACAGTGGGTGTCCAGCAAAGGCTGATGGGATCACCATGGCTGGTGCTATGGACTAAATGTTTGTGTCCCCCTCAAATTCATACGTTGAAACCTTAATCCCCAGTGTGACGGATTAGGAGGTGGGGCCTTTGAGAGGTGATAGGTCATGAGGGTGGAGCCCCATGAATGGGATTAGTGCCCTTTTTAAAGAGACGATAGAGATGACCTCTTTCTCCACCATGTCAGGATCTGGCAGGAAGGTGTCCATCTGCAAACCAGGAAGAGGGTCCTCACCAGGTCCTCATCAGCTGGCATCTTCATCTGGGACTTCCCAGCCCTTTAGAACTGTGAGAAATCAATGTTTGTTGTTGAAGCCTCCCAGCCTACGGTATTTTTGTTCTAGCAGCCTGGAGGGACTAAGACAGCTGGCTTCCGTCGGGGCTGGAGACAGTGGCTCCTGAACAGACCGGCGCTCTGGAAGGAAGGGGGAGGGGGGAAGTCAGTTCAGTGGGCAACCAGCCATGTCGGCCAAAACTCCTGCAGCCACATGGAGGGGAGACACCACTGTAAAGTGGTCAAGAGTGAGAGCTTGGGCTGAGTCCCAACGGCCACTTTCCCTTGTGGGACTTTGGGCGTGTTGCTTAACTTCCATTTCCTCTTCTGTGAAATAGAGATAAAATCCTCTCCCGCAGGACTGCTGGGAGGATTTAGATGAGTTTCTGCATGGAAAGTGCTGAGTGCCTGGCACATAGGAAATGCTCAATGAACATTGGCTTTTTGTTTTCCTTAATGGCCGCACCCATCCCTCCATCTTCCAGAAAAAGATCTGACTCTTACTAGGTGAATACTCTGAGAGACTGCTTGGCATGGGGGAACAAGCTTCTTTCTTGGAAGGACATTCAGAGATCCACCAGGGTTTGGTTTTGCCACCTGGAGTTTGTATGTTGAAGATCAGAGCTGAATTATTTGGGATCTGAGGGTCCTCCTTTGGCCGGGAGGTGCATGGAAGAGGTATCGAGAGAGAGAAGAGGCGGGAAGCTGTCAGCATGAGAAACTTGAGGAAAACAACAGTGCTTTCCAATAGGGATTGGAGTTCTGCAGCATGAATCCCCGTGAGAGATTCAGACAAATTCCACCTTACTTGGTAATGTTTGGTGGATCTGGATGTGTTTGGGCGGACTAACTGACGTGCTGAGTAGAGGTTTTGAGATGGACAGAGGGTGAGGGCTAAGGTCTCCAAGACAAACCCATCACACCTGGGTTACTGGCGTAACCAGTAAAAATACCAAAACACTCGGAGTGGAACAGTGGCCTCTGGGTGCACATGGGTCCAGGTCGTGAATAATTTTAGCTTCCTTCTTTGTACTTGTTTGCATTTTTCAAAATTTCTGCACTGACCAGGGATCTGTTCTACAATCAGATAAGAATGTTATTTAAACTTTTATAGAGGGGAATACAATCATTAAAGGGTTTTTTTAAAGGTTGTACATGTTAGCTCCATGTGTCAGATAAACTGCTTATCTAGCGTCATTTTCTCTTTCCCTTTGTCTCCCAGCTTCTTTCTAACAGCTGATAAATAATTGTAGAAACTATTTATTGAGCATTTTACTATGTATGTCCCAGGCACGTGCTCGGCGCTTGACATGCATAATAATCCTAGGAAGTACGATGCTCATGCCTATTTTAAAGATGAAGAAAAGAGACTCAGAGAAGTTGAATCCTGGCACACGGCCCCTGGGAACTAGAGCTATTTGGTGCCCAAACGCCTGCTCCTAACCTCTACCTATCTCTCTTTTGTTCCTTTTGCCATCTTTCCTTCTCTTACCTTTCGAAAATTATCGCTAAGTTACCTCTGTCAATTTTGTCACTATAACCCAGGATTTCTCAGCTTCATCATGATTGACACTTTGGACCAGATAATTCTCTATTGATGGGGGCTCTCCTGTGCATTACAGGAGGTTTAACAGCATCCCTGGCCTCTACCCACTAGGTGCCAGGAGCAGCCACCACCCCCAGTTGTGATAACCAAATCTGTCTCCAGACATGGCCAAATGTCCCCAGGAACAAAAATCATTCTCAGTGAGAACCACCGAGGTAGCCTGACCTCCGCACTAGTCGTGGAAAAGGATTCTGGAGCCCCTCCAGTTGAACGATCCCCAACAGGAACTCATGGGAACAGTCTGCGCCCTCCTGGCAAGCCCCCAGGCTCATTCAAGGCAGCTGCCACCTGCTAGGACAATCCAGGGCAGGGGTGACAAATGCCTGGCGTGCCTCTGGCAACAGGAAACACAAGCTGAAGTGAGATGTTCCTGCCGCTTGTCCTGGCAGCTGGGATGCTGGGATTGGACTGGGTAATATGGGCAGTTCTCAACCAGCAAAGGGCGGGGGCCCCCAAGCTGGTCTGTGGATGAACAGAGGTGGCAGACCAGGTTCCTGATGAAGAGGCTGTGGAAGGAGGCAGGAAGATCAGTGGACTCAGATGAGTCGATTTCTAGTCCCAGTCCTGCCCCCTCTAACTGTGTGGACTCAGTCAGCCCTTTGAGATGTTAGTGCTTCCCTCTGTCTCTTCCTGGGACAGGAGGATGATGCGTCCACACTGGCCCACTACTCCTTCTCCTTTCTGGCTTTACTCTTCTTCACAGCACCCCATATTGTATTGTATTTATGTTCTCCTTCTGTTCTCCCCGCCTAAATGTCAGCTCATGAGGGCAGGGGAGGCTGGTGCATCCCCGGATCCTATGGCAGTTGCAGACATAGTAAACACTCCATAAAGACGTGCAGAATGAAGACACACCCACCCACCCTGTGGGGAAGCGATTTGGAAATATATCTCAACGACTCTATACATGTCAAGCCCTTTGTACTAAGTGGTTCCACTTCTGAGAATCTATAGCCCGCACCCCAAATAATCCAACAGGAAGAAAAAGCCTTATATGAATCCATGTTCATCGTATAGTGGCTAAAATAGCACAAACGACCTGAAAAACCCACCTAAGTAACCAAGATAAGGGCATAGTGAAAACAGCCCTGATAAATCTCCTTGGTGAAATTCCAGGCAGCCGTTACAAATGTTGTTTACAGTAAGATGAGTTAATATTGTAGCACACACACACAAAACTATAATGCATAATGGAAAATTGTATATGCAATCTGATTGCTGAGATTTTAGGCATGAGCATCCTTTAACACTGTTGGTGGGAATATCATGCGTAATTCTTCTCTTTGGAGAGCAAGTTGGGAATTCCTATTAACATGCAAGTGTTCATGTCACTTGACCCAGCCATTGTCTTTCTAGGAATTTATTTTTCTAGGAGTTTCTTTATTTCTAGTAATTTATCCTAGAGATGTATTAGGAAATAACCCAGATGTCTATGAATAGGGAAATAAATAAATCACTGTATATTGGTATAATGGAATACTATGCAGCCATCAAAAATAAGGAGCTTTATGTGTCCTGACATGGAAAGATCCCAAGATATATCTTTGAGGAAAAAAAAAGGAAAATCACAAAATGTTTTTGTACATTAACAATGATGTCATAGGGCCGGCCCCGTGGCTTAGCGGTTAGGTGCGTGCGCTCCACTGCTGGCGGCCCGGGTTTGGGTCCCAGGCAGGCACCGACGCACTGCTTCTCCGGCCATGCTGAGGTCACGTCCCACGTACAGCAACTAGAAGGATGTGCAGCTATCACAAACAACTATCTACTGGGGCTTTGGGGTAAAAAATAAATAAATAAAATTATAAAAAAAAACAATGATGTCATATATGGTAGTATAAGCATTTACAAAAATTTACCTTTTAACATTTTTTAAAAATCTGGAGGAATATATACCAAACTGTTGACAGTGGTTATCTCTAAAGGACAGAGGCAGATTTTCTCCATATTGTGAATTTCTGTAATGTTTAAAATTTTTTTAACATAGCTGATAAAAGAAAGCACTGACCCTGCAACGTGAGCTCACTAGGCACGTGAAGATTGGAAGGAGCTCCATCAAGGTGTTATTAACAGGGATTGATCGTTTCTAAGCAGTGGGATCATGGGCAGTTTTTGCTTTCTTTTGGGGGAAAACTTATATAAAGAGCACGTGTGGCTCACACAAAGGACCACCCCCACCCACAAACCCTCTTTGTTGAAACCGGGGTGGTGCTCAGGGTGTGGAATGTTCTGTCACCGTAACCTGCTGTCATGCGGTGTCCTGTTTCCCCAGGATGGATGACATCCAGCTCTGTAATGACATCATGAACCTGAAGCAGGAGCTGCAGAACTTGGTCGCCACCCCAGGTAACCATTTGGGACTCCACCTCCATCACGCAGCTGCTCAGAGCCCCCAGCCGTCCCGTCTGTACCCTTTAGGTCTGGAAGCCCCAATTCATCCCTTCTCCTAGGTTGGCCTCATTCTTGCGTTGTGGTGCTCCCTGATCGCACGATTCAAACACAACTCCGTGTCAGAGACCCCGTTCAAGTCCTAATTCTGGACACCTCCTGGACCTTGGGCAAGTCACTTTCTCTCTCTGAGACTCGATTTCTCCTCCTCTGAAAGTGGGGTGGTAATATTAACAGTATCTAGCTCACTGGGTATAAATCTCATTGTGATAAATGAGGCAATGCAAGCTATATGCTTAGCTTGATATCTGATCCAAAGTGAAAATTCAGCAAATATTAGCAATTGTCATTATTATTATCCGATTTGAGGACAGAGTATGGTGGTTACAAGCTCTGACTTTGGAGTCAAACCTAGATCTGTCACTTATTACTGACATGACCTTGGGCAAGTTACTTCACTCAATCTCGATTTCTTCATCTGTAAACTGGGACAATAGTGGTATCTACCCCAGAGGGCTGTCGAGGGATTGACCGAGGGGAAAAATATGTCAAGTGCTTAGCACAGTTCCCATCCTATGGGAAGTGCTGAAAAAAGTATTGTTATTATTATTATTATCATTAATGGAACAAATTTCTACCCATCCTTCAGGTCATAACTTATTTGGCCCCTTTTCCCAAGAAAGCCTTCCCTGCTCATCGATGCTGGTGCCCTCCAGGGAGCTTACTCTTATCAAAAATTGCCTGTTGACTCATACATGTGCCTCTCTAGACTTCATGCTCCTTGAGGGCAGGAATGAGGGCCTGGGAGGTGCTAAGGGAAGGTTGATTGAACGAACAAGCCCAACTCTGTCTCAAGAACCTTGCACTGGTCTTGGTAAGAAGCAGCACAGGCCAGATAAGGCGCTGGGCATGTAGTGTTGAAGAGAAAATGATTCTCTTCTCTAAGGTGCTCACAAGTTAGTGGAAAGAGACCTCCTGGCACACAGCGGGTTCCAGGAAGTGTAGCTATTATTGCGCTGTAAGTGCAGGACAGTGCACTTTAGAACAGGGCATTGTTCCAAATGCCTCAACACTAGGAACATTTGGGGATGGAGAGTTCTCTGTTGGAAGGGGGGCTGTCCTGTGTGTTGCAGGATTTAGCAGCATCCCTGGCCTCTACCCACTATGTGTGAGTAGCATCCCCCTCCCTCCCAGGTGTGACAAGCAAAAATGTCTCCAGATGTTGCCGAATATCCCCTGGCTGGGGGTGGGGGTGGGATGGGCAAATTTCCCCCCCGTCTGAGAAGCACCACTTTAGAGTCCGGTGATCCGGGTTTGAGTCCAGGATTCCCAGCTAGAGGACCTTCACGGAACAACGCAATTTCTCTGAGCCTTAAATTCCTTGTTTGTAAAATGCAGCCAGTAATGCCACCCTCACATGGTTGCTGTGAATATGCCGTGAGGTAACAGGGCAAAGCGTGGGAGTGCCCAACACATCCTTGTTCTAACGACAGCGTGTGCAATGATAGTAGAACTGTCAGATACCGTTGCCTGAACGAGCGTTTCCTAGGTGCCAGGCACTGTGGGGGCCATGGGAATATACAAGTGAGCAGACAGTCCTAGTTCAAAGGGGGTGAAAGTTAATGGGTACAAGGTTTCTTTTTGAGGTGATTAAAATGTTCTAGAATTGATCGTGGTGATGGTTGTATAACTCTGCGAATAACAACGTGCACGGGTGAATTGTTTGGTATGTGAATTATATCTCAATAAAACTGTTGCCACAGAAAGTTAAATGTCAAACATAAACCCATAAAAGAATGGGGGAAAAAACTGCAAAGTCCAGACATCACCCAGTAGAAATTCCAATTCGATTAGCAGGGGCTATGGCCTTGGTCATTTTTAAAAGCGTCTCCCATGATGGTGATGAGCAACTAGGGTTGAGAGCCACCAGGCCGGTTCAATTCTCTTATTTTATAGCCCTCCGAGGGATAGTTTGGTTGAAAGTTACAAAAACCTATCCAATCTTATGTAAGCACAAAACCGGCAATTACCAGAAGGGCAAGACTCCTGAACCCTAGGGCACTGTATTCGTTTCCTGGGGCTGCCGTAACAAATTCCCACGAACGTAGTGCCTTACAACAGCAGAAAATTGTTCTCTCACAGTTCCAGAGGCCAGAAATTCGAAGTCAAAGTGTCGGCAGGGCCCTGCTCCCTCCGAAGGCTCTGGAGGAGATTCCTTCCTTGCTGCTTCCAGCTCCTGGTGGCGCCCGTGCATCTTTGGTGTTCCTTGGCTTGTCGCTGCCTCACTCCAATCTCTGCTTCCATCATCACGTGGCCCTTCTCCTCGGTATATCTGTGTGTCCTCTCCTCTTCTTTCAAGGACACCAGTCATTGGATTAAGGGCCCACTCTAATGAGTATAACCTCATTTTAACTCGTTATATCTGCAAAGTTCCTATTTCCAAATAGGATCATAGTAGACGTGAAGTTGGAGGGGGTGTGTACTATTTATCCCAACTCAGCAGGAAGCTCAGCCCTCGCCAGGGTCCGGAACCAGAAGCAGGAAAGCTGTTGGAATGTTCTTTGGATCTTGCTCTTTCTCTTTCTCTCTCCATGTTGGGTGCAGGTTCTAGTTTCCTACTCTAGCACATGAGCCAAGCAAAACCACTCCGTCTCCCTTTCGTGATTTTCCCACCCAAGAGCCCACCTCTCAGGGCCCCTGAGTCCCAATTTTCAACTTCCCAGGAGATTCTTTTTTTTTTTTTTTTTTTTTTTAAAGATTTTATTTATTTATTTTTCCCCCAAAGCCCCAGTACATAGTTGTCTGTCATAGCTGCACATCCTTCTAGTTGCTGTATGTGGGACGCGGCCTCAGCATGGCTGGAGGAGTGGTGCCTCGGTGCGCACCCGGGATCCGAACCCGGGCCGCCGGCAGCGGAGCGCACGCACTTAACCGCTAAGCCACGGGGCCGGCCCCCAGGAGATTCTGATGGACCCAACATGGACTGGCATCTTCTCTTGGGAGAAAGGATTCCCAGAACTCACTGTTGGCTCAGCAGGACATTGGGAGCCACCGAGTCAAAGGAGACATGAGTGTGTGGCCACCAGGCCAGCCAAGGCCACCTCAGGCCAGAGGGGTCCACTTGGGGCCGTGGCAGCTTCTAGAGTGGGAGCGGGGGTCTTTGGCTGACACAATGACTGGGGTG
This sequence comes from Ceratotherium simum simum, assembly GCF_057802395.1. Lineage (NCBI taxonomy): Eukaryota > Metazoa > Chordata > Mammalia > Perissodactyla > Rhinocerotidae > Ceratotherium > Ceratotherium simum. Next base: position 13,144,372 of record NC_141925.1, read on the forward strand.
CATGACTGACCAGGAAGGGGACTAGGGTAAGGAGAACAGGCTCTAAGCTGCAGCACAAAACATTCAGTAATGAGGATCGATGACATTTTAATGTAATATTTAAAATATCAAAATTCATGCCAAAAAACCCCATGGATGAACCAAACACCAAAAGTTTAAATAAAGACGAGATCAGTACTGACGCTCAACGGGCAGAGGCCAGGGACACAAAAACCTGCAGCGTGGGCACAGTCCCACGTGAGGAGTGTGTTCTGTCTGAAATGCCATCGACTGGCCCACTGAGAAACACTTGGAACAAGGTTATAGGGCCAGTTATGTTCCTGCCCAAGGTGAGTCGTTTGCCCGCCCCAAGACATGCCGATAGTCGAGAGGCAAGGTGGTAGGAGAGAAAGGGTTTTATTAGAGCTTGCTAGCAAGGGGGAAGATGGCTGGCTAATGTCTGAAAGAACCATCTTCCAGAACAAAGACTACAGGCCAGTTACATAGGGGGCTGCTCTCCAGGCGGGGGAGGCATCTGGTTTCCACGTGGAGGCAGACATCTCGTATTAGTTCCTGATAATCTTTGTTTTGCTGGATGTGCATAAATCTACAGAGCATGTGTACCTCCTGGAGGGTGCATGTCCAGCTGGGTTAGTTAATCAGAGGTCATTCAAAGTTACCATATGGCTTCTTTTCTATAATATGGCTCCCTATGTCAACCTTGTGCTGAGCCAGTGTCAGTTAGAACAGCGCCCAGGTCCTCAAGGCCGGTCCCACTTGTTCCCCAGGAAATCGCACCTTCCCCGCCACTTTTGTGCGGAAATTCAGATATTAAAGCTTTCTTTCCTCTCCTGCATTCCTACTCACCTCTCCCCACCACCTCTCTGATTCCTTGTTAAGAGTCTTTCTGTGTAAATCCCTGGACCAGTGCCAAGTTTCTCGATGGATTTAGCTGAGTCTGGGGGAAAAAAATGATGCTCCCAGCAACACACCAACAAAAGTAGTAAGGAAAGGAGACGCTGAACTGCCGAGAAAATCACGTTCCTCCAGCTCCTCAGTGGTGGGTGCGGGTAACCATGATGGGAGAGAACACCTAGGGCCCTCCCTGCCTTGAGGGCTTCTCCAGGCCAAGCCAAGATGTCTCATCCCACTGCCACTGCCACCACTGCCGCCTGAGAGCTGGGGATGCTTAGAGCTGGCTGTAGAGACACAGAAATGGTGTCTCCCTCATGGGGTTGTTGCAAAGGATTAAACTAGTGGTTCTCTGGCCGGCTCCGTGGCTTGGCGGTTAAGTGCGCGCGCTCTGATGCGGGCGGCCCAGGTTCGGATCCCAGGCACGCCCCAAGGCACCACTTCTCCGTCCAACCCGAGGCCGAGTCCCACATACAGCAACTAGAAGGATGTGAACCTATGACATACAACTATCTACTGGGGCTTTGGGGGGAAAAAAATGAATAAATAAAAATCTAAAAAAAAAAAAAAAAAAAAGAAAACGTGTTTAGATTCTTATAGCTTAATTTTGTATATTGACAAATAATAATTGCCATTAGAAAGTGATGTTCATTGAGTGGGTAATTTATGCCAGGCTCTGGGTGCTAAGCATATTCTATGCATTATATAATATAATATATTATATTATATATAAGCCTCCCCTCTCTGGGGAGGCTGGGGGTGCCTGACCTGGCCCCCAAGAGAAAATGGGGATAAATAACTTGGGGAGGGAGGTTTGCCAGTTCCTGAGGGCCCTGCCAGTCCTTACGTGGCTCTGGCAAAGATCTGGGGAGGGCCGTCCTTGGTTACTTGGAGAGGACACTGACACCACGGACGCCCTGAGCAAGCTGAGCCAAGGCGCGTGGTTAACTCACTTGCAGAGAGCAGGAAGGCTGTGTGATGCTGATGAGTGATTTGGGGAATCGGACCGCAGGACGTCCCACAGGAGGAGTGATGCCACCATCATCAACTCAGCGATGGCCGGGAATCCGGTCTGCCAGCAATTCCACCCCTTCCCCACGTCCCCTCTGGTTAACGGGAGAATCCAACTTTCTCACTTCACCAAATATTATATTCCCCTCGCCCCTGGTTCTGCCTCCAATTTCCTCTAGAGGAAATTGTCAGCGCCAGTCCTAGGCGGGCAGACGACACGCTGCCCACGTTTTTTATCTTCTGAAGGGGTCTGAGCAGAGGGAGCGGGAAGCGGATTTAAGTTTCTGCCCTCATTTTCTCCATCCTCGTCTCCAGCCCCCTTCTTTGTTTACTCTTTGGCGTTCTAGCCCTTGGAATTGGGGACAGGACTAATGCCACCAACACGGATGCTTTTCATCTGACAGACTGGTTGACTCTCGTTATAAGTAGTTGCCTCCCACGCCTCCACCTGGGCTCTCCTCACCCTCTGCCTTCTGTGTGGCCCCCTGGCTACATCATTACCACTCACTGAGGGCTCCCCACTGGCTGAGCTCCATGCTAAGCCCTTTACTAACATCACTGCCTGTAAGCCTCACTGTGTGCATTTCGTAGAGGGGGAAACTGAGGCTTGAAGAGGTCAAGTTGCTTCTCCAAGTTCACCCAGCGAGTGAAATGGTAGAGGCAGGATTCCAACCCTGGCCCCTCGGACTCAAGTGCTTTCAACAGTTCCACTCAGCTGTTTCTTTGCTGATGTTTTCTTCTTCCCAGAAAAAGAAAAAACCAAGCTGCAGAAGCAGAGAGAGGACGAGCTAATCCAGAAGATCCACAAACTGGTACAGAAGCGAGACTTCCTGGTGGACGACGCAGAGGTGGAGCGGTTAAGGTGAGTGGGCGGCGTGTCCCCGCGTGCACCAGGCTATTGGAACTCAACCCTCAGCTTCCTTCCAAAACCCATTGTCTGCTCTGGGGACTCACAGCCTTGCCCCAACATGCATGGCCTTGGCAAAGGCTCCCCAAACAATGGATCCAAATGAACCCCAGCCTTCTGGCCTGAGGACCCGTTTCACATTCAAGAGAAACTCAAATCCAGCTCTAAAAAGTCTTGCAAAGTCCTGTGGGTCTCAAGTGAAAGTCATTCCAGGAGGTGACCAGGAAGGAATTTCAACACATAACACACTGCAGAGCTTCCTACACATTCTCTTCACTAAGCTTTCTCTCAGCTCGTCAAGGCAATTTCTAGAAACTTCTGTCGGTTTCTACAGAAACTCTGCCCCCTGTACTGATCTGCTTCCTTGCCTGCCCTCTACACCTCCCAGCTTTGTTCTTTCCTTTCCCCCCTCCTTGGTGGCCCCAATGCCCTTTCTTACCCTTGGGGGTCTCCTATTTGCAGACATGCCTGCCACCTTGATCTGGACAACCCTGGAGCCGTGGTGCATCTGAAGTCTCCCAAGGAGGCTAGGCACAGCAAAGATGTGAATGTTGATTCTTGAATATTTTTGTCCTGGAACAAAGCCTTCTGTCTCTCCACAGGAGAGAGGCTCACAGGGCCTCTTCCAACCCAGGCGGCAACTTCCTCTTTATTTTCTGTGTCCTCCTGGGTCCTCTTAGGCCCCTGGGATGCACCTTGTCTGGCTCAGCCAGGCTTGGCCAACTGACTTTGCTCCTGGTGACCCTTGGAAGAGCTGAAGTGACTTGCTCTCTGAGACCTGCCCCCAAAATCATGGGAGCACAGGTGTCTAGGGTGACTTAAAGGTACAGGGTCAGGAGAGGTGTTACCCAGCTCACTGAACCCCCAGCAGGGAGGCTAGCTCTTGTGATATCCCTGCCTCTGCCCTGGGGTCTCACCCTAGCGCCAGGTAGACATTTACTCTATCGTTGATATACGTCTCTGCTTCAGAGCAGGTTCATCAAACACAACATACACATAGCATGCACACATAACACACAACACACACATACATAACACAAAACAACATGCATGCACCCCACACACAACGTGCATGCCACCCACACATAACACACAATAACTTGCATGCACCACTCACATGTAACAAATAACAACATACATGCACCATCCACAAAGCCTGATACCTGGTCCCACACACTTAACCTCCTACCTCATTTCATCGGTTCCTTGATGCTTTCCTCGCTTACTGTACTTTCCTCTTGTCTTTACACATCTGTCTTCACAGGGAGCAGGAAGAAGACAAGGAAATGGCTGATTTCCTGAGAATCAAGTTAAAACCTCTAGACAAAGTAACCAAATCTCCAGCCAGTGAGTGCAGACCTTATTCCTTCTCCTCCCCCCATCCAAGAGAAAAGGGCATTTAAAAGAGAAAGGGGAGTCAGAGGGGATACAACAAAATGCTTTCTAGAGATCCAACTTGGGCACAGGATGGCAGCAGTCAGGGCCAGCTTCATGGGCGTGCAGCCTGTGCAGTCTCCCAGGGCCCCAGGCCTAGGAGGGTACTGTGATTGCTTTAATGTTCTGCTGTTGCTGCCTTGAAATTCTTAAGAATTTTGGAACAGGGGGCCCCACATTTTCATTTTGCACTGGGTTCTGCAAGCCAGGTAGCTGGTCCTAGCAGCAGCTGTTGGTCTCTAATCACGTTTTGGTACGTTTCATAGAAGAAGCTGGATGGCCACTGAGGCAAGAAGGTGGGGACTGAGGCTCAGGGGGCTCTGGCCTCTGTTGGAGTTGGAATCTCTGGAGGAGTGGAGCCCAAAGTATGCGCCTCAGAATATCAGCCTCACAAGATACTCAGAACAAAAAGGGTTCCGTGTGATATAAGTTTGGGAAATGCTGCATATTTGACCCTCCATTTGGAGGGTCCCAATGTCCATTAGCATATTGAAATGATAATACATCCTGCTGTCAAAGAACTGTCTTCTCTTTGTTGACCCAGTGAGGCTGCTTTCAGCTATAAGAAGTGGATGCCCAATTCAAACTAGCCTAAGGAAGAAAGGGGATTTGTTGGAAGAAGAGCAACAAGAACTAGGGCTTCAGGGACTGGACACTGTTGGGATGCTGTCTCTTTTCTTCCATTTCTCGTCTCCATCCCTGTTTGCATGTTAGCTTCATTTTCTCCTGCGACACAGGCCTTCTCCATGGGGCCAGAGAACTCTAGGGTTTGCCAGCAGCAGGGCAACACCATAGACATTCTCTCCTGGCATCTAAACATATAAATCTCAGGGAAAGATTCCCATTGGCCTTTCTTGGATCATGTTCCCACCTCCTAGGCCCAACACTGTTTGTTACCAAGGGCTGGGATACCGTGATTGGCCAGCTCTGTGTCACTTGCACACTCCTGTAGCCACAGGGACATGAGCTGTTACCAGAGGAAAAGAGAGTGGAAATCTTACTAGGATGACAAAACCCCAAAGCCGCCACTGTCTACTACAGCCACAAACCTGGTTTTCCCTGACCATCCATTAACATCTCAAGAAAACACGGTTATAGAATGTGGGGGATAAAGAAAGAGAAGGGCCATGGTCACTTCTGCAGGCCCCTAAAATCATAAGGCACGTGGTCCCTGCCTAAGTCCAGTGTCCTCAATGGACTGTCTCTTCCATCAAAGGCAAATTAGAAAAACTGCACCTAACACTGTGGAGAAGGAGCAAGGAAGCTTGCCTTCTATGTAGGGTTATGGATAGAAAAAAGAATTCTGGCAAGAAATCAAGACACCAAGCCTGTACCACATGCTGGGGGCCAAGTGAGGGGGCCAAATTTACACTATTTATCCAGTGTTGGAATCCCATGTTGAAAAATTAAAACTAATATAAACCCAGTGAAATCTCTGGGACCCCAGCAAAGAAAATGCAACATCACTCAGTAGGAACCCTTCAGCATCGCATAATACACAGCCTACAGATAAAACAACCCCCACGAAGATGAGCTCTCCATAAAAATTTAAAACTCATGAAGACTTGAACCACCATGAGAGCAGTCAGTAGATGCAATAAAGAGAATGTCTTCCCAAGAACCAGAAATAACAGACTATCTAGAAGAGACAATAAGTATATTCAAAATGATTAAAGAGATAAGGGAAGGACTAAAACCCAAAATGAAATAACAGGATGCTATGAAAAAAGAAAAGGTAGACTTGCAAGCAATTAGCCTTCTAAAAAAATTACTGTCACTGAAGTAAAAACTCAATGGATTAAACACAGTGACACAGCTGAAGGGGGGTTCATTAAATTGGAAGACAGACCTGAGGAAATTACCCAGAATGCAGCACAAAGAGAGAAAGAGATGGAAAATATGAAAGGGAAGTTATGAAACATGGAGGATAGGGTAAGAAGGTCCAACTTATGTATAATAGGCATTCCAGAAGGAGAGATAACAGAGAATGAGAGGTGGGGGTATCTGAAAAGATAATGTGTGCATTTTCCAGAATTGAAAGATATGAGCCCTCAGATTGAAGTGACGAACAAAATTTCTCATTTATCCATTCACCAAATACTTCTTGAATACCAGACCCTGTGCTAGGCTTGGCAGATACAATGGTGAGGAGAACTGAATAGGAAAAGGACTAAAAGCTGTGGTTGGAAGCCAAGGACTGAAAGCCAGTGGGTCCACAGGTAGGAACAGTCACCAGGACCACCTGGTGATCTGTAGAGTTGGAGCAAGGCCTGGCCAGGGGTTGGGATGGGACTGGGGCTCAGGTCAGGGCTCTCCTCACCTCACCTCTCCCTCTCTCCCTTTTCCCCCCTTTCTCTCTGTACTCCTACCTTGCTGCAGGCTCCCGAGCAGAGAAGAAAGCAGAGCCTCCACCTAGTAAGCCCACAGTGGCCAAGACGGGGCTGGCGCTCATCAAAGATTGCTGTGGGGCCACCCAGTGCAGTATCATGTAGCCCCCACGTGGGGTGCCCCCGGGGCCACAGGGACCCCACTCCCACCCTCTTGTCTTCATAGCCCCCATTTCACCGGGGCTCAAGAGCTCTCCAAGGCCGAAGAGGTTGAAGGCAAGCCTGTGACTGCTGCCAGGGACCGTGGGTGCGGCAGGAGGGCCTGGCCGTCCTGTACAGAGTGTAGCAATAGGGAGTCCCTCACCGTCGCATGGCCCTCCCCAGAGCATGCCAAACCCAGGAGTCTGTCTCACTGTTTATCCAACCACCAGGAAAGGTCCTCCCTCGAAAAAGTATATCTCCACTTCTATCTAGCTGTATCTAACCCAGCGTGTGAATGAACTGGGAGAGGGGCATGATCCCCAGGTCTGTATAGTCGTGACTTTCAACAATTTAGCGCCATGTTAGACACATCCCCCATCCACCCTCCTAGCTCTGCTGTCAGGCCTGCCCCAAACGGGCACAGCTCCCGTCCCCCATCTGTCCTCTCCCAGGCGCTGTGCCCTGGAGGGCTCCACACAGCCCACACGTCTTGGAGACACAGAGGGCCCGGCTGTAAAGATTAAGCTTGTGTGTGGTGTTGTGATCACGTCTCCCACTTCTTCCTCTCCTGTGTCTGGGCACGGTTCACACCAGGAGCATATCCATTCGCTCTTGGCTCTTCCTTTCCTTGCGATGTCTGCCCCGGGTGTGTGGAGCAGAGCGGGGCTGGGGCCTGGGCTGGGGCCCCCCCAGTGCTCGGAAGAGGTAGCAGAAAGCTGGAGGCTCCAACACTGAGGCAAGGGCGGACGAGAAGGGGACCCAGAACAGATGCTGCCCCAGTGGCTCTTCACCCACCGGGGGCCACCGGAGGGAGTGCCCGCAGGGCGCCACTCACCAGCCTAACACACAGACCTCCGTGAACAGCGGCGGCGGGAGAGGCTGCCTGACCCAACCGTGTCCCATCATTGGTGGTGTGTGTTAACCAGCCTAACAATTCCACCTGTGTAACTTGATGTACATCTGCTACAGCCAGCCCGGTACAGCCCGTGTGACCTCTCTGTACGTGTGTGTGTTGTGACCGGCCTAAGTAGTTAGCATAACTCAAGGTTCGCTGATGTGCAATCTTCCATCAGAGAAAATAAAAATGGAAACCGTGTACACGGCATTTTTAACGTTTTTACTTTTTTCTTGACTATGGAAGTAATCCATGTATATAGTAAATCAGTTAAAAAGTAGAGAAAGTATAAAGAAGTTTTTTTGTTCTTTGGGTTTTTTTTTGAACTCCCATAATTTCTCCAACTAGAGACCGCTCTGACATTTTGGCATATTTTGTTTGTCTTTTTTATGCATTTTTTTTCATGATTGGCATTAGATTGTACCATTTTATAACCAGTTTTCTTTTTTTCAGTCAGCATTATATCACTATCGTTCTGCCACGTCATTAAAAGCTCTTTGTAAACATTAAACGCTCTTCATAAATATTTACAATGGCTGCTTAGTAATCCATCTGGTGGATAGTCTGTAATTTATCTAACCATTTACTCACTATTGGACATCTAGGCTGTTTCTAATTTTTCAGTATTATAAATAACGCCACGATAAACATCCTGAGGGATAGAGCTTCATCTGAATTTCTGATTTCCTTAAGATAAACTCCTAGTAGTGAAGTTATTGGGCCATTAATGGGTCGCATTTTTCAAAATATTTGTAAATCAAAAGTTGATCTGAATGTCTCTCCAGTCAAGTTGACACACAATATTTCTAACTGAGGACCCCAGAGTCTTTGGTTCGACGGCCCCTCCCACTGGGCAGCATGCCCTCAGCCCCTCCCCCTCTGTCTCAGGTGTGTGTTTCTGCTTCTGTCCAAGCTTCAGCCTGCACGTCACTTCCTGCCATCCTGAAGCTGAAGAGGTGCCCTGAGGCCACTGCCGGTACCACCACGCTGGCCTCAGGGGCCCCCTCCCTGCCCTACACCAAGCATGAAGCCAGACTCTTCCTAGGGCTGCCAAAACACGTTACCTCAACCAGGGTGGCTGAAAACAACAGAAGTTGATCCTCTCACAGCTCTAGAGGCCAGAGGTGTGAAATCAAAGTGTCAGCAGAGCCATGTTCCCTCTGCAGGCTCTAGGGAAGAATTCTTCCTGGCCTCTTCCAGCTCCTTCCAGCTCTTGGTGGCTCCTGGCAATTCTTGGCTTCATCGCTCCAATCTCTACGTCCATCTTCACACGACCTTCTCTGTATGTGTGCCTGTGTCCTCTCCTCTTCTTATAAGGACACCAGTCATCGGATACAGGGCCCACCCTAAATCCAGCATGATCTCATCTTCATCCTTCCCTTTAATTACTTCCGCAAAGACCCTATTTCCAAATAAGGTCGCATCCTGAGGTAGCAAGTAGACGTGAACTTTGGGGGGACACTATGTAACCCACTACACAGATGCTTCCCACTCTTGCAATAAAAACTCAGGCTGCAGAGGGCCCACGACTCTCCCTTCCCCGGAGAAAATGTGGGCCTGACCTCAGACCAATTAGAGAGCAGTCACTCACTGATCCGACCAGCCGAAGGAGATGGAAACCTTCATAAAAATCCTGCCTCTAGTACATCTCCTGAGCCCTGGGCTAGACCTAACTTATGTTTCTGCTATTTCTATTGATCTTTTTTACGACAAAAGAACATCACTTATTTAGGCTTTCACAGAAGAGCAGAAGAAAGTAATAATTCAAGATGCTCCCGGATCCCAGAGCTGCCTACAAAGCTGGGAAACCTTGCAGACCACAGGGTCCTGCACAGCCAGACTCGCTCATTTTGGAAGCCGGAGGGGAAGGGAGATAATAACAAGAGTAAGATTTATCGAGAGCTTTACGCCGTGCACTGAGCCATGTGTGCACATTTTCTTGTCCGCTCCTCACAGCGACCCCACGAGGCAGATCCTATCATTACTTCCACTTCACAGATGAGGAAGTGGTCCAAGGGCCCATGGGCAGTTAGTGATGGGATCACCATTCATTCCCCGCCTCCTCCTGTAGCTTCAAGAGTCCTTTCTCTTCCCATCAGCATTTAAACAAATCTCTCCCATTAAAAAACAAACAAACTTCCATCCCATCTTCCCTTGCCGCCCTACATCTTCATGGCCCTACTCCTTGAGAATCGCCCATCATCTTGCTATCTCCATTTTCCTCATTTTCAGCCCCCTCCTCAACCTATTTTAATCTAGTTTCTCTTGTCACTGACCCCCCTCACCAGGGATGTAACCATCTGGTTATGTAGGGGAGGAAAAATCTTTTTCTTTACCCATCTTAGTTCTCCAGCTGGAGCCCTGTAAGTGAGACTGGCCAGATTAACAAGAGTAAAACAAACAGAAGTTTATTAACATGTGCGTCGTGCACGTACACCTGGGAGCACCCAGCGATGAGTAACTCAAAGAGGTGGTTAGAACTTGAGCTCATATATCGTCTTAGGTAAAACAAAGGAAAAGGCATTTTGGACTTCTGGGCAGGGGAGGCAATTTATTGGAAGGTGACCAGGAAAAGGATGGTAAACAAGGGTTGTTTAGTAAGAGTTGTCATGCAGATTTAAGTCCTGCCTTCTCATTGATAAGAGTCCTCCTCTTCCTGGTATGGGAGAGGGAGACAGCTTTTACAAATGGAAATTTCCTTTATAAATGGAAATTTCCTTTACAAAAGGAAAACTCAGTGTCATTTTTAGAGCTTTTCCTGCATCTGCTGGTTCTCAATGGCCTTTAGCTCAAAATAATCCATATGCCAAAGGGGCATATTTGGGGGTGGCGTATTCTGCACCTCTCATTTACATCCAGTTGATGCATGTCAGCCCTCAAGCTGTCCCAGCTCTCTGCAGCATATTATGACACACACTTCACTTGACTGCCAAGACGCTCCACTCTCTAGGTGTACCACCCCCTGCTCAGGAGGACCTTTCTCCGATCTCCTTTATCTCTTCCTCGTCCTCAGGGCCTGGCCCTCAGCCTCTGCTCTTCCCCCTCTCCTGGTCTTAGGTGGCCATCTGCACTCTGACCGCTCCTGGATTCTTTCACCTAGACATTTCTCCTACGCTGAGACCCATTTCTCCAACTGCTTCCTGAGGATCTCCATTTGGATCCAGAGTAGGCACATCAAATGTGACATGTCCTAAACATGTCGGCAAACCAGCCCACCACCTGTTTTTGTAAATTAAGTTTTATTGGAACATAACCAGGTGCATTTGTGTATGTATTGTTTATGGCTGCTTTTATACTACAACAGCAGAGCTGAGTAGTTGTGGCAGAGACCATATGGTCTGCAAATCCTAAAGTATTTACCCTCTGGCACTTTAAGAAAAAGTTAGCTGACCTTCATCCCAAACACCAGCCATTTGCCCAAGATCATCCAAGGATTTGTCCTTGACTCCTATTCCTCCTCACATCTATACAATTGCCAAGTCTGTAGTGTCTACCTCCTAAGTTTCTAGGATCTGCCCGCACCACCACACCCCCAGTGTAGCCACCATCATTTTTGCTTGGTCAACTGCAGTAGCTTCTTAACTGGCCTTAGCACTGGTCATTCTCCACACAGTGGCCAGGTGATTTTCTGAATAATGCAAACCTGATTGTCATTCCCATCTTTAAGACCATGCCCCTGGCCTTTCGGGTGAAATCCATGTGTTTTCATGTGGTTTAAAAGGCCCTCTTGGATCTGGCCGCTTCCTACATTCCAGCCTCATTCCTTCTGCTCGCCTGGATCTCTCTTTGTGTTGGGGCCACAGAGGCTTCTTTGGCTCTTCTTGCCATGCTGTCTGTTGGTACCTCTCGTGGACCTTCGCATGTTAGTCCCTGTGCCCAGAACTTCTCGGATTCCCTGCCAGCCCTTCTTCTCATCACCCTTTCTCTGGTCCACCTGTGAGCCACTCTGAAGCCAAAATGACCTTCCTATAGTGCAAATCTAACCAGGTATGTTGCTTCTCAGTTTGAAAGTCTCCTGTACCTTCCCACCATCCTCATAGCAGCCTGGTGTTTGAAGCCCTACGTGACCCAGCCCCTGTGTGTCCTTCCCACCTCCCTTCTCACCACTCTTCCAGCTTCACACGCTTGCTCACACTAACGTTTATGGGAAGAAACTGAGTAGGAGCAGCTGGAGAGGAGGAAGGATCACTGAGCAGCATCAAGGAGGGTGCGTCCGCAGCATCCAACTTGACCCAGAGATCATGTGACCTTCAGAACTTTATGAAAAGGGCCCACGGGACTTGGCAATAGGATGGGGTTGGTGTGAGCAGTTTCAGCAAGGCACTGGCATGGAAGCCAGATGCATCAAGGAGAGTGCTCCCTCACCCACTGTTCCATCGGAGGGAGGGAGATCATCACCCCCATTTGGCAGATAGGGAAGCTGAGGCTCAGAGAGGAGAGGTGATTAGCCCAAGGTCACACAGCATGTAAGTAAGTGGTAGAGCCAGGACTTGAGTCTGAGGGCAGGGTGAGAGCTGGGCTCAGGGTGTTTATTTCTTATTTCTAATCCCAGCAGCATCACTACCCCCTTCCCTGTTGAGCTGTAATCGATTACAGGTGACTCATGGCCTCACCAGCAGCAGCTGAACCTCTTATAAACCTTTCCCTTCCGTGGTGGCTGGACAGCCCTGACCTGCAGGAGCTCACAGCTCAGCTCCGCCGCAGCTCGACAAGAAGCAGTTACAACATGCCCAGTGCCACCAGCCAAGACTCAGATGCCTGCCACCAGCAGGACAGCTGGGGGAGCCCCATGGGCTGGGGCAAAGCACTCAGGAAAGGTGGCTTGAGGGACAAATGTCAGGTCACTGTTCCATTCGTTCATGTGTTTGTTGATTCCACTCATGGAGGCAGCACGTGGCGGGGACTGGGGAACACAGAGACGAACCCGACAGGGCCGGCCCTGCCTTCAGGTAACTACGTTCGAGTGAGGGAGACGGGCGTCAGACAGGAGAGCAGGGGAGGCCTCCTCACCAGTGTTAAGTCTGAACAAAACCCACTGACAGGCAGGTTCACGAAGCTGACAGTGAGGGGACCCCCGAACACAGTGCAGTGTGACAAGTTGCTGTAACCCAACTGTCAGCCGAAGCCCCGTTCCATGTGCTTCCCCTAGATGTCTGCACCTTCCCCGATGGCGCCCCCACCAGCTCTCCACGCCCCTCACATCCCACCAGGCCGTCGCCTCCCTCTACTCCCATCAAGTCTGACGTGGAACTCAGGTCCCTCCTCTCTACTCACCCCAGAGACCGAGCTGCACAAGGCCTCGGGACATGAAGCCCACCTTCCTGAACATTTATGGAAGTGGGCAGGGGTTTACGTCACAGCCACACAAACCGGTGGAGAATTGACTATTCAATTTGCCCTTTCCACCAGCTCTGCCGCCAGCCGCCACATCGCTCACCCCCTCCCCAGACCGCCAGCAATTCCCCTCCCGCTGTACGGGAGCAAGTCAGCTCCCTCCAGCCTTCGCGCTAACCGCGAATCCAGGCCCCTGTCGCATTTCCCGAGAAGCCTCAACCGCGCTGCTAGCCAGCTCTGGGGCTCACCTTCCACCCCCAAAGATTCATTTCTCTACTAATAAGATGTATGTGGCTCATTGCTTCTCCTCCCACAGCAAAAGCAGCTACATCGGGTTTGGGTTTTGATGAACAGTTGTGGACTTCCTCCATCCTGCCAGGTTAGTGGTAAGCACAGAGGCTGCGGGCACGTGGGGGCAGCAGCTCGCAGAGTCTGGGGTTCAGGGACTTTCTTGAGGGAGCACACGTCCACAGGGAGACGCAGCAGGCAGAGGAGTTGGAGGAGGTGAGGCTGGGGTGGTGTGGGGGTCTCGCAGTGGCCCCCTCTGCCCCCCAGGCGGAGCTGGAGCTCTCTGCATTGGTAGCTCTCTGCATTAGGATTCTCTGGATGGTAAGCAACCAAAACAGAATCTAAACAGGCAAAAACTAAGAAGGGCATTTCCTGGGTCCTGGGCGGGGATATCCACAGATCTAGGGTACCACTGGGTCCAGGGATTCAAACGCTGTCACCTGGACTCGGATTGATTCTTGCAAGGTCTATCAGGCAGATTACCTAAACTAGTGCTGACCAGGTAATTCCTGATTGAATGGTTTAAGATTCCATTTCTGGGAGAGCTGAAACTGTAGTTAAGTCTTGGTTTGGTGACATGGGACTTAGCATAAGCAACTTCATTTTGGGCCTGTCATCTCATTTTCTAACAGTCACATGCCCGGCCCCGAATCACTTGCTGGGCCGCAGGGGTGTGGTTCTCTGCTTCTCCAAATGGAGTCTAAAGGCTGACCGTGGAGCTGGGGGCGGGGGGGGGGGGGGGACGGTCAGCCCAGCTGTGCCAGAGGAGGAGCGAAGGGATGCTGGGAAGTTAAAGTGACCGCAGGCTGCCTTTTATTCAGAGCATCAGAGACAGGCTTTCAGAGAAGGGCAGAGATTTGCCAAGGTCACCAGTGAGCTCATCAAAGCCAGGACTGAACCCGTATCCCTACCCCACGCCCAGTCTGATTCGATGCTCTGTGTCCCCTTCTCTCTCTGACATCCAGCCCAGTCCCCTGTGGGCCCCCAGTAGGCTCTTGACTGGCTTCACCCAAGAGCTGTTTGTTCAGGTTTGAACAGCAACTGTTTACCCAAGCAAACCACGATCTGCGCGTCTGGAAGGGAAGACACCCCCGCGGGAGCATTTCTGTGGCTTTAGGTTCCGGGTGGTGCTGGTGGAAGCGTGGCCCTGGGCCAGCCAGCCCCACCTTCAGGCCTCAGTCTCCAGAGAGGCCCAGCAGCCTGTTCAACAGTACTAAGGTGATTTTTTATTTTGAAATCATTTTGGACTTACAGAAAGTTGTCTTTAACACAGTACAAAGAATCCCTGTGTGCCTGTGTGCTCAGAGTCACCGATGGCTAGCACTCTGCTGCATCTGCTTTATCACTCCCTTTCTCTCTCTGCACATTTGGTTTTCTCCGGAATGATTTTAGCTGCAGACGTACCATCGCTTTCCCCTTAAATCCTTCCCCATGTATTGAAGAACACAGGCATTCCCTTTCATCTTACAGAACAATTCTCCAAGTCCAGTGACATGACACTGTTTTCTAGTATTTACATTGTATCAATTGTCCTGATATTTTCCATGATGGCAACTTCCTCCTTCCCTATCCGGGATCTGGTCCAGGAGCAAGCACTGCTTTTCAGTGCCGTGTCTCTTTCGTTTCCTTCCATTTTTCTGTCTTTCATGACCCTGACGGTTTTGAGAGCCCAGGCCAGTGGCTTTAGCAGACAGCCTGCGTTTTAAACACGTTTCTCTGGTGATCCGATGGCCTCTCTGATTTGAGAACCACTACCCTGGAGGGGTCTTCCCATGTGAGCCCGAGTCCTGCTCCCATCGGGGAGGCAGGACGGTATGGCTGGGCCCACGTCTTACTCATCAGGTCCCCACGCCTGGCTCAGTAAAGACGGACTTGGGAGCCCTGAAGCCAGGGCTTCAGCCCAGCTGTGCCACGGAGTGACTGGGCAATGGCTCGCCCTCTCCAGCCCCACGTTCCCCATCTGTAAACCTCAGTGTGCGGGTCGGGGGTGGCTGGACTAGTCAGTCTCTAGGGGCCCTTGTAGCTTTGAAGCTTGGTTGTTCACCCTCAAAAGGTTTAGCCCGGGACGCCTTTCTTCCTGAGAGCTGGATTGGATATCTTGGGCCTCCTCTGTCAGTCATCACTCACTCATGCATCAAATACTTACAGATCATCTAGGAGGTGAACCTGTGACTTCCTTGGAACTAATGGAAGTTGGCGCAGATGATGGGAAGTCCTTTCGTGATTAGGTTACATTATATATACGTCCCCCACTTGGCAGACTGGAGGGATTTTCCTTGCTGGTGTGATGAACTAAGCTGCCGTTTTGAGGAAGCCTGCATGGTGGGGAACGCAGGCGGCCTCCAGGATTTGCAGGCAGCTTCCAGCTGACAGCCAACGAAACCTGGGGCCCTCAGCCAAAGGAGGGGGGAACGGGGAGGGTCAGCGAGGGTCAGGCCTCAGAGTCCATGTGCAAAACCTCATCGGCCTCCCCACACACAGAAGCGAAAGAGGATTCTACTGTGGAACAGAGATTTCTTTCTTGAAGCTTTCCTGTTCCACGTCTGGCCCAGACGTGCCAGATTCTGTGGCTGCTAACACCAAGGGCGGGGACCCTGCGGCCTGCGGGCGGCTTTGTCTGCTCTCTCTGTGACATAGACGCTCTGCGAGGGAGAAAGGGCGGGAGGTGGCAGCGGGGGCTTCTCCCATGCTGGGTCCTGCATCTGGGGAGGCTTTCGGGCAGAGGCGGAAGCAGAGGGCTTCACGTGAGCTGCCTGCGGCTGTCAGAAGGGATGATGCTGGGATCTGCCCTGCCAGCCTGGGTCACCCCGATCACTGCAGTGTTCCTGGCTGGTTCCCCACGGTGGCAGCCGGGTACTTAGCTTCACCCTGCAGTTGTTGCTTCCCCTTTTCCTTCTCTGTGCCCTAGATTCCTCCTTCTCAAATCCTTCCTTTCCAGGAAATGTAACTTCTTGTCTTCGTCTCGCTGAGGAAAGTTCTGGCCCTCGATCTCTGACTTGAGATTGTCTAAGCTCCTCATCTCAAGCACCTGAAAAGTGAAGGGCTCTCTCTTTCCTGACAGTTCTATGATTTCCCAACTTGGTCCCAAGGTAACTAGGTTTGCTCATATTCCAACCTAAGCTGCTCCCCAGGGCTCCCTACCTCTCAGGGAGGGACTCGAACTCTCCTGGGAAAGAGACTTGACACTTTGCCCTGAAGTATTAACTCAAATGAGCAAATTGGATCAGGCTTCTCTGCCTCTCTCCCGAAAGAATGGAGTTAGACGAGGCTGATGCTGTAATCGCATCAGCAGCCGGGAGATGGGCGGGCTATAGTACGAGCCTGACGTAAAGCACTGCAGGAGGGCGTGAGGGCAAGTAAAGCAGCAGTGGGGACCACGCTGACTGCTGGTTTATGGGGCAGTGAGTCAGGGTGCCTGTTCCTCCCCCAGCCCTGTCCCAACCGCACAGCAAATGGAGGCTATGGCAGGTCACTTTGTGGGAGGGAGCAGGATGCTTCTGAGCCATGACTCAGTCTTTGCCCACGTGAAGCAACTAGAAAGAGAAGTCCCAAAGCACGATGCTCCTCACAGTAAAGGGAACGGACAGGGTTAACTGCCCATCTGGACTCAGGTCCTAGGAAATCACACTGCTGTTCTTGGCATGGACAGGTCTGCTTTTACCCAGCCGTCCTCTGGGCTACCATCTCCAGACCAGATGGGAAATCCACAAAGATAGATAAACGCGATGCCCCATTTCACACCCCAATTTAGACCCACGAAACTGCCTTGCCTCACTCTACAGGGGCACCGTGGCAGCTTCAGTTTTTCTGCAAAAATTTGCTCCCATGAAAGATGTTTTGAACGGATTGCCAAAGGTTTTTAAGAGCTTTTTAAGATTGAACTTTAAAAAAATGCACTTCATCAAGCAATTTACTCAAACATTCAAGTCTCTTCCAGGTCCTTTCAGATTCTTGCAAGGGGGTCTGAGGGGTGGTGGGTCATCGTGGTCTCAGGGGAAGGGCTTCACGACGGCAACTGTGAAGGAGGTCTTTTCCAGATAGGCTTATTCAAAAAGGAGGCCTGGCAGTGACCCAAACCAAGGCAGCCTGCAGGATGGATTTCGTTCACAGGGAGAGAGACCCCAGGAATCAACCCAGTTTTATAACCAGAGGGTTTTTGTGGTTATTGTGTTTTCCCCACACGATTATAAGCCGGAACTAGGCTGGAAACCTCGGAGGGTCCTGACCACGAAGGGCCAATAGTGCAGTCAGCTGCCAGGGCCGCATGCCAAATTAAAAGGGCCTCCAAGATGCCAGACCAGTTTGTTCTCCCCCTCACAGTGAGATGTTCTGAAGAGGTGGGAAGTCAGGGGAGCCCATCTAGTTTATCACCCCTCCCCTCAAACACACACAGCACTCAACTGGAAAACTCAAATTAGATGCTTGCTTGTAAAGTTTATTGACAACTGTTTGGTCCCAACACACAAAACAGCACTTGAACCACAAAAAAAGTGTTCAAACAAAGAGACAGTTAAGAAAAACATCTCTTCCCCCAAGCCCGATCCAAAACAAACAGTGCAAGATGGGAAAGGGGGTTTCGGTGATAACTTTTGTCTTTTTTTAAACAGATAAATCGAATCTGGTACACCTTTCCACCCAGAAATAATTTCATTGTCTTAATTCTCATATGTCATTTCGTCACATCATTTAATTAAGCCTCTGGATAAAAAAATAGATAGCGATCAACTGGCCACTGTGGAATACATGACGAACACAACAAGCATCTGCTGTATTCTCACATCTGCAAACAGCGATTGTGCGAGTCACACACGCGGCCCAGGATGACTGGCCACTCCAGCCAATGGCTCGACCACACTCACGAGACAGCGCACAACTTCAGTCTCTTCTTTGTCTGTTGCCCAAAGAAGCTGTTCTTTGAGGCTGTTCCTAGTGACTTGTAATGGTACCTCTTACGTTTTTCAAGTCCACCTTTCTTTACGTGTGAGCAAAACTAAAGTCCAAGCGTGCAAATTCAGCCTTATGACATCTCAGAATAAGGCAACTGATGTGCTCACCGCCACCTTTATTACACTGTTTAAAAGCTTCTTAAAAAAAACTGCACATTTGCATTTTACTTCCTGTCACACTATGTCTGTAGAGGAAATGCCTTCAGGAGGATTTGCAGAGTGCCACGGGGCACAGAAGGCTTTTCCAGTGTTGTTCCATCTCGACTGGGGCCATGTGTTGAGAATTGGGCATCACTGGCTTCATTTAAAAGATTTGGGGAACAAAAATCTAACCTGTAAAAATCTCTCTATAGCCCTTATTTTGTGGCATTTTATCAAAATGCTGGCTATGAAATCAGAGCCCATTTTCTGGCTTTCTAGAAATTACAAAATATAAACATTTCCCCAAAAGAAACCATCTTACTCGTGGAAGACCTTATGCCAACAGGTTCTTTCTGCTCTATGAATGAATCCGCCTTTTTGCCCAACAAATACAACCCATTGTAAATGTCAGGTTTCTCCAGGAGGGGTGAGAGGCCACCCGTCACCGGACGCCTCAGCCACCTCGAGGCGAAGGTCATTCCACAGGGCAGTGCTCCCTCAAAGGCTGGCTTTTCCCAAATGCCAACATCAGACACCACAAAAAACTCAAACATGCTTCCAACAGCGAGAAGTAACAGAGTAAAAGCAGACACTATTAAAAGACGGAGCTAACACACAGAGACGCATATATACTCACGCATAAAGCTTCCCAGCTACCAAAACCAGCTTTAAAATTACAAAAACAAGGTTAAGTTGATCAACCTTGGCCTTCATATGTATAGATAGAATTTCTGTCTCTTCCTAGTGGAAAGAGTATCGATGCCGCCCCTGTTAAAGCACCTCACCCCTCGGCTCTGATTTGTAATTTATGCATCTGATGCATATTTTAGAAAATCAGACTCTCTTCCCAACATTGCCTTTCGACACACAGTAATGTGTGTTGGAATCAAATGCTGACTTTAAATTCATGACACCAAGACCATCTCCTTTTTCTTAACCTAATCCATGACAAACTGGAACTTAACATAAAAGGGAAGCTTAAAACATCCTCAACTTTCTAGAAAGCTCTAAATGGAACCCCAAAGTGGAAACATTTTTAAAAATCTGTGATGAAGCCACCTTTGTCAACTACAGACATAGTTAAATAAAAAACGAAGCACGCTTACAAGTCACATGGAAGCCAGGAACTTTCATATCCAACCTGAAAACACATTCTCACCTCCTCGCCCACCCTTCTACTTCAGTGTGTGACCACACAGGGCACTGAACAGGCTTTGCTTCAAAGACACATCATGCATTTGATTAATACTGTCTGGAAACATCAGTAAGCAAAGGCTTAGAGACTAGATTATGCTACATGTAGGATTATCCCACTGATGTGGCTCAATGGAAGTAAAACCACTTCCTTCTAGCTGAGTTCTTACTGCTTTCTTCTCACAGAACACCATTCATTATATTTCATAATAATTAAGAAAAATTTGGTAAAATATATTAAGGATTCTTTAACGTTTCCTTGCTTTCAAATAATTGAGGGGGAAAAAAAGAAAGAAAAACTTCAGCTCAAAGCTGTGTTCAATGTGAAAGAAACTCAACATTATGGACTACATCTACAGATGAAGTAAGCGGCTTCTAGGGGGTTCTCTTGAACAGAAAAGGCTGTGTTACTTAACCCACTTTTGTGTGCAGAATCAGACAGTGTTTTCCCATCCTAATTCTATGTTCAAAACGAGAGTCAAAGCTTGGTTATAGGTGCAAAGGAAAAGTTGGCTGCCAATTTTACTCTATTTTTGGGTTGCTTTCTGGCTGGGCTCTCCACAGGGTCCTTGCTGAGCGGCGACTCCGGGGTTTCCGGGGCGGGGCATGGAGGCACCGGGACAGCTGCTGGGGCACACGAGAAGCTGGACTCAGAGGCTGGGATTTCATTCTTTCCTGGTACCGGAATTTCAACATTCTCTTCTTGGTTTAAAATCCGAATTTCTGTAAACACAGAAAAACAAACAGACTTAGTTCTAGGACCTGCAAGACGTGTGGTTTTCAGTTTCTCTCTCATATTTTCTCAAAAAATATTTAAAAAATAACCCCCTAAATATCACGCCTACGCCACAATTTACATATTAACTGTGTGGCCAATATTATGGTCACATAAGTCAAGTACTTATAAACTGTATCTCAGCTCTCCCCTGGATTAAAGTTTTAGACATCTTCATTTTCAGCTACAAATCAATGGACAATAGTTTAGAAACATTTTTTTTCCACTTTGGATTCTCTGCTCATTCTTTCTGTCAGGTAGCTAAGGACCCATAAACCATAAGCGACTTAGATTTTCAGACCAGGAGGGCCTTAGTATCCGGAAGCCCCTGGCCCATGCCACTGCCAGAGGAGCTTACTCTGCGTGGACCTAAGTGGGGGGAGGGGGAGATAAGGGGAGAACTGCACAGAGTCAAAATTACCCTCAAAAACCCAGGAAGTCAAACACAGCCAGTTTTCCTGCAGTGTTTATAAGTTGTTCCTTCTTGGCTGAGCCACAAGTAACGAGCCTGCTGTATATACAGTCATGTTGCTTGAAAGAGATGTATTGTTACACCTTAGACTCCTACTGCGGGTAAGGGGCTCTCGCACCAGAGGCACATAGAAGGTCCCTTCTCAGGCTGATCCTCGCTGAGGAGAATGGCAGACAGAACCATTCAAATGACTTTTCTCTCCTTTGTCACACGTGAACGGCTGAACTGAAGTATACTAAACGCACCAAGGCTACAACCCCACGGAAGGGCTAATACCACTCTGCCGCAGATGCTAGTTACGGGTTCCAGGGGACGCACCCCTGCTTTCATCGCAGGCTAGATCTCCTAGTGTCAGAAGCCAGGTACTGGGCAACGGTGCCAAACACGGCTTAAGAAGACTGAGGCCTGTGAGACTCAATCCAGCAGTCAGCAGGCTGTCCCTGGTGGTCTCCTGGAAAGCAGTATCAGCAGAGTGGACATGACTGATCACGACAGACGACGACGGCAAGGGAAGGACCTTGACAGAGCAGGTGGGCCATCCTCTCAGGGGGCCAGGTGATAGAGCAGAAAGGCTAGAGGCCTTGGGTTCAAATCCCGGCTCTGCCACTTCCTAGTCAAGCAGCCTGGGCCAGTGTCACCTCTAGTCATGACACAAGCTACGCCTCAGTCACCTCACCTGCAGAGTTGCGGTGAGAATTAAATGTGACCGTGTCTGTCAGCCCCGAGCGCAGAGCCAGGCACAGTGAGAGCCGTGCTGGCGTGAAGTCAGGGCTCGAGGCGGCCCGCTTCCTCTCCCTTCCCAGATCACTGTGCAGGGTCCAGGGGCTCAAGTCCCAGGTGCCCCCTCTGCCCCTACTCAGACCCTCACGAACCCCAGTCCCCCCTGGAGTCATTCAACTCTGAGCCAGACCAGAGGTGATGTGTACGCCTGGTGACAGGTGTGCTGCCTTTACAAAGGTGGGGGAACACCGGCCCGGGAAGCCCCCCAACTCCTCCAAGGGCTTCTCCCCAGCCCAGCGGCATCAGCCCTCAAGACCCACCACGGTTCCCTTGCTTGATGCTCCCTAAGCCAGCTCAGGCTCTGAGCCCAATTTTGGAGGAACCCTAAGGAAAAGAGCGTGCTGAATAATCAGCACAGGTGTTTTGGTGCCTCAAAAGGTACAGTTTCTCCCCAACTCCATCACACATTTAATATGCTTGCATAATGGTTTCACTTTTTAAACCCACAGAGAAAACCCCACAATAACACAGTGTATCCTACCAGAAGGCTCTTGAGTGTGTTCCTCAAACTGAATGAGATCCGCAGACTGGAGGATGACAGGGTCTGGTCTCAGCTGCGGGGACGGCAGGCACGAGGGGACGGGTGCACACAGGAGGTCCACAGGGGAGTCACTGGTCAGGTGCAGAAGCTCGGGCTCCGTGTGATGGGGCCCTGCACAGAGAAGGCAGGCCGAGACTACTCAGCACAGTGGTCTACCACAACTCAGCGCCTGAGGCTTTCTTTCTAAGCCTTGAAGACGATAAAGGTCAGCAAGTAGTCAAGAACTCAAGGGGCAAAAAAAAACTGTTAATAGAAAGGTCTGGTCATTCTTTGGTAAGTGAATGCCACAAGCCAGATCTCACGATTCGTGTTCTTGGGAACAGCAGTCCCCCGAGGCCCCACAGTCAGCACGCAAAGAGGGGAAATAAACAACCTTTAGAAGGGGTATGAAATAGTTACAGGAGCCAAGCTCAGAACTACAAGACGTGGGTCCCAGTGCTGTGGCTCCCCAGCTGATCTCGGCTAAGCTACTTCGCCTCCCGGGATCGCAGTTCCGCATTTGTAGGATGGAGATAAATGCCGCTGAAGGTTGTGCTGACAGCAGAGGGAGATGAGTGACATTCAGGTGCTTTCGAAAATGTAAAATGCTGCATAACTGAGTTATCCTATAAACAGAGTACAATAACACTTCTAACTATCTAACAACTTGCAGAGTTGAATGAAGATAAAATTCCCACCCGTAGCAACGGATTCAAAAGTCTTTCAATCAAGTTGAAATTGCTATGGAATTCAAGTGAGCTGATTTCTCTCTCAGAGAAGGTTCCACATAAATCAAAGTGACCCCATGTTGTTTTGAGTCACATTAATGCATTTCTATCAAGTCCTTCCCAGGGACGTCCTGTGACACACTCTCTCCTTGACTCAACTGCAGTCAGGCTCCTCTGAGCCCTCTTCTCCACTAGGCCTTGACTTGAGCCTTCCATGTCTGTCCTGTCCTCGCTGAGTCCAGTCTTAACGAGAATCTTGCAAAGTCAGCTTAGCAAGAATTCCCCTACCCTTGATGTCTCCTCCTGGTAACTTTCCATCCACTGACACCTCGCTCTGCTCCTTGACTGTAAATCACCTGCCCTTGCTGGACTGAGTCAAGCTGCGTCTCCCTCCCCTAGTGCAGTAGAATCGACTCGACTACAACAGTCTTGAAACACTGTTTCAACAAGGATCACAATAATTTTTTTATCATCTGAATCAGGCTGACATATTGTCATTATGGGAGTGCCAACATCCTTTAACAACCTTAACCAGTCAACCATGAAATGCTATCAAATGCAGGCCAGTTTCTTCTCTCTTATTAACCAAACACCAGACTGTTCTGAAAAATGTACGAATATTAACTTTAATTAATGAAAATGACCCACTGCTGTCCTTCCCCCACCCACTCCCACCCCACTCCAAGCCATTTCTCCTAGAACTTCAAAAGCTTTGCTTTGTTGTTCCTCTCTTACCCTCGCTACTCGCTTCAAGTTTGAGTTCCGAGGCTGTACACGATTCGGGCACCTCCAGGATACGCTCAGTAGCTGAGGGCTGGTTTTCAGGGTCGGCAGGGGAAAGACCGAGGCAACTCAGACGACCTGGAGGACAGAGAGCCCCCGTCAGAGGGAGGACGCAGAGAGAGACGGGGGATTTCTGCGGGGGAGGGGACAGCCGCTTACTCACTTTTCATGTCATTCTTTAATACTACAATTCTCTTGTGACCATGTCCCTTTATCCAGACGACCTGCACACAAGACATACTACTGGTTAAGCAGTGGAAAAAGAGGGGAAATAAACCCTAAAATTCAGGAAGAATGTGACCTACAGTGCTGCCTTAAACATACTAGAATTCAGAAACCGAATTAATGCCAAGAAAATTTTGTCTACACTCTTTCTTTACCTTTTAAAGTAACATGCCTCTTATAAAAAAAACCGTGTAGTCTTAAAATAGGTGAGAGACAGCTTTACAAATATCCTTTAAGGCTCTTAAAAAGACCATCTTCCCAAACAACAGCTTTGGTCTATGAATGAAGATCGTTCTCAGTGAGAGCCCTTAGCATGTTTTCTAGCAACTAAACATACCCTGAAAGAAATGTCAGAGCTCTCCTACACCCCTCAAACTAAGCTCATGATCCTAATCCTAAAACCAAGTCCTCCAACGAACGGTCCTGCTCTCCGACCCCTCAGCCGAGTGAGAGCGAGCGGCGGCCCCTGGCTCCCAGCGCTCCCCCATGAGCTTGTCACCAAGTCCCTGATCCCAGCTCCCACGTGTCCTCTGTGATCTTCACTCAGGCTCAAGCCCTTTTTAACTCTCCCCTAGACCTCAGCAAAGGCCAAGCTCCCTCCTACCTCCCCGTTTCTCTCAACCCTACTGTGCACAGCAGTACAGGCGTTTTTCATGCGCGAACCTCCCCTCCCCCGAGTCCACACTCCTATCCTGGAGGAGCACAGGCCTCCACAGCTGAGCTCTTGCTTTACCGTCAGGCTCCAGCATGGTTTCTAATGCCCCCAACGCTCCCCACTACTCACTGCTCTGCATCTGCTCATGCCGTGCCTTGGCCCAGACTGGCCCCTCTCCTCTTCACCACAAGGTTAACCTCTCCACATCCTTGACAACTCCGCTCCAGATCCCCCTCGCCTGGGGGGGGGGGGGGCTGCTCGTGACCCTCCTCAATGTGCCCGCTGAGGGCTGTGTGACACTGTCTCAACACCTGCTCAGGTGTCCTGACTCCCCATGACCCGATGCCTTTCTGAAGGCAGAGTCTGGGACTCACTCACCTGGGGTATAAGAATTTAATAAAAGGTTTGCAGAATAAAGGAGAAACGCTAAAATCAGTCATTTTATGCAAACAGTACGTTCTGAAAGGATCCATTCAAAGTGCCTGCCATCGTTATTCTGGCAGCTTTTCATTCTTCTGTTCAGGAGGGTGAGCCTGTGGCTCTCCAGGAAGACGCTCTCCAAGAAGCTCAGAGAAACACCCACCTGTGGGATTGCTCCCAAGAGCTCCTCCACACTGCTGTAGCCGTATGTCTTGGGTTGTAGTGTTTCTCCGACATACTTGGTATAGGCCACGGAAAATTCGTGAAGGAAAAGCTGCTGGTAGTGGTAAGTGTGAAGTAAAGACCGCACGTTCTTGGCAAACAAATACAGGCTTGTGAGCTTCACACACTCCTCCATCTTCTCATTAGTAAAAACCTGGTCCAAGAGAAAACACAGCATTAGAAACTTCCAAAGTGACTGGCCCTGTCCCCCCTGAAGTGAGGGCCTCCAGCTGAGAGTGACAAGGTGCCAAGTGCACTTGAAAACCGGCAACAAGTCA
The DNA here is from genome assembly GCF_057802395.1 of Ceratotherium simum simum. Classification (NCBI taxonomy): domain Eukaryota; kingdom Metazoa; phylum Chordata; class Mammalia; order Perissodactyla; family Rhinocerotidae; genus Ceratotherium; species Ceratotherium simum. The sequence continues at coordinate 13,169,799 of NC_141925.1, forward strand.
GGGAGGAGGAGGGATTCATTCAAGGATCTCCTCCAAGAGAAGGCCGTGGCCTTGAGCAGACTTGAGTTCTATCTGTAAGTCAAAGATACCAGACTCTGAGGAAACAGTGTGTCAGAAAGGAAGAAAACTGGCAAACCTGGGGTCTCAAACCAGAGGAGGCCGTGAAGAGGGGAGGCAAACCCCCCGTGGAAAGAACGGCAGCAGACAGCGGGGACCGAGGCCACCGGATCTCATCTCCCAAGGCAGTGTGCCAAGGAACACTGGGATGCACAACAATGACAGCAGTAGTTTTTTAAAAAATCAACAAAAGTAATAAGGGGAAAAAAAAATTCTTTTGTCCACGAGTATTTTAAGCAAATTTCTCTACCATAAACCTTCTCAGAGTCTTTAATACACACTGGGAACCTGCAAGAGAAGGGACAGTTCCTAGACTTAGCTGGCCATGGAAAGCCTTTTGTCCTGGAACATCCATTAACATTGCCTAGAACCAGTGTTCACATAATAGATAATTAACAGAGTTTAGAAAATGCTGGGTTTGATATTGTGAAAGAAAACCAGAGCTGGACAGTGGTTAAAGCAGTGAAAACAGATTTTATTCAGGCCTACAGCAATAGAGGAAAAGAGACCTCAGCGAAGAACTGGGCTCAATTCTGAATACAACAAGAAAAGTGGGGACTGACGACCAAAAAGCAGGTTTGGCGGGGGAGGGGTGCCAGTGGATGGAAAATTACTAAAAAGAGAAGATTACTTCGGGTAAGGGGTGTTCCTGCTGAAGGCAGGCCAGGGTGATCAGATATCAAGGGGGCAAGATTCTCTCTAACACCAGGCTATGCAGGCCCATCAAGGATGGGGGTGGGGATAAGGTTGAGGTCTAGTCTAGAAGGCGGCTCAGAGGCGCCTGGTTCAAGTTTGGCCAAGGAGAGTTTTTGTCAACATCTTTTAATTATTTAGTTATCAATCACACACTTATATAACAATGGTATATCACTGTTTTCTTACATTTTTGCTGGATTTTACTTGTTAATATCCTACTCAGAATCATTTTTTTCGGGGGGACTATATTAGGTTTGGAATTAAAGTTATTTTGGCTTCATAGAATGCAGTGGTGCACTCTTGTTTTTTTTCAACATGGCTTAGAATGGTTTTTAAGAAGTTGGAGTTATTTGTTCTTTAAAGGTTAGTTAAAACCCACTTATTAACCCATTTGGTCCTGGTGCCTTTTTCAGTGGTAAAATTTCAGTATCTTTAGTCTCTTTTGTGGTAACTGGTCTAATTTTTAACTTCTTGAGTCAATTTTGATAATTTTTTCTAGGATCTTATCTATTTCCTCTAGGTTTTTATATTTATTGCCTAAGAATTGCACGGACTATTCTCTTACCATTCTCCTAATGTTGAAGTGCCATTCTTGAAAGGCTACCTGGGTGACCTGCCAGTCAACCTTCTTTTCTGCCCTGTATCTGACTGCTAAGTCACTTGAAGCCACCACACAGGCCATCTCATTCAGAAAGAGATAACAGTAGCAACATCCAGCCTGGTGCAGAACAGAAGCACCCCAGTTCAGGAATCAGGAGCCAGGGCTTTCCTCCTGGCTTGTCACTCACGTGGGCAGGGTGCCTGCACCTCCCTCTGCCTCAGTTTGTTCATCTTTAAAATGACCGATTGGTCCCTTCCAACTCTACACCCTCTCATCTTGACCACTAGGTAATTCAGAAATACGCAATTCAACAGTTTGCAGTACCATCATTCTAAAGAACCTTTAGCACTCGCACCTCAACTAAGTAAGGCAGACTCTTCAGAAGTTCCGTCAGGGTCATGAAGCCATATTCACAGGGGTTGAGCGGAGTACTGTGGGTAGTTTCATAATGCCTCTTGAGCTCATCAACGGAAAGATGGGCGGCTCCTTCCCAAGACATCAACAGCACCAGCAGCTGGGCAGTGAGAGAGCGCAGGGACTTGCGGTTGATCAGCTGAATCTGTTTGCCAGACTCCATATCAGCAACCTGGGGAAAACAAGAATTCAACTTTTACGAGCTCAAGAGAGACAAGCTGGGCCACACCCAGCTGGGCTAGTTTCATTTTGGCTAATAAGACCAATAGAGGAAAAACCTCTAATTCTTTCTCTCAAACTAAAGTGACGTGAGTGGGTCTGTTTTCAGCTTCTTCGGGACATGAGAACAACACTACAGATGAGACTGAGTAGAAATTCCTCTCTCCCTCCCTGCTGCTCCATAACCAGAAACTTCATTAACACCATCCCCTCTCTTAGGGCATTCTTTCCACTCCCTCCACGAGGAGGAGATAAGACTGGCCAGCGGACATCCACTGGCCCAAGCTCACGGATTAAAGGTTATGGGAGGGAGGGAGTGTGTGTGTGTGTGTGTTGTTTAGATTGCAGGCGACACTCCACAGGGCTGCTCTGCAGACTCAACTCTCCAAGGCCCACTCTGACTACAAGGCAAACCGCATTCTTCTAAACCATCATTACTAGCCAAAAAGCTGGTATTTTCATGTCTGACTACATGTCTACTCCTCAATTCTTTCAGATTCTCAAGGAGTTACAGGGTGTAAGTGATGAAGTGCATTAGGACGGAAACTTTGTGAAAAAGACACAGGCTATCATTTGGGGATGAAACAGCCTGTGAAGAGACAAGCCATTGGTGACTGAGACCCACAAGCCTTGCTGGGGGGACAAGTCCGTGAACTGAGCCTTTGCTGGAATTAAAACAGGCACAGCGTCAGCACACACACTGCTTAGGCGTTGGTGAGGCAAACCAATGCTGACTACTACAGCTTGCTTTTCCCTTTATCTGGCTTTCCAGCCAGGACCACAGGGCTCCGTGCCTACAAGGGCTGGGTAATCATGAGTTGTACTCTCTGGGACTTTGGCTCTTTAGAGGCAGAGAGAGGTGGGCGGCACTTGAGGAGCCATCCCCATATCAGTGTGTCCTAATCTGGTTCTGACGCTCACCCAGAGCCAAGGCAGGAGGTTGGTGGGTAGACCCCCACTCCGCTTAGCATAGTTATGGATTTGTGGAGATTCTGACTATCGATTTCCTTCTCAGGAGCAGGGTTTAAATAATCAACAGATACACGTCCAGGGGAGTCTCAGTCGTCATCTTAGATGCTCAGACCATTACTACTACTCCAGCTTTTTAAGAAGAAAAACCAAAAACCCGCTCTTCCCCCCACCCAGGAAGATTCACCCTGAGCTAACATCTGTTGCCAATCTTCTTTTTTTTTTTTTTGCTTAAGCAAGATTCGCCCTAAGCTAACATCTGTGCCAATCTTCCTCTATTTTTTGTATGTGGGTCGCCACCACAGTAAGGCCACTGACAAGTGGTCTAGGTCCACGCCCAGGAACTGAACCCGGGCTGCTGAAGGGGAGTACACCAAACTTAACCACTACGCCACGGGGCCAGCCTCAAAAACCCACTCTTCTGATGCTACTTAGATACATTTCCTGATTCTCAACCCTGGCTACACATTAGAATCACCTAGGGAGTTTATAAAAAATGCCAGTGCTCAGAGCACCCTCAGACCAATTATTTAAGAATCTCAGAGGCAGGGGTGAAGTCTGGGCATCAGCATTTCCCAGAAGCTCCCTGGAAGATTCCAGTAGCAGCCAGGGTTGCACACTAAAGCCTCTGCCATCTTTACTGCTCACACCCAAACTCCCCAACCACTCGCCCTGATTCATCAAAGCCTTTGGTCATGGCTTGGTCTTCCTATCCACCAAAACCCACCACTGCCACCATCCTGGGCAACTGAACATCCAGCGGACTTGTCCCACACCATGGCCTTTCAGTTCCTCAACTTTCTCATCTCCAGTGACATCCTCTCCTACTCAATTCCACTCTAGACACCCATCCCCAGGGTCACACTTGGGATCCTGTCATTGCCCACTTCCAAAACAACTCATGCATCCCGTGTACAAAAGGAAGCCCAGGGCAGACACTGGAGTGACAGACAAGAAAGAGATTCCAATGTTCCACTCCTCTTACCTTTCTTCAACTCGGCCAGCACTGACTCCTACCTCCTTCCAATTCACAAGCCCTCTCCTCTCTTCACTTTCCTCTTTCATCCATCTTGGCGCTGATGGGCCATTAATTCATTAACACTGTCAATACTCTAAACTCCTTCGTCCCTACACCCTTTTGCACCCATCTGGCAAAGACCCACCTTGAACCCAACCATCTGCTTTCCCTGAGCTTGCACCTCAGCAGCCACGGCCCAACTGTCTCTACAGGAAATCTACGAGCACCAGCTTCCAGTGAGCCCTCCATACTCCCAGATCCCTTACCCAAATTCCTCAGGTCACTCTCCCACGCACCACAACGACAATTCAGACCTTCTCCATGCTCTTCAACCTTGAGCCCTGTCTCTTTTCTCCTCTCTCCTTCTACTTGACAGAGAAATACTCTTGGAAGGTAACTTCCTCCTTGTCCTGGTGACAAACATCAAACTTACCTATATCTGCATCTACCCTATCCTCCTTCCCTTCTCTCGAAACATAACATCCGAACCATCCTTCCTTCCACTGAATGCCAATTCCCACATCTCCTGCCTCCTCAGGACCCTCACCCCCCTCATCCTTTCTCGCCTTTGTATATCTATCTTCTCTCTCTCACGCAGATCCTTCTCAGCGGCTCTCAACCACGCTCAAGTCTCTCCAACTGGAAGGAAAAAACACAACCCAAAAACTCACTTGCTCACTCAGCCCCATAGTCTTGAGTCGCTGCCCTCTCGCTCTGCTCCCTCACAAGTAAACAAACTGGAGAGCTGTCTGGATTACCTGCCACCATTTTCTTGCCTCCTCCTCCTCATCCCTCGACCCACTCCACTGTGGCTTCAGTCCCCCCATCACACTGTTGTTGACCTCGCTTGCCAGCAACACCAAGTGCCCCCCGTTGGCTAGATCCGAAGGTCACATTAGTCCCTGTCTCACTTGCCCTCTCAGCAGCATGTGCTGGGGCTGGCTGTTCCTCCTCCTTGGCCTTGGGTGGTCCACACTCCTGGTGTTCTTCCTACTCTTGGAGCTGTGTCTCTGTGCAGGTTCTTCCTCCTCTGACCAGTACGTAAACAGACGCCTTCCAGACCTGTGACTGGGGCTGCCCCCACTTCGGATGTTTTCCTTTCCATTTCTTCCTCCTTGTAGTGAGTTTTCTTGGTCCTGCAGTGGAGGCAGCCTGCAAACTGTTCAGCTGCTCTGCCCAGGACTGGGAGGGTCAGTTCAGTCCAGGGCGGGGAAGAGGAGGAAGTTACCCTCTCCAATCCATTACCAGCAACAAAGGCAATTCTCAGCCCTAGCGTGCTCCTAAACCTACTTCTTCAGTGAGTCAGAATCTGGAAGGGAGATGAGATCTGTGATTACTGTCTCCCAAAACTTCAGAGACAAAGATCTGCTTAGAAGGATCCAACTTCAGGTCAGCAGTAGAGACTGACACATCTGAGAATAAACACTCTAGGATAAACCAGTGACCTCACCAGTTCACAAAGACATTACTTTAGCAAGGCCACTAATAAACACAAAGGCAAGACCAAAAATCTCAATTGCCAAACCCAAGTCCTCTCCTCTTACCTAATAAGGTGTTAGTGACAGACAGAGCAAGTTGCAAGGCAGTAAGCAGTGCAAGGTGCAAATACATACGTGCAAAAGCACACGTCAATATCCCAGTGAGGATTATGCCACCACGTGTTTTACTCCATGAAAAACAAAAAATCTGGTTACCTTTACAACATGGCAGAGTTTCTGTGTTAAAGCCGAAACTGAACTGACATCATAGTCTTGGAGACGAAATGTGTAACCAAAGGTTTTAGCATATTCTGTGAGCAGATCTGTCATCATAAGGCAGTTATCTTTTTGGGACCGAAGGAGTTTAACAAACTGGGCAGCCAGAGCTTTGAATCGTTCTACCTCTGTCAAAGTCAGGATTTTCTCTTCTCCACATTCCAATACCTTGGAAAACACACAGGAGGAGGAAAGGGACATTGAACAAATTATGACTGTTTGTGGAATTAAATGAGATGAAAATGTATACTAAAAAGCCCTTTAGTGTTCTTTAATGGATACAGAGTTTCAGTTTTGCAAGATTAAAAAAGTTCTGGAAATTGGTTGCACAACAATGTGAATCTCTTAGCACTACTGACCTGTATACTTAAAAAGGGTTAAATAGATAATGTGTATTTTACCACAAAAATAAAAGATAATGTGTATTTTACCACAAAAATAAAAAAGAAAATTTTAGAAGCACTTTAGGGGTCAAAAATAGTAATATTAATAAAATCAACAACAAAAATTTGGTTTAACTTAGCAATCGCTTAACAGCCAAGCATTTGTGTCACCTCCTGTACTCATCTCTGCCTCCAACATAACAGATCTGAAAAGTATGGAGCCAATGAGAGATAGTCAGTTAAGAAATCAAACTATTTAATCTTTTCAATAATTACCCTAAAACAAATTTGAAGAATGATCTATTTCTTTACTGAAGGAAAAACCACATTTACCTAAAAATACTAATGAGCCAACAACATGTATCTCTGGTAGAAATATTTCAATCTTCTCAATTTCAGTATTTCTGATTGAAATATTTCAAATTTTCATCCTATTTCCTAACTGCCTGCTTCTCAGGAATAACGGCCTGAAAATTAAAAAAATTTCCCCCATACATTAATCAGAAAAACAGAATTAGAATTTCCCCACTTACTTGTAAAATATCAGGTATGGCTTCAAAAAGTTCAAGTAGTTTGGTAAACCCATAGTAGGCGAGTTTGCACTGCCGGCCGAAGTGGTGATGGTAAGAGGGGATGAACTTATTAAAGGGCATCCGGAAATGCGGCTGGTGCCGCAGCAGATCAACCACATCCTTGGAGAACTGTTTTGTCCTTTCTATTTCATCCTGGGTACGTTCTTTAAAAAATAAAACCACCATGAATCACAACCTTCTTCTACCCATTTGTATTTAATATTATCACTGTAGTTAGTCCTATGCACAGATTACAGGTGATATCATCTTTGCCTTCTAAACACACACCACCTAAAACACACTCTTCTCTCTGAAGATGGATTTCAAACTCGCTCAAGGGCAGACCACCAGGAAGTCATGATACATTATGGTTTACTATGAAATATACATACACGCCTATGTAATTTCATCTTACAAGCTAGAAATAATTTCTCTAGCCACCCCTGTCCTCCCACCCCTACATTATATATATGAACTTGACACTCATACAGGTCTCTGTGCTTGAAAAAGTAATCTAAAAATTATTTCTATGAAATCACACTTCTGAATATTCACATGATTTTTGTTTATTCATCTGATCTTAGGTAAAAGATGCTAGTAGACGAGTATTAAGCATCAAAAGTCTAACAAAAATGCAGGCAGGAAAACACTTAAGCTTAGACTTTTGTTTGTATTAATTTTTAAAACAGAATTGAGAAAAGACTGACGTGACTCATTTTAGCTTTAGAACACTATGATTTCCTGGACATCAGTGTTCTACAGGAGCACAGTTTAAGAACCACTGATCAATAATAGTGGGAGAACATGACAGTATGTAGATTTAATTTTATCTATCCTATGTCCCAGACCTCAGCGGGAACTACTAAAAGGTGAAAGATAAAGCATTCGTTTGAGTTTTCTTTCCTTCTCAAGTGTGCACGGTAAAGTAGCTCAGCGGTAAAAAGAAGAGACAAGAAACAGCCAGGTAACTGACGTTCAAGTGGGTAATGACAGCATAAACAGCCAGACAGGCTGAAGGAGGCATTCTAAGAAAGTGCTGGTTACGCCCTTTTCCCCTTAGAGTGAATTCTAAAAAAACTACCTGGCTTTTCTTCTTGACAAGTGACTTCACCTACTCTGACAACCTAGGATCCACTGCATAGCAGAACAGTTTTCACACTGCACTTTCCACGGAATCTTCAGGAACCACAGAGAAGGAGAGGAAAAGCGCATCCCTGTATGATCCATGTTAAAATAACCATGGAGAGAGACAACTGTCTTTCAGCAAATTTAAGTCGACATACCTCTTTTGGGGATACAAATCACCATTTCGGTATCTTGTTGGGACAGGCAGATGGTTGTGTCTGGGATTTCTGATAAAATATCAATCAACTCACAGACGCCATATTCGGTGACATCCCAGTCCTTTGAGAAACACCTAGATTTTAACAATGGAAATGGGGAAAGAACAAGAAATATCATTTGCCAAAATAACTTTACAGGTTTTCTGAAAGAATGCCAAACAGAAAAGTTAGTTATTTAAAATTTGGGGGAAGAAAAAGTGTTTTAAAATATTTGCTTTTTTTTTTTTTTTTTTTTTTTTTGCTTCTCATCAACTCACCAATGATAAGCCTGCGAGAATTCTCTCACAATGACCTGTTTGCTGGCCTGGGATTTGAGAAGTTTTAGTAAATCCTGAGTGAAGCGCTTCACCTGGGCCCTGTGGGTAAGGGTCAACAAGCGTTTGGAGCCCATTCCAAGGATCTGCAAATCAAACACTTTGATTACTTATACTCCTAAGACCTTGGCAGATACTGACTTTCTTGATGATGGCTCTCTCTGTTCTGTTGCCACCCTCAGAGAACAACTCCCTTGATGTACGAAAGCTGCATTTTGAAATGCACGTAGATCAACAAAATGTAGGCAGTTAGAAGGAACAAGTGGTCAAGTGCCTGGGACTCTTTTTCTCCCCTGCACACTCTTTTCTCAATAGTCACGAGTACAGAAATGTAAAGCACATTATCAGTATGGGCAACTAATTTTGTCCCTAAAACATAGTTAAAGTTTTTCAGGCCATTTTTACAAGTGGGAAGCTATTATAACACTGCAAGTTAACAGGCAAAGACTTCTTAGGAACTAATGCTAGGCTCCAACCCAGTAACTGGTTGTCAACTCGTTTCTAAAAAAGGTAAGCCCATGTTACAGCAGCTCCTGTGTACTAGTGAACAGTTCTGGAGAGGGCTGTGCTAGGAGGAAGGTGAGTCTACAGAGATTAGAATGAAAATACTCCTCAGTGCTCTTGAGTTCCTTTAAGTTGGAAACTCACAGCTTTCTGAAAAACTGAGAAGCCACCTTTTGTATATGTTTGCTGCATTCTGAAGAAAGCTTTTATAGGATGTTTTGCTCTGAACTGACTTCTTAGGAATTAATTAGGTTACTAGCAATCCTGTTTCTCCGGCTAGAGTAGCCAAAACCATGGAACAATATTTCCATCTTTAAATAAATAATCGCTTAGCATTCCTTACCTGCAAGACATGAGGCACTGCTTCTAATAACTCAATCAGCTTGGAATAGCCATAGTCTGATACCCGGCACTGCTTTGCAAAATGATGGTGATAAGATGGGATGAAATTACTAATTGGTATGACACAGGATGGTTGGCTCTTCAGTAAGTCAATCACTTCTCTACTGAACTGGATCAGCTGGGGGTTACCCACAGGACTTTTAGAACGCAGAAGCCAAGGGTCTAGATACGTGGGGAGAAAAGAGAACATGCATCAGACACACAGCATGATTTCACCAGCTGAAAGAAAGGTAACCAACCTTGCACTCCCTCACTTAAGCTCAATCATGAGCAAGTAGATGAGACCAAAAAGCTGCTTTACTTCTCAGCTTCTACACTCGGGACCCATACGCTCAAGAGGCCAGCCAACTCACTCACGGGCTCACAAATGCTTCCTCACGACTTCCTGAAGTCCAGTAGCCAAAGCAAAGCACAGTTCACCAGAGCATTAACTTGAAGCAGAAGTGAAAGTACACAGGAAGTTTCCAGCTTACAAACTGGTTGTATTTCAAAGATCCATTTGTAACTTGGTCACGTGGATCATACTTTCCCACAGAAACAAAGTTATAAATGGCCATCAAGCAGGTAGCCCAGAAGAGCCTAATTAATCCACAGAGCAGCTGAAAATGTTGCCCAGGAAACCATGGAAAGCAATAATGTAAAACTAGTATGACATAAAACTAAGAAACAGATTTTCACGTTTATCTTGAATGTTTGTATAACTAAGAAGTTTTAATTATAAAAGTATATAAATAATCAGATGGAAACCTTTATAAGGGACTAGCGGGTTAACTGGTGGTCTAGTTGTTCACATGCAGTGCTCTCATCGCCACAGCCAGGGTTCATTTCACGGTCAAGGAACCACACCACCCATCTGTTGGTTGTCGTACTGTGGCAGCCATGTGTTGCTGTGATGCTAAAAGCTATGTCACTGGTATTTCAAATGCCACCAGGGTCACCCATGGTGGACAGGCTTCAGTGGAGCTTCCAGATTAAGACAGACTAGGAAGAAAGACCTGGTCACCCACTTCCAAAAAAACCGGCCATGAAAACCCTATGAATAGCAGTGGGAGCACTGTCCGATAGAGTGCCGGAGGGTGAGAGGATGGCACAAAAACACCGGGCAGGGTTCGGCTCTGCTGTACACAGGGTCGCTAGGAGTCAGAATCGACTCGACAGCACTAACAACAAAGTGGGCTAACGACACAGGGGAAAGGAGGGAGCAGCAAAACATGCAGACCTGGAGGGGACGGAGGGGAAAGGCAGGGGGAGGTGGGTAAGAAGTTTTGGTACAAACAGAGCTCCCTGGTTATCCTTAGCTTTCCTCCTGTAGGGCAGAGGGAAGTGGAAGGAGAAGAGGAGGAAGCGTTGAGGCCAAAGAGAAGGGAGTGTCGACATGAAGGCAACCATTTACAGTGCTGTTCACAGGCAACAGGATGAGCCACCTGCATCTCGGGGGATGCCCCAAACCCAGAAACTCACCCAAATCTAGGTTCAAATGTCCTGGTCCTTTAGAGTTAAAGCTATTTTCACATTTCAGACATATTGACCAAAACGAATTTCAAAGGTAAACCTGCATTCAGAGATATGTCCTTCAAACACTTGAAACTATTTTTCAAAGGCCGGTCAAAAAGTCGAAAAGCTTCACAAAATTAGGTAGCTAAAGAGACTTTTAACTACACAATTTGGGTTTGAAATTTTACATGATTTATGCTGGCACTTTCAAAGAGTCTAGTTCTGCCAAAGCTTCAGCACTTGACAGAGTTGTTAAAAGGTCAAAGGAGACACCCATGGTGCTTTACACTTGGCGAACAGTGCTGCTGTTTAAGACGAAAGCCAACAGCCTCCACTCACAGGAGCTGGCGGCTCAGAAGGAACAATCCCTGACACCCACCTGTGTTGGGAGGAGGGGGCTTGTTGTGAATCCATTTCACCACTTTGACGCCATTCTGTGCAGTGGCAATGTTCACACCTGGAACACAGGTGATGAGGTGTTCTAAGGGAACACCCCCCTGGTTTTCCTGCACTACTTCTAGTTCACCAAACTCTGCGGAATAACAATCTGGAAAGCTGCAGTGGAAAACAAAAAGGTTAATTAAAATAACAGAAAAGCAAAACACCTGCTAAACAGAAGCCTTTACGCTAACGTAGCCATTAGTAAATTATTTTTGTTCAAATGCCAACAATTTGTGTTTGAAAGTTAAACTTAGAGTCCCAGGGAGGCAATCACTGTGGTATTTCCCTCTTTGATGCATTCTGATGGTACAAGAAATTCCTGGACAATTTTCCAGCAGAGGGAGTTAAAAATAAGGCAGCTGGGTTCCAAGTCAGTTATTTATCTGCTTTAACATATCGGTGGCCTTAAGGCAACTTAGTCCTGTGTCGGCCCCTGTATCAAATCTACCACATGGCTCATGTGTGGTCAAACAGACTTCCAAAGAATGGTTTTCTCTTTCAAATTTTGCAATCTACCACTATTTGAGGTTGGGTACTCTCTCGTAGCACACGTGCATCCTTCTAGTCTAGCACTTATAATGATCTTGTCTCTGTGAGAAGAAACTGTCCTATTCGTGTTTATGTTTCTAAAATGCAGCGCAAACACAAATTTTCTCGTTGAAGTATTGAGTGAATGAATCCCATTTCAGACTGACTTTAATTTTTAGCAAGGCTAAAATGTCAGGATGAAGCATTCTACAATACTTGCTCCGGGAGAGGTGTGGGCAGAGGGCAGACTGTCTCTAGAGAGGAGAACTAAGGCATCATATCGCAATGGCTTTGACACGTTCACCTTAATAAAGGCACAGTGCCCTCATGTGTCTGCAGAAGACTATGAACCTGGGGCGCAAACGTCTTCAAAGAGAGAATCACAAAAGGAATCTTATAGGAGTCTGGATCAAATTCATGTTCACTGCAGAAAAAAGAACACAACAGTTGACATTTCTCAGTGGTCTAAAACATTCGCAAGGTAATTCTAACAGATATTCCACGACCTTATACAAAAGGATTATTTCTAAAGAGATACGAGCATTTTACCTGAAATCCTTATTGGAACAATGCTGTCTGCAGACAGGTTCGTGATATTCTAACTCTTCAAATATAATTGGGCTGCAATTCGTCGAGGAGCCATCGTGTGACTGGGAAGACCCCAAGGGGCTCTGGCGGGCTTGACTGCTGGGTAGGAGACACACCAGTCTTCCGTTTCCTTGTTCACGGATTGCGACCGTGTCTGCTAACTTATATAAATCCGACACATTTAACTTGTGTCCAAACCTGAGAGCAAGGAAGAAGAGCGAGTTGCTGACTTAGAACATTTTTCTTGGATTACACAGAAACAACTGTCCTGTTTAAATAAAGGGCTATAACCAAGAATAGTTCCTCTGTCTCTTCGAAAGTAAAACTGGAATAATTCTATAAATTCATTCACTACTGAGCCAGTGATGTTGGCACTCCTTCAAGTCATCTTTGGCGCACTGCCCATTACAATGATTATATCATTCTGCAAGTGATCTCACCTAATTTCTTGCGATGGAAAGCTATCTGATATGACCTCGTTCAACTTGGCTCCCCTTCACTTCCAAATCCCTCTACAATACCTCTCACCATCTCTGCTCTCCTCCCTCAGAGGAGGTAGACTCCTTTCCAGCTACCCCCGCCTCACCTGTGCCTTAACCTCATGATCCACACTTCCTCTGAGACTAGACTCCTCGATACACCTCTGACTTGTGTCTTTCACACTTGAAGCTTAAAGGCACAGGCTCTGAAGGCAGACAGATTTGAGTTCATATCCTGGCTCAATCTATATGACCTTAGTCAAGTTATATAACCAACCCGGGCCTCAGTTTTCTCATCTTAAAATGGGGTGATGATACCCACCTCACAGGGTTGATGTGAGGATTCAATATGATTATGTATGGAGAGCCTGGCACATGGTAAGCGCTCATTAAATGGTAGCTGCTCCTCCAGTGGTTCTTCCCAGTGCCCCACATACACGCTCAGATTTCCCCTCTACCGAAATCAGTCTCACATCCTCCCCCCACCTCATTCATACTCTGTCCTGCTCTTGCAGACGTACGTCCTCCTTCGTGCTCTCACTCTCAGTCTCGTGCTCTCTTGTCTTCCCTATAAGGAAAACAGCTAGTCTCTCAGGAGTTGCTTCTGCTGTTTCACCATCCAGTCTGTCATCTGTTCCCTCCCGGATTTTAACCACAGGACTCTTCAGAGATGGCTCTCAAGTCACCAGCGGTCTCCTCCCCTCTAAACCTCACACCACATCCTCAATCCCTTCGATGCTGCAGGCCATCCCCACGTTCCTGATAACACCCTCACCTCTGGGTTCTCGCCCACTCTCTGTCCCTGGTGGCATTCCATCCAGTTCTGCCCTTCTGTTTCTCCTCCCTCTCCTCTGATCTTAACTGCTCCTATGTTTTTCATGATCACCTTTAGGCAAATAACTGCTGTATCTTCAGAGCTGACTTCTTTCCTAAGGGAGACTCCAAATGTGTAGAAGACCACTTGAACTCTCTACCCAGACATTCCAATGGCCCCCTAAAACTTGTATGGCAAACCCAAGATCAAAAACTCATTGTACCTCCTAAACACACTTTCTTTATTTCTCTATTTCCAGTTTAACCATACAATCATCCTTCCAGTCATCCAGAGCGAAAAATGCAGAATCAAACTGACCCCTACTTTTTACCTTGCCTGCTACAGAACATTAGTTACCAAGGCCCATTTCACCGTTTGAAACTTCTGTGCTATCTAGTTCCTTCTGTTCCAACAGCATCTGCTCAGCACCGGGACTGGTGCAGCGCCTTCCCCCTTCTGTCTCCTTCCCTCCCCTGCTCATTGCATCTCAGACACTACTGCCGCCAGAAGAGACTCCCTGAAGCGCAGTTCCTGCCCCCACCCCCTCCCCTTCCCTCACTCCTCCAATACTTCAGTGGCTCCCATTATCCACGAAATAACAGTCAAGCTCCTGGTTCTTTCCGTCCTCTGTATCCTGAAAGCATTTTCTCCTTGCCCCTCTTTAATGACAGCTTTCTTTGCTCTATAATTTGTGAATGGTTTCTCTTCTCTTCAAGACATAACTCCTCAAGGACAAGGGCTGTGTCTTCCCAGCTCTGCATTCTGCACAGAGCCTCAGCCTTTCTTTCCACTAATACTTGTTGAGCACCTACTATACACCGGGTGTGAAGACATGGTATCGGGTCAGATGCAGTGCCTGTTGTCCCTACAGTCTAGAAGGTGCTCAAAAAGCTTCACTCAATGAATAACAAAACTAATCAGTCAACTGGAAAAAATGAAAGGACAGCTTTGGGGACTAAGGTCTAAATTTGCTAAATATGAAAGAATTTTTAAGATGTATGTCAAAATCAGAATTTAAATCTGAACAGCACTGTCTTTGTCTCATTTCCTCCACCAGGCTGGAAGTTCCTTCAGAGTTGCTACCACAGTTTTATGCATAGAAATCACCAATCAGTGTTGACTGGATCAATGAAAAAAAAATAAACCTAACTTACTTTTTTTCATAGATATCTGTAAATTTAAAAAGAGGCAGACAACAGGCAGGAGCATCTTGAAGAATAGAAATTGTTTCTGCACTGTAAGATAAAATTGAATCAATTAGAGAACAGACCACTTCCTCTCCATTCAAAATTGTATTTTAAAAACAGTTCATAAAATTGATTAACCAACGTATATGCAAACCAAATTTACGAATTTCTGATATGTCAGAATTTATTTTCCAGAAAAATTTAAAGAAAGGACTTTAGGGACAAGGCAATTAAAGAATATTAAGTCACACACTGGGATTTTTATCAGACTCAAGCATAGTGCTTTCCATACCTGTATCAGGAAGACACTGACCACTCAGTGAGACAAACACCTTGTTAATGCAGAGCAAAAGGCAGAATATCTCTATACATATATCAATATGTATACAATATATCTATACCAATATCTATACAATATATCTCTAATATATTCTTATGTTAGAGATATGGGAGTGGAATTCTCATAGTTGAGGATACACAATTGAATACAGTATCTCAACTATGGTTTTTTGTTTTGTTTTGAGGAAGACTGGCCCTGAGCTAACATCCGGGCTCAGGCTATCAGGGGCTCATTGGCCCTGTTGCCCATCTTCCTCTTTTTTTTTTTCTCTTTTTTCTCCCTAAAGCCCCCAGTACATAGTTGTATATCCTAGTTGCAGGTCCTTCTAGTTATATGTGGGACACCACCTCAGCATGGTTTGATGAGTGGTGAGTAGTTCTGCACCCAGTATCCAAACCAGCGAACCCTGGGCCACCGAAGCGGAACACGCAAACTTAACTGCTGCGCCCCAGGGCCAACCCCTCAACTATGGTTTTAAAAAACAAAAAGGCACCAAAAAACACTCAGAGGGAAAACAAAAAGCGAAACTGTTAAGAGTGACTGGCTTTGAGCCATAGGATTATGGATGATTTTTTCCCCGTGCTTCTATGTTTCTGAACTTTCCAAATTGTCTTTAATGAGTATCATTTTTATTCTAGGGGAAAAAAACATAATTTAAAATTTAAAATAATGGTGAAGTATATGTCAGAGAAAAGATCTTTGAGAGCCCAAACAGATATTCAGGAGTGAGTCCTGTTTTACTAGTTCCCCCTAAAACAGAGAGAGCAAAGAAGAATCAAAGCGCATTATGAATAAAATCATTACCAGATTCCTAAGATGGATACAGTCGTAATGTAGACTTATGAGGCTGGGTGTCTATCTGACATTAAGGATGTATCTGCAAGTTGAGAGCTTGGAGCTCTGTATATCTACCCTTTATAGACAACTCCATCTTCTACTAAGATTGGAAGGTAATATTTCAGTCATTCCAGCTTCTAAACTTTTATTATAGAGTTCTACTATTTTTAGAACCTGTTCTGGAGATGTGGCGTATTATTTTACTCCTAAGTGCCTGCCAAGTTTAAGCTGTACTTCACCTTTGATTACTGACTTGAACCAGAGTCAAATTATTCTAATCAGTTTATTTCTAACTTACTATTTCTTTTTTTTTTTTTAAACTTTATTTATTTTTCCCCCCAAAGCCCCAGTAGACAGTTGTATGTCATAGCTGCATATCCTCCTAGTTGCTGTATGTGGGACGTGGCCTCAGCATGGCCAGAGAAGCGGTGCGTCAGTGCGCGCCCGGAATCCGAACCCGGACCGCCAGTAGCGGAGCTCGCGCACTTAACCGCTAAGCCACGGGGCCGGCCCTAACTTACTATTTCTAACTTCTGGTTTATTTCTAACTCTATCAATTAAGAAAAAGCATTATTGCATATGTAATCATCAAAGACAGTTGGGAATGGGATAAAACCTATTTTTATTATTTCCAAAATTGTTCCTGGACCAAAATATTATTTCCTGAAATAAATTGTTTTTTACCTCAGTAAAGAGAGTGATTTATTAGCAGTTCCTGTGGCCAGTGAGACCAGGATCTTCTTGCTGCCAATTTTGTATCTGTGGAGGCTGTTCACCGCGCTGATTGCTTCTTGTAAATTTTCCATCTGAACAACAGCCTTGAGCTGATAATCCGTATGGGGGCTGAGCTCAACACTCTTCACCTGCAGCAGTGAAAAGGAAATGGAAGGCTGTGTCCACCTAGAACACTGTCATCTTAAAACTGAAGGTGAATCAGGAAGGACCACGTGTGTGGACTTCAGTGCTTCCAGAGGGAACTTGACTGAACTCTGCATGTCTGCCAACCAGAACCTAAGTGACCTAGAATGGGTGACCTTCAGGCACATGACACTGGCCTGGCCTGCCTGTGTGCTCTGGCACACACAGCTCTCTGATGCAGGCTCAGGGGCCAGCACATGCAAGGAGTCTTTGGGGTCTTCCCCAGACCCTGCAAAAGCCCAGGGAATAGCCATTGTAAGAATATAGAAAAGTGCATTTTTAGCAAACTGCACCTAAAAACTGAATCACATACAGAAAGATATTAACAAAAACAGGCAACATTATTTTAGAATCCTATTTCCATATTTTAGGAGCCAGAGCTAACTAAAACTTGTCAGTGTTTTATTTCCCACAGTGCCATTTAAATCCCTGCCCATGACCACAAGTGCTTCTCTGCTAGGTTTCTTGCTCGCTGGGGTTGTGCCCTAAAAACTGGATGTATAGCACCACCAAGAGCAGACCAGGGGAAAAAGGACAGAGTTCAAACTCATTCGGTAACACCTGCATCCTGGCTGTGGTTAAGCATGTTGAATTAAGTTCTCTCAACTTGAAATGCCAGCAAAGGGTAAAACAAAGGCAAGAACAAGAGGGAACGGTTACCTTGCCATGCCTGGAAAATGCCTCCTGCATGAGCTGCTGCAGCTCCTTCCGGGATAATCTGTAGTCTATGTTGCTGATCTGGATGTCAGCACCATTAGCAAATGGGTCTGGGCAGTCAGCACCAAAGCCCGAATTTGCAATGTTGAAAGCCAGTGGGGATGCTCTGTGTAAAAGGTTTGGAGACATACTCCTGCTTAAAACATACACATTGAGATTATTTTTTAAAAACTGTTATTCTATTGATTTAGTTTATATCATTTAGGCTTTGTTTGAAGCTATACATAGAAAGAGCTTTCCACAACACAAACAAACCAAACATTTGGTTTTCAAATGTGTTTTTATCTTAAACATACCATAGTCCCTCCTCATCCATGGGCGATATGTTCCAAGACCACCAGTGGATGTCTAAAATCGTGGATACTACTGAACCCTGTATATACTATGTCTTTTCCTATACATACATACCTATGATAAAGTTTAACTTATAAATTAGGCACAGTAAGAGATTAACAACAATAACTAATAATAAAACAGGACAATTATAACAATATACTGATAACTGAGACAGGTACTAAGTGACCAATGGGCAGGAAGCATATACAGTGTGGATATGCTAGACAAAGGGATGATTCACATCCCAGGCGGGATGGAGCGAGATGGTGCAGGATTTCATCACACTACTCAGAATGGCG
This sequence comes from Ceratotherium simum simum, assembly GCF_057802395.1. Lineage (NCBI taxonomy): Eukaryota > Metazoa > Chordata > Mammalia > Perissodactyla > Rhinocerotidae > Ceratotherium > Ceratotherium simum. The sequence goes on from NC_141925.1 coordinate 13,188,083, forward strand.
CACAATTTAAAACTTATGACTTGTTTATTTCTGGAATTTTCCATTTAACATTTTCAGACCCTATCTGACCGTGGGTAACTGAACCCTCGGAAAGTGACGACACAGATGAGGGTGGACAGCTGTACACTGATTTAGACTTCTTGTCAAAAGTACTATCTGTTGCCCCCTTATTAACAACCAATGAACTACTTAATATCAAATATTCCTTCACTGGATTATTTAAAGCTAGAGGCAGAAATTACAGGCGGGCCTGATGAATTAATTTTCCACTTTGGGTATTCATTGTTACAAAATTAGCTTGTCACACCAATGTAAGTCATTTAATCTCCCCCGGCTCTGAACAAGCTAGGCAGTCCTGCTCATGTGTTGTAGTCCTTCTCCATATAAGCAAAACTTTTATGTGAATTTTTAGATATAATTTGACAGGTTCAAAGTCACTTTCAACAGTAAGCCTCCACCAGCTCCACAGAACAGCACAACACTAGGAGGAGCTCATGAGATGCAACACGGCCTGATGGCTCCTGTCTTCCAAGCCTCCAGAATGACCGGTGTAAGCTCAGAAAGCTTAGTCAAGGGCCGGCCCCGTGGCTTAGCGGTTAAGCACGTGCGCTCCGCTACTGGCGGCCCAGGGTTCGGATCCCGGGCGGGCACCGATGCACCGCTTCTCCGGCCATGCTGGGGCCGTGTCCCACATACAGCAACTAGAAGGATGTGCAACTATGACATACAACTATCTACTGGGGCTTTGGGGAAAAAAAGGAGGAGGATTGGCAATAGGTGTTAGCTCAGAGCCGGTCTTCCTCAGCAAAAAGAGGAGGATTAGCACGGATGTTAGCTCAGGGCTGATCTTCCTCAAAAAAAAAAAAAAAAGAAAGCTTAGTGAAGGAAAGTGTTACATAGATCGTGACAGTGGTTTCAGAGGCCCTGACTTCTCACAGCTTCCTAGAATTACCCTATGAATAAGAGTAACCACTGTGCATGCGTCTAGTTTGGGCTTTTTCTTCAACATGATGAAGCGATGAGGAAATGGTAAGGATCTTAACATGATTCCCATCATTGGCTACAAAGTCCAGGACGTGCTTCTCCCTCTGACCTCTGCTTACTCTGCTTACCAAGATTCCCACATGGAGAAGGGAGAAATGGCAAGAGGCACTGCCCCTAAATGTTAGCCAGGACCCCCTGGGGTAAAGGGGGCAGGCAGAGGAGGGATGAAGACTTTTGCTGTGCTTTATGCACTTCTGTATCGCTTGAATTCTTTTAAACAACATACTATTTCGACTTCCTTTCTATGGCACGTATCCAACCCCATGGATCCAGAAGTGGAACTTACCGAGAAGACCAAGACTGAGGTGTGAGCAGAGGACCAACTTGTCTTGATGCAATCAACTTGCTAAAAGCCGATGGGTAACTCACTTGGAACGTAGTCTCCTCTTTATCTTTCTTCTCTACAGGAGAACTGGTAACACTTCGGGCACTGAGGCTCTCTTTTCTAATGGAGGGAGAAATTGAAGGCAAAAGGTCATGTGTTTTCCTTCACATCAGACAAGGAACTAAGAGAAAGAGGACTTGCACCTACTTCGGATTGGTTTTATAAACAGATTCTGCCATGCCCGAGCTTTTAGGTGTGGGCGCGGTAGCACTCGAGTTTCTGTGAGCCGGTGCCACCAGCCTCAGGGTACCCTGCTGGGGCTCACTGTTTCTAACACCAGTCTTTGACTCTAGGCGGCACAGCTCCTTCAAAGAGACAAGTATGATGGAGTTTAAAAACCAAGTACCCAAGACGTGTTAGTACAGAAAATACCTGACTTTGAGGATCATCAAAAACGGAAATTAAAAAAGCACACACCAAAAGCCAAGTGGGCACAGAAAACACAGAGACTCAGACCAAACCTACCATAAACTCCAGAAAGCAAGAGGTATCAAGATTACCTGTAAACTTCTCACATTTGTGTTTTTTGTAGCAGATCCAGAATTTGCCTGCGACCCTTTTCCAGGCGTGGCTTTGGCACTGGAAGGCTGTTCACTTGCATCTTTGATGAGGCACAATTTTGGATTCTTAAGTTTTTTTGGAGACTTCACTTTATCGGTAATTGCATTTGAACTCTTTGTTTCACAGAGTTCTCTATTTTTTGGAGTAAATGACACAATGATCCTATTACCAAAGACATCTTCATTTTCCATGCGCTTCTGAGCCCGCTCTGCGCTATCCTGGTTTATGAAGCGGAGAATGGCACTGCAGCCTGTGATACTCAGCACTTTCCCACCACAATTATCGGACAGGCGTCTGAGCCTGTTGCTGATGCTCTTGCCATCTTTATTTGCTGGTAGGTTATAAACATAGAGCAGAGTGTGGCACTGCTGATACAGAGGAAAACGATTACAACAGGTTAACTCACGGGCACACACACAGTTACAAAATAAGAACAGTGAACGATCTCCAAACTTAAGCTAACGACCTTGGAGGGGAGGGAACAGTGACTTAGACGGGAGAAGGTTAACTTATTCAGACTGAAAAACAGAGAAAGAGAAATCTATCTTAAATTATCAATCGAGTAAATGAGATCGGCAAGATGCAACGTTCCAAATAATCAGGTCTACTCTGTTTTGTTTTTTTTTTACCATAAGGAATAACAATCTCCAAAGTGGACAATCTCTCACATAAATACTACATTTGACTAGATTAGAAAAGTGAGCGCCAAACAGAAGCAGAAGGGAGGAAATGTAGCTGTAGCCAAAAGACTAAAACTGTAATGAAGAACAACAAAAGTGAATTATGAGAGCAGCTCCAAAGACTGAAGTAAGGCCTGTGTGTATTTTATTCCCAGGGCCAGACTCTGGTGTCCCCAGCTGCAGGGTGTCCTCAGCACATGTTTATTCTTGGCCTGCGGGGTACTGGGGAACGCAGTGGGACAAGCAGCACAAGTGCTTGAATCAGGAGACTGGGGTCCAATCTCTGCTCTGCTGTAATGTGACCTCCAGTGACCTGTCTCCTTTCTCTAAGTGCTGACTTCCTCTGGCCTAAGAGGATGCTGGATGAGATCATTTCTAAGCCACTTCTGTAACTCTGAAAGTTATTAAATTATGTTAAAACTGCAGTTAATGTCTGGGACTGCCCAGTCTACTGCTTCATCCACATTACAGCTCCTCTCCATTATTACTATTTCTCTAAGAGTTACATAGACATTCTCCCAAAAGCTGACACACAGCTCAGCATTGCAATAAACATTCTTATCCCAAATCGAGACTATCAGAAACACTCATCCTGCTGGAAATATGCTCACCTTCTCCCATCATGTGGCTTAAGAGGCTACAGGTGTAGCAATAACCACTACTCCTAACTGTGCACGTGCATGACAGGGAAAGCAACTACAGAAAACACAGGCTCAGAGGCCTGTTGGAGCTTACGGATTAAATACCTAAAAACTGTCCAGTTACCCCGTTTATTTTTCTCCAACTACACCAGCCAGCTGCAAACCATCACCATATTCTTTACCCATAATACTCTGAAGCAAAAAGGGTAATAATTCTTATTCCACTACTTCCACCCACCTGACACAAAACACTTGCTAGCTTTGGAGACATTGGAAAGTGGGCTGCTGGTAAGGTAAATCTAAAAGTCAATTCTCTATGATATTTTGAAAAAAGAAAAGCAAAACTCATACATGTCAATTCTCTATATATGTAAGAGAAGAACGGATGGTTTCTAAGCCTTATTTCAAAATCTGGCCAGCCTCCTAGAAGGAACAGCCTGACCTGGGCTTGGAGACCCCCTTGTTAAGGGCTGTCTTCAGCCTCCATAATCTAAGGTTGGAATACAGCAAAAAGAACACAAACCCACTTACTGGCATTTTTAGTGGTAACCTGGGGGGCAAGTCCGAAATGAATTCTTCAAATCTGATCAGCTCGTTAGCATGATGCAGCAGTGCTTCTGAGGCCTGGTTTTTATGGACCAAAATTATGTGGAAACCATGCCTGTGTCTCAGGTCACTAAGTTCCAATGCGAAATTGACATCAGCTGAAAGAAAAGGTACAACCCACCCAAACATTAGAAACACTTGACAAAGACAGACAACTCTATTGACACCCACCGAGAAGAAAGGAATGGCTGGACTGCATTCAAAGTTGCTTCACCTTCCCCCTGACCCCCATCTTAAAACAGGAACATATCTCATATCAGAAGAATTAACACAGTAAGACAATTTTACCACATATTTACATTGAATCCCAAGATGCATGTTCCTTCTAGTAGTAAACAGAGCCAATATTAATATTTTGGGGAGCCTCAACTTTGGAAATTATTTATCTTAGATTTTTAAAATTAGCAATACTGGGCCTGGGGTAAAAATATATATACATACGTTACATTTTCTTTAATAAACTTGGCCCCACAAGAATCCTTACTCAAGTTCCAAGAAGACACTACAGAAATCCATGTAGACCCAATTTTTTTTCTAAACAGTTTGCAGAGATAAGCATAAATATGTCCTATGTATTTTAGCCTCTTTGGGGGCACATTTTACTTTAACGTGTTTTGGCTTCTATGATAATTCCCACAAAGTGAGTCTAGCTGAAATTAGCAGATGTCTCTACACTTACTTGACACAAGAACTACAGTGGCTGGAGCGGTGTGAGTATTTGCAAACCTTCGGAGACTCTGGCGAAGTTTATCATCAGCAGCATTTTTTGCAGTAGCATTGATGTGGGCAACGGTTACCTGTATGAATTTAGAACGAGGGCAAACAAGCAAGAGCGGAGGTTAGAAAATCACTACACAGTCTGCCCACATCTTAACAGACAGTCCTTGAGGGAAGAACTCCTTTACTATTATCATTGCCACTTAGGAACGGAAAAAAATTACAACCAGATCTCGATAATTTCACATTTGGTTCTCCGTACAAATTAACCGGCTCCATGATTATCCCTGCTCTCATCTCTAATCTTCTGCTTTTGCACTTCGTTCAACCCCCTTTCCGAAAATAGGCAGAAAAAAGGAAGTGAAATTTGAAGTAGTTAAATTAGCTCTCACTAATAGCTTTCACTAACAACTGGGAGTGATACATGATTAAGGTAAGATTTGGGGCTGTATTTGATGTCATTTGTCTATGGCTTTCAGGATTTGGGTTTAGGCGGTGGGAGAGGAGAGAGCACCTGCCCCTAAGGGAGCTAAGACGTGTTTATTCCTGTTACAACTATCAGGCTCATATACAACAGTTTCCAAAGCAAGGAAAGCTTTGTTTTGAGAGGTGCCTCAACTACCTGCAACACACAATAGGATTTACTAGTTTTGTAAGGAACATAAATATATAATTTTAGGCAACGATATGGCATATCAAAGGAATTACTTGTCTAAGTCAAAAGAACTGGATTTTAATTTCAGCCTAAGAGAAGACACTTTGAGGTCAGACAATCCGGATTTAAATCCTAGCTCATCCACTGACTGGCCATATGATCTTACAAAAGTTGCTTAATCTCTTGGGGCTTCAGTTGCAGTTGTAAATTTCAAATAATCCTATGAGCATTGTTCACAAATCAAAGGAAACAATATATATGTAACCTTTATGCTAGCATAGCTCTAGTCTCCTAGAAGTAGCATTATTGAAAGATCCGACATGATTAAATGATTTCCAGAACTTTAGAAATAATCTTTTGCTAATTTCCTTTAGTTGCAAGCTTGTTACAAATGCATATCATTAAACAAATTTTGAATTGGAGTTCTTTAAAAGAAATCACATGTGCCTATTCTTCTACCATAATAGATTAAAATTCTTTTTTTTTTTTTACCTGGCAATTATTCAGCTCTTGAATAACTTCTTTGTTTTCTTTACTGATGTCACACACACAGATGAATTCTGCTTCTCTGTGGCCTTTAAAAAACTTCTCACGGATTCTCTGTACAACAGCAGTAGCTGAACGGCCAGAGGGAACTGAGCAATTTTCAATATCCCAAAACACTCCAATGGGGGGTAAGTTTTCTAGCACCTGTCCAGCTAGTCCAACTTCTGGTGACCCTTAAGAAATATTAACACTTTCGATTACACATAGTGGAAAAGAAACTGCAAATTAAAATAAAATAATAGGTAGCTACCTATTGTTCTTAGTGGCAGAAAAACAAAATTATCGATTGATGTTCAAGTTTAAGGATACCAACCTCATTGGTTGATATAAGATAAACAACCCCAAGGTGCCTCAGTATCTCTAAGTGATTACTCCTGTTTTCCAGGAGAGAATGAATCTAAAGGTCAAGGTGCTTTAAGGCCACAATAAATCCATCGCAAAGCACTAGCCGTTCTCCTGCTGAGCAGCTATGCCTTTCTGAATGGAACTGCAGCTCTGGGGCCTGATTTTCACGCTCCGCCCACACCTGTCTACCTACTAAGTAGGAAGAACAATGAAGAGGAGAGGAAGGGTGAAGTTGTTACTGTCCTTGATTTTAAATGACTTTTTTTTTGTGAGGAAGATCAGTCCCAAGCTAACATCTGTTGCCCATCCTTCTCTTTTTGCTGAGGAAGATTGGCCCTGAGCTAACATCCGTGCCCATCTTCCTCTACTTTATATGAGACGCGGCCACAGCATGGCTTGACAAGCAGTGCGTCGGTGCACCCCCGGGATCCGAACCTGCAAACCTGCGAACCCCCAGCCACTGAAGCAGAGCGCGTGCACTTAACCACTACACCACTGGGCCAGCCCCTTAAATGACTTTTAACACTGCATTAACATCGGATTTAACAGTTTAAAAAATGTTTTCAAAACACAAAATATTATATTAACTACTTCTGAGGGAAATGCTCTTAGGTTTTCAAATACTGTTTTTCATCAGCCATTACTAGATCTTTCCGAATACTAAGAACTAGGGAGTAGACAATCAACAAGTTGGATTATGAACCTAAGTTGACACCAAGTCTCCTCCAGCACTTACTTCTCCTAATATACTCCGTTTTTCTGTACACAACTTCTGATCTCAAATAGCCTCAGCCCAACATAAAGGGCAAATGACTTACTGGTCTATAAGAATACAAAGATTTCTACCAAGAGAGAAATGGAGACTCACATACACAGTAGCTTCAGAACCACAAGGAGTCTTTTTTAAAGGCGAGTAAATGCAGTGTTAGTATTAGATATTGAAAACTAAATATGCACATGTTTTACCATACTGTCATTTACCAAATTTCGAAGCAGCTTTGCCTAGACTGGTCGCCAATAACAACGTGGTCTCCTTGCCTGTTCCTTTGGTTCCACAGCCATTACACAGAGGAATAGTAACAGGTGCAGTTTGAGTATTTGGAGGTGGTATATTTGGCCAGACTTTAGCAGCATCAATTACACTATTTCTTGCCGGCTGTTTTAAAATTTTTTTAAAAAAAGGAGGAGGTTTCAGATACAGCATTTCAGAACCTAGAGTTATATTCAACAACTGAAAACTCATTCTAAGTGTTTCTCCTTTCCACCTGCTAACCTCTAACAAAATGTATTTTCAAATCATCTTTCCCTGGACTATTAGCTATCAATTCATAAACTCACTTCAAGAAGTGACTTGAAATGAGCAGGGAAGATATTCACATGATCCAACCTTTACATTCTGGGGCACGTGTCTCCTGCAACGGAGACCTCAGGCACACTTTACATAAACGGACTTAAAGTCTTAGCACCAGTGTGACTGAGGCCAAGTTTCAAGTTCACCAAAATATTATAAAAGGATAACATGCAGTTACCTACATTACATGAATGGGTCCATGTATAAGGTGTTATAAGAAATCACAATTGTGCTCTAGCCTCTAAAGACAAAACAGAACACAAGGCTTGGCCGAACTAGGTTCACATGTAGGAGATAGATTTATTAGGACAAGAGACTCTAACAGCATAAACCATATAAATAATTATTCTGTACTTTTCTGAATGGTCTCTCCCACTGCTTCTTTCAGAACCAGGAGAAGTTATGCTGATGGGGAGGAAGCTACGTCACAGAAGAATCTTCAACCCATGCACAATAAAGATTTTTCAAGGTATATCCACTTTAAAAAAAAGTCATTCCTCAAACCTCAGCTGCACCCACCATAACAAATAAAAAGATACAAACCTTGTTTAGACAGTCTTCGCAGTAAAGGGAGCCCTTTAAACAAACCGGAGGTACCACATTTAGGTGCAAAGAGTTGGTGCACAAGTGAGGCGTTAGCTCCGACTGTGAAACGTGCTCTTCCAAATGCCCGGGAGCCCCACTTGTGAACTCAGAACAGGGGAAATAGCCAGCGGAGGTGCAGCCCTGGAGAGCCGGGAACTGATGCAGCTGATGCACGTTACCATGACATGACTGGAAATGGAGCTTTCCACAACAGGGCAGGTGTTTGCAGGAAGAGAGATTACTTTCTAGACACATGCTGGGAAAGTCACTTGCAATGCCAGCCAAATTATTCCTAGCTGAGGCATTCTGGAGTGAAGAGGCAGACTGGAAAGCAAACCCGGACCCTACCTGACACGTGATTGTCCTGGTGCTCTGCGAGTCTAACAGTGTGCCCGTGTGAATCAAGCTACCAGCACCTCCGCTAGTGCCGCCGCCACCACCGCCACCACCAAAATGCATCGGCGAAGTGGAGGGTTCATTAGAGCAATGAGCACAGCAGCTTACTTTGGGGACGGCTGAAAGCTGTATTTTAGGTTGCTGGACAGAATGAATATCTGGAAGCGGGACTGCTGGAAAAAGCTTAGAGCCAGCATGAAGGGGAGATGGCACATCCTTTAACTCCACAGCGACTTTCTGGTTCTCCATGTAATCTTTCTGAGGAAAAAAACATCAGAACACAAGTTAATTTTATGAGGCTAGTGAGTTTCGGTTACATCCTATTGCATTCAAAAATGGAAATGGTGTTCAATCCTGTTTACATCACTCAATCACAACCAGACAAAATGGAACGGCAGCTAAAACCAGGGGCACTCCTCAGAGAGGTCTGCGGGCGCTGAACACTGAGACAGACAGCTAAAATTAAGACTGTGTCCTTCCTGAATTTTAAGAGCCTGGGGGAGGGGGGTCTGTTTACATCTTCAGCAAGCGAGGTTAACCATCTATGTCTCAGTGACTTCCTTTGGTAACTTCCCCTTGCCTCACAGGGTCTTCTGAAGACAAAAGAGATGGTACAAAAACAACCATTACAAACAGCATTCAATAAAGATGGCTTACAAGCAAAGCACTTTGAGGAAAATACTTAATAGTTCTTGCAGCCAGACCATAAGGGGTTTTGGTAAAGTCCTCCAGAGAAGAAGATTCCAAACATTAGGGATGAGATCAGCTATCTCCTCAAGTGGCCTGTCTGTGGAAAGGTCTTAAAACACGTTGCTGAGGACATTTAGCAAACCCAGCATATCATGACCTAAAGCCATAACGCGAACAATTATTTCATAGCCAGTGAAGAGAATGAGAGTAATTAGAAAACTATCTGGGAAAAAAGACAGAAGAGAAATAGTTTGTCATATGCCTCCAGCACAGACACAGGAGGCCAGGACGTTTGTAAAGGTTATAGCACGGCACTGTGTCAGAGACCTGGGTTAAATGTGATATGCAATAGTTTTACAGCCTTGGGGAAGGGACTTAACCTCTCTCCACTTCAGTTTCCTCACCCTTCAACTGAGAACAACAGAATGCGCCCCCACAGCTGTCAGAAGGATAAAATGAGATAGTGCACATAGGCACTCTATAGACTACTGGGCCACTGAAAGGGGATCTAACTAATCAACAGCCTTTTTGGCTGACTGCACAAACTATGAAGATGAAGAGGATGCCCTGATTTAGTGACTGAGACATGCTCATCCCTCAGAGCATAGAAGAGTCTGTCTGACTGCTACGATTTTACTCCTTTTGCTGTGATTCTACACTCACCTGGGAGAAATCTGGATTTTCAATTAGACTTTTCCTAAAAGGGAAGTATTAGCAATGGACTGACCAGTCAACAAGCAGTGTGTTCTGTCCTCCTGGTAACTACAGTTCAGGCTGCAAATTAATTCACTGGCATTCTGATTTATATAGATCTAGCTCTTATGGGCAGGGTTATTGTGAGTCGGTCTCCCTGAACGTACTCAATTCTAGGTGCCACTGACAAAATCAAGTTTCTGGATCTGTAAAGTTCACAGTGCAATTGTGTATTGTGTGACTCTATGAGGGCCAGACCTGCCATCCCAGGAAGCCCTGCTTGAACTGCCAACCCTGTTGTCAACCAGGACAACCCCTGTTGTCCCTAAAGTCAAACAATTCTGAAATGACCCCAATTACTAATGCCATGCAACAAAGATAGCTACATAATGAAAACCTATAAGACAGGGAATTCGATTTTTTAAAAAGTTATTATTAATACCCTTACACAAATTCATAGTGAAGTCTCATTTAAATCCCAAGTGCAATAGTAAAAAAAAAAAAAAAAAAATAGAAATAGAAAAGTGGTAACATGATGCATGAAATCAGAAAAAGTCAAAATCACCATGAAAAGACAAAGGAAGAAGTTATAGACATATTTAAATACTCAAGAGAAATCTTGAATAGAAAAAGACTGTCAATAAAGTCCTATCAATCTTTCCTTGATTGTAACTGTCAAAACTCGGAAGCCTACGGTAAAATAAAATCTATTTTGTACTTTCCTCTGATTTTACTCTACAATGTGAATTTTATCTTTGGAATCTGTGACTTTAATGAGAAACGAATCTTCCCAAAATGTTAACATTAAATATTTAAAGCATCTACTGTTCCTTCGAGTGGAAGTAAAGGAGTTAAAAAATTATGCTCTCATTGAGTCAGGAATTATAATAATGTGCTCCAAGCAGTAACATAAGCAGGGTACAGAGAAAACTTAGCACAGCCTCCAGGGAGAGAGACGGGCCCAGACCAAAGGGACCACTCATCGATTTGAGTAAAGAATTTGCTATGTCCTTAGTCTTGTACATAGTTACCGTTTGGGGACTAAGTGACAACGTCTGCTCAGGACGAGAAAAGCAATTAGAGAATTTCCAAAGCCATGGCTTAGCATCGTTATCTCGTTGAAGCCATCCAAGGGTTCTACTGCAAGAGTTCTCACTTCCGTTGCCTTCCATCATACAGCCATACAAAGTGGTTCAACATTCTTTCATCTTTCTTTTCTTTCATCCTTCCACCCTGTTAAGAAGGAGATTTCAGTGTTATTTATTTGCAGAAGTACAAATTTTATCATTTATTAAAATGTGAGACTGCAACTCTATTTATGGTACAATGGCTCCCAACAAATCAGATCTTAAGGAACAAAAGCAGAATGGCTATCAAAGCATATTACAGGTTACTAAAATTTGGTAAACCTGGTTGACTGTTTATGCTTGAACTCTAACTATCAATCTGATTTTTTTTAAAAATCTATAATCTTTCATCCCTCATGTTCCATAGCTCTTCAATTAAAAATGAACTCTGGCTGAGCCCTATTTCTTTTCTATAAACAGCCACGCTTGAGAGAAATAGCCAAACCTTGGACACCTGCATATCCCTGAGTGAAACCTCTCTGCTTCACTTGGCTGGAGCCTACTTCCTCTGGCCCTGAGCAGACTTTTTCTATAGTTTTTCTTAATTCTTCTCGACTTTCTCTCTCTAAAGACTCTACTTGTGAGAGTCAAAAAGTTAACAGAAGAGAGCATGTAATTTTAGTAAAAGAACCACCACACGTCCTCATGACCAATTACGTAAGATTTTGAAATTGATTTAAGAGCAACCTATCCCACTGTGTCTTTGATACGAGTATGGAAGGTCCAAATTAAGTGACCTCTGTGAACTTTGAATTTGATTCTGCTACAAAACAAATTGAACCAATTTCTTAGTTTACTTATTAAGAAAGTACAATCTGATATACCACCAAAAATCTAACAGAGAAATCTCAAGTCACAGATGAGCCATCTCTACTCCAGTCCAACAACACTCTTACAAGTCTTAAACAGTACAATAAAAGCAGATCAAATCAATAATAGCCATTTGGCACAGAGGCAGCCTGCCAACGGTAAGGACAACTGAACCTCATGTCCAAGTCCTCGCCATCAGACCCCGACAACCACCTACTATTACCTACAGTGGCCATTTTAAGGTTATTAATTTATCTTTCAGGAAAGAATTTCTTTTAGCTATCTCTCTGATAAGATATCTCTCTGATAAGATGCTCTTTTCAAGAGATTTCTAACATCCACATAGTAGAGTGAGGGGAGCGAGGACTATACAAGAACTGTATCTAAGGTCTAGGAGAACCAATCACATAGAGCAGGGGTAGACAGACTATGCCTGCCAGCCAAAACCAGCCCCCTGCTTGTATTTAAATGGCCTTCAAACTAAGAATGTAGTTTACATTTTTAAATTCTTGGAAAAAACCCAAAATAATAACATTTGGTGACACAAAATTACAGAAAATTCAAATTTCAGTGTCTATAAATAGTTTTATTGAGACACAGCCACACTCATCTGTTTAAGTACTGTCTATGGCTATATTTGCACTACAATTTGCAGGGTTGAGTATTTTCAAGAGACTGTATGACCCACAAAGCCTAAATATTTACTATTTGGCCATTATGTCAAAGCTACAAAACTTCTTTAAATTTCAGTTTCTTCCTGTGTAAAGTGTGGCTAATTTCTCCTCTGTCCACCTCACAACATTACTGAGGGATAAAAAATTAGATAAAGGTCCCCACCATCTGTTTCTTTTCACCATTGTATCACTTGTGCCAAGCACAGGGCATGCCACATAGTACATACTAAGTAAATATTTGTTGAATGAGGGAATGAATGAAGCAGCTGTTTACTACATACAGGTAGGAGTTAATTTGGAGATAGAGACGGAGTTAACTGCCACAATGATAGTAAATTATGGTACTTGTTTTTCCTATTAAATATAGGTCTTATATCCCCCAACAATATCCTCTCTAGATCATAAGAATTTGTGATGTTCATGATATGCAGAACTTCAACTTGCTCTCTCAAATCTCTTTAAGGGCAATCCCGAAAGTGAGCTAACACGTAGAGTATAATATAGTTTACAAAACACCTTTATTTAACATTATTTTTTCCTTCTGTAGGGAAGGAAGAAATATTCCTCTACTCTAGGTTCTTCTGGCTGGCCTACGAATTAAACTGACATAAGACAGAACAACAGGAGAAAATCAAACAAGTTTAATAACACGTACACATGGGAGAAACCCAGGAAACAAATGTTTGCCACGCCTTGCAGAGACAATGGGACGTGGAGAGGACTTTGATCAAATGGGCCTTGCTAGGTTCCTCCCTACCACACTAGTTCATGTTATACTATAGCTATCTATGGTGATAGCTCCTCCCTGGAACAGGCTTTCTATCTTAAATTCTTTTAGGCAGTTTCAGAAAGGTCCAAGTTTCTTCCTGAGTCTTTTGTTCTTAAAAATAATCAAGCCAAAGAGACACTTTGGGGGTGACAAATTCTGCTCCTCTATACCTCATTCAGCAAATAAGTTTACTAAGCATCTACTATATAGTAGGCCTGTGCTTGGCACAAGGCATATAATGATGAAAAAAAAGAGACAATGAAATCCGTTTATGTAAATTTTTTTCCCCCGCACAGTAAATCTGTGAGATAGACAAGGGAGATATAGCCACATTTTGCAAAGGAGGAAACAGAAGTTTAGTGAAGTTTTATAACTTGCCCAACATCACACAATTAGACAGGGGGCAAAACCAGGCTTGTCCACCTCTTTCCACCACACCAAGGTGCCTTCTGTATTGCTCGAGACAAGCAACAGAAACTAAAAACGTATTAGCTTGCTAGTGGCCCGGGCCTGGAAAATTTCCCAAATATTTCTGGGAATGCCACTAAGTAAGTTAGGTAACCAAAGCAAGTTGTTTGATTTGAGTGGGAGTCTTACTTCTGCCATTATCTCTCGGAGTCTTTGAGCAATTGAGATTGTGGTTGAGAACACAGTCTCTGACATCAGACTACACATTAATCTCAATTCTGCTGCTTCCTATCCGTGCAGCTTTGGGGAACTCACAACCTCTCTGAACCTCAGATCCCATCTGCAAAATGGGCCTGATAATAACAGTAGCACCCTCACTGGGCTGTGGATTGGATTAAATAAGACAAAACAGAACCCTTAGCAGTGGCCTTCTCTTAACGCCCAATCTAGTCCTCGACCACCACCCCATTCCATTACTGTTTTTTTTTTCTTAGCTCTTCTATCTAAAATTATCTTGTTCATTTGCTTGCTTTTTTGTTATCTGTCTCTCCCACGTGACAGCAGGGATCATGTTTTCTTATTCAATATTGTATCTCCTGCACTTAGCACAGGGCCTGGCACATATCAATAATTGCTGAACGAACGAGTTCAATAAATGTCTAGGAAGACCATTTAGGTTTCAATCTCCCTGTACGCAAAGCAGAATATTTACCGCTCAGATGTTAGGAAGTCCAAAAGATACTACAGATGTAACTAGAGAGCTCTGGGTAATCACAGAAAGGTGCTTGGGAAACTCGAAAAGGTGTATCACCGTGTCGCGTTGCAATTAGTAGTGGGAGTGGCTCAAGCCCTAAAGCAACTCAACACTGTCAAGCCAGAGACTACACCCTAAGGAGCGCTGAAAGACGACGGAGGATGCAACCGCTCGGGGGTTGCAGAAACACCCGCCCCTTTCTGCCTCTCTTAACCTTCCAACTGTGCACAGTCCTTTGGAAAGGTGCTCTCCACACCTGGAGGGCCCCATAGGCAGCAAGACAGGTGCGGGCGGGGAGCCAAATTCCCCCAAGGGGCAGCAGCGGCGTAGTAATGACAGTCCCGAACGGACCTGAAAGGGAGACAACCCGAACCTTGCGTGGGGGCCTGACTGGTGGTCCCAGTCCCTCCCCTCTGACTAGCCAACCTCCCCCACCCCCGCCGGCAATGGGCAGGGGAAGGGGGCACACTGTCCCCCCTCCAGCCTGGTGGCCCCACAGTAGTGGGGCCCGTCAGGGACTACTCCCCAGAGCTGCCAGCAAACTCACCTCTACCGCCAGCTCCACCTCCGCTCACATTCCGGCCCCGCCGCCTTCCCCCCGCCCCCCCCAGGCCCTTTGTTTTGATTCCCGACTCCGCAGCTCCCGCCGCCGCCGCCAAGCGCACCCTCCACTTCCGCTTCCGCACCGCACCTCCCCTGTCGCAAAACCGACGCCCTTCTTTCCCCCTCGCTCCGCCCCTTCCTCCGCCCTTCCCCCGCCGCCGCGTCCTCCCCGCGCGGGGCGTGCTGGGAACGCCGGGGGGGGCGGGGCCTCGCGGCCCTGCAGCCTCGTCAGGCTCAGTCCCCTCCCGATAAACCCCTAAATAGGCACCTTCCCGGGGGGCGACCCCGCTTTTTTGGGCGAAAACCCCCAGTTTAAGGGGGTGTTCCCCCTGGCTTCTCGTTGTGGAGTGGAAAGGAAGCTGAAAGCGGAGAATTAGGGAGCTTGGGAGGTGGAACCGGGGGAAAAACCCTGCCAACGGGGATTTGATACAACCCAGCCCTTTCGGTCTTTGGAGGGAAGGCGATTTAAATGGGATTTCGATGCAAAACCCGATCGTTTGGGCTTTTTTTCCCTCTCTCGCTTTCTTGTCACTTGATGATTCTACTTTATTAAAAAAAAATTAAATGACGCATATTTTCCACAGCATCCTTCATCTAGTGCAGCCTAGTGGCGAGTGGAGAAAAAAATAGCCAACGGGGCTTCCCAGGAGGTCCTGCGGGCCGCGGGGCTCCTTGCAAAGTTGTGACCCAGCTGGCGAAAATAAAGTGCGTGCCAAGATTGGGCTGGCTATTGTCACCGACCATTAAGAGGTCCTCGTGACTTTAGGGAGAAAACCTAATTTTTAAAAGCCCTGGTCCAGAGCTTGTTACAAATGAGTACAACTTTGCCAGTGATAGGTTGGGCGAGCAAAAAGGAGAACTTAGAATTGCAAAAGCCTGGTGAAGCCAACAACAGCTTGTGTTTTACGTGGATAGATATGCCACGTTTGCGGGGTTTTTTGGTTTTGCTTTTGGTGTTTAGCGCTTCCCAATCTTTACTTGTACCTGAAATAAAATTTTTTTAAAAAACTCCAAGCACAACCGTCATTTCTGAAACTGCCAGCTGCTCGCTATTTCCTGTTGCAAATTAAGGGAAAAACAGAGCACATATCTGAATCTAGACATAGTTTAGGATGTGCTAGCTGAATACTAGTTTAAGATGTGCTAGCTGACTACTACGTACAAGTTCATTTCTGAAGTTTGCCAAGAAATAGATTAACTTTGCAGACGAGTCAGTAGAAATTGCCAAAAGAACTTTCTCCGCCCCCCCCCCAAGTCGGCAGTGTGAGGCAATTTCATTAGGGAATTTGCATTAAGTGGGGAAGATTCAGGGGAAGCTAATACATCCCCGTAGACATCCTTACAGACATGTATTGTGGAGGGCAAGACCCAGCACGTAGCTGAAGAATCCTTTGTGCTTGTATTTCATTTTCCAGAACGCAGATGACAAGTACACACATCATCTGCTTGCTTAGGTATTTATTACTGCTGAGTAAATCTTCATTGTGTGTCTTTGTGGGTAGTATTTTCCAAGTGGGAATTAGAACAGATGAAAAACAACCCTTGTTTCTAACGTTTTGGTTTTTTCAAGGTACCAAACAAATATGCTTCGCTTTGGAGGTGTTTTTCTTTCTCTTTTTTATTCTAGTTGAGTATCTCTGAACACAGACCCTATCAACGAAAATATAAAAAAGGAAACAAAGTAATTGTGAATTTTTAAAATTTCTTTTTAAAAAAGTTTTTAGCCACAAAACATAAGAGCAGACACATTTTATTTGACTTCGCCTGGCGTTCTTTCAAGTCCAGAGCTGTGCCTGGTCTCAACAGGTTAAATGCAGTAAATAAAAATGAATCAATCATACTAAATGGAAAGCTAATGAAAAGTCTGAATTGCAAGTAATTTTTAAAGAAACGCAATTTTATTGTTTTCTATAGAGAACTAGCCTGAGTACACCAGCCCTTGGAAGCAGACCAAATCATATTATGAATCAAAACACAATTTGATATTTGTGAGAGTGCTTTAACATTTTTCTTAAAATATTATTCTCTTCAGTATAGCCTCTGTTAATCTTATTCCTATTTCTTTACTGGGCAAACTCTTTTATCAGAGAGTGAGTAACTTTCAGTTTTTTCCTTGTCCAAATTATAGTCTTCACATTTATGAAACCAGGATGAAGATTTATTTTTGTGCTAAGTGGCCTAGCTGCCACTAAAGGAGTTAATTCCCACAACTTCTCGTCTGCCTATGTTAGGTTTAGCGTTTGTGTGTGTGTGTGTGAGAGAGAGAGATTAGCCCTGAGCTAACATCCATTGCCAATCCTCCTCTTTTTTGCTGAGGAAGGTTGGCCTTGGGCTAACATCCGTGCCCATCTTCCTCTACTTTATATGGGACGCCACCACAGCATGGCTTGACAAGCGGTGAGTCTATGAGTACCCGGGATCCGAACCAGTGAACCCCGTGGCACCGAAGCAGGAGCGCGCACACTTAACCACTACACCACCCAGCCGGCCCCAGGTTTAGCGTTTTGAATTCATAAATTATGATAGACATACTTAAGGAAGAGGAACAGAGGTCTGCTCATTCATATCTGAGAGCCACAAGGAAAACAAATTGAATAAGAGAGGTAAAACTTTTAAAGTACACCAAAATTTCCTTTTCATTTTTAAGGTTTTACCTAATGACAAACCCATTTACCTAAACTCCTGTTCCTGAAAAGGACTTTAATGATAGTCATTTCAATGTCCTCTCCCTTTTTTTAATGGAAAATGAAGGATATAGAAAAACAACCAGTTCAAATGACTCGATCAATGCCATTTAGTCTGATACCTCATCAATTTGTGCTTCAGTTTATCTGTAAACTGGGGTGATTACCCTCTTCCCAGAAACCTCACAGAATGGTGAGGGTCAAATAAAATTCTGGGGTGAAAGCAAGTATCAGAGCAAAAGTGTCAAGAGGGTGCAAATGACGTATTAGTATTTGGGACGCAGATGAAAGTTTCCTGAAAGACATTTTGGTACTTTCCTTAACCCTGTTGAAAGTAGGGGGTGGTTCCCTTTTGTGTCCCTGAGCTTTTTCAGGAAGCAGCAAGAGTTAAAACAAAGAATTCGAGAAAGGTCATTCTTAATTTTTTAATTTAATTTTTTTTTTTTTCCCACAAAGCCCCAGTAGATAGTTGTATGTCATAGTTGCACATCCTTCTAGTTGCTGTATGTGGGATGCGGCCTCAGCATGGCTGGAGAAGCGGTGCGTCAGTGTGTGCCCAGGATCCGAACCCGGGCCGCCAGCAGCGGAGCACACGCACCCAACGGCTAAGCCACGGGGCCAGCCTGAGAAAGGTCATTCTTAACCATGGCAGGGAGATAGGAGGGATTCTATGAGTGTGGTTGGAGGCCTCAAAGTAGCTAAGATCTCTTTGTCTCTAGCATAGTGCTGAAGCACAAGGGTGTAGGAGTCAAACAGACCCAGTTTTAAAGCCTGATTTGTTACAACTTGTGAGACCTTGGGCAATGCATTTAACTTCCTGCACCTTTGTTTTCTCATCTTTAAAATGAGGACAATAAAAGTGCTTTTTCGTGATTCTCATCATTTGGGTCTCAGCCTCATCGTCACCTCCATAGAGCAGCCTTCCCTGACCATCTGAAGTGACCCCCTCTAGCGCTTTCCTGCCAAATGACCTTGCTCTATTCATAGCACTTATTACCATCTGAAATTATTTTACTTTTTCTGTTTGCTGGTTTAGCGTCTTTCCTTCTTAACAGTATTAGCCCTTTGAGGACAGGCATCTTGTCTAACATTTATTGTGCCATAAGCAGGAGTGTGCAATAAATATTTGTTGGTGAATGATCAGGGTTGCTGTGAGAAATGAGAAAACCCACGTCAAGAAGTTAGCATTGTACCTGACACACATCACCAATTAAAAACTCAAGATCATTTAACAAATGGATTGTACTTAATTATGTGCCAGACACTGTCCCAAACTTTTTACGAAAGCTATCTCATTTAGTCTCTGCATAACCCTGTGAGGTAGAATCCTATCATGAACTCCATTTTATAGATGAGGAAACTAAGTCCCAGAGAGTATAAGTAACTTGCCCAAGATCACACAGCTCCTAAGGGGCAGAGCTAGAATTCAAAGCCAGGTTCGAGACCAAACTTTTGCAAAGTTTTGCTGCGTTTGAGAAAGAAGATAATGAGGTTGAAGATTTTCATTTGGGTGTGAAGGAGTAGGAAGGACATGGGGCATTCCTTAGCCTAAGCAGACCTGGATCTTTGTCCTTCCCTCTGATTTGGGGAAAGTGGAAAAATGGGGAAAATCTAATCGGTGACAAGGGGAGGAAGTCGTATTTTCATGAAGTCTGTGGCCCACAAGTCCAAGCCCATTCCCCGGGTGTCCGAGGAGCAGCCTGCAGGCTCCAAGGCCGGCCGGGTCCCAGCCCAGCAGCGGGAGTCTCCCAGGCCCCCTCCCGCCCAGGACCGCCGCGTGGCCGCGCCGCGCCCGGGGCCCTGGGAAAAAAGTTTCCAAACCGCGCTGCTCGGCGCTGATTGGCCGAGGCGGACGCGGTCCCGTGGCGCGGCAGCCAATGGGCGGCGCCGGACGCGAGCGCGGGGGCGGGGGCGGTGTCCGGAGCCGCGGGCCGCGCCGCTCCCCGCCGCCGCCGCCTGTCCTCGGCGCCCGAGCCCGGTAAGTGCGGAGCTGCAGCCGGCGGGGCTGGGAGCTGCGCGGGGGCCGCCGCCGCCGGGAAGCTCCTCTGCCCCGCCTCGGCGCCCGCTGCGCTCTCGGGACCCCCGGGCGCCGCCGTGCGGGGACCCTGCCGCGCCCCTCGCTGGTGCATCGCTTCCCGGCCGCCCAGACTCCGCCGGTCCCGGGCGCTGGGCTGGAAAATCGCGCTGCCTGGGAGCCCCCTTCCCTAACTGGGTGCTTTCCCTCTCTTGTGTCCTCGCGCCCGGCTCCTCGCCCTTGCCAACTTTGTTTCCCTTTCAGCGCTGGTCTCGCTCGGACCCGCTGCCCTCCCCTCCCTCCTTGACTTCCTCGGTGCTTCTGCCCCCCGCGTCCTCAGTCGCCGCAGCCCGGCTCCTCTGCCCGCCCGTTCCCTCCCACCGCAGACTCCTCTCCTTGACTCTTCTAGACTTTTCTAGCTCTGTTTTCTGCCCCTTCTCAGTCCCCGCCACGCCTTTCCTCCTGCTGCCCCCATTTCCCCCCATTCCTCGCAGCCCCCCTGCTGGCCCACCTACCCCCCCGCTTCCACCCTCAGCACAGGCCTCTTTCCAAAACCCTCCCCCCCATCCTTGGCACTTCTCTCCCTTCGGGAACGTGTTTGGAACAGTCTCCTTCCCTCCGCTTTTCTCAGATCTCTGCCGCAGGACGGTTCAGATTTCCCTTGACAGCGCTCTGGGGAAGGGTTGGATAAAGGATGAAAACGCCTGTTCTACAGCTTGAATGCAGTGCCCGGGCTTACCTGCCTCTCTGAGGTCATGGGAAACCCCGCCGTCACCTTGACACCGCTTTTTGGGAAGCTACATTATCTCCTCCAGTCATCGCAGGTTCTCTGCCTCCTGAGGGTCTGAGCTTGCCTGATTTCTTTGTCCAGGGTTTGTACCAGGTTGTCTCTTTTCTACTTTTAGCCCAAGGCCCCTTTTAAGTTCACTTCTAAAGAAATGGCTTTAGCAGCGCTCGCTGGGCAGAGATTTGTCGTTTTCTATGCTAGTTTTGTTTGTGTATTCTGGGATAGAATGACATTTTAGGACATAGGTAGGGTGCTTTGAAGAGTAATTGAATCTCAGCGACTCCCAAGAGCCACCTGTTATCTGACCCCCCCCCCACACACACACAATGGTATTGAACCACTTTTGAAACTTAAATCTTTCCTCTTAGTGTGTCTTTTGTGTCGGATTCCATCCAGATGCTCTATGTCCTTGAAGTCTCAGGGGCCTCTGATTGGTATGTTTTATTCCATTTTAGATAATAGTTTCTTAACTTGGCTTATTCTGTTAAGATGTTATTTTTGTTTCCAAAGTGTGTTCTTTTGCCTTAGAACTGTGAGCCCAGAGAGATTACACTCCCTTTCCTTACAAGATAATTTCCTACTAGCAGCACGCCTTCATACAGAAAGTTTGTGTCAGCAGCTAGTACTGTGTTTGCACCTAGTATGATGTAAGTGCTCTGTGCCTGCCTCTCCCAGTAGTGCCTACCACTTAGGTGTTCGGAAATGTCTGAAAAGGGATGGACGAGGGGGACACCACGGCAGGAAAAATTCTTTCCCTGGCATTTTGGTTCAGTAAAATAATATTATCCTGGAACAATAGCTATTCTATTTTTTATGTCCAAATTTAAGCTTCTTAAAATTTCACAAGCAATATATGGTCCTGTAAAAGTCGGTGTAGGTAGTAGAGAAGGGTGTCAGGTACAAGTTCTCAACGCAGTGCCTGCTTTGCCCCCATTCTAGTACATCCTTCCAGACTCTTCTAAGTATGCAGAGGGAGGGAGATACATTTGTAAACAAAGTGGCATCCTTTGTTAACATATCATGAATTTTCTTCCATATTAGTACATATAATTCTTCTTAACTGCATAGTTTTCCGATCAGTGCTCTATTGAAGCACTCAGTGAAGTTTCTCTCATTTGCCATGTCAGTGAATGATGGTGTGCACCCCTGAGCAAATGTCTTTGCATACCTAAGGACTTTTGTGGGTAGATCATTACAGACTTTGAAAGCACAGACAGAAGCCAGACTTGCTGACTCTTGACTGATTCTGCCCCAGTGATGTCACTTCTGCAAAATGCAAAGCCTGTGTCATAACATAGAAGCTGTTGGAGCACGTGCCAGCATTTGGCAACTTTTTTCCGTTCCTCCCTTTCCCTTCAGCTCTTCCTTGTGTTTTCATTGGGAAGGATTGGAGTTGGGGTGGAGAAGGGTGGTGAGCTGATTCCCCATGGTTTCTACTTGTGTGTTGCTCCTTACCAGCTGTGCTGGCTGTCTTCACTCCGAGGAGAGCCAAGAAAGATTGCTTTGTTTTTTTCTAGAGTTTTGAAATCAAAGGTGTGTGTCTCAAGTGTGTTTTCAGACTTTCCTGTTAAATTCAATCATGCAAGACGTGCAGAAAAAAAAAAAAACTTTGCTGAAACACATTTTTGTAGGAATAGCGGGTCTAAGTTACGCAAAATAGAAAATAGATACTTTCTGAACCACTTGATTCCAGTTTGTTCTTCCTTGAGTGCTGTAGCAGATACATTTGAGGTGCCCGTTAGATTTGTCCATAGAGCTGCTTGGGCGCGATGGCATATTGAGAACCCAAGTTAGGAGGCCTGACACCTGTAGCACTGATGAAATAAATGCATGCAATATTCATTTTTAAGATCGTGGGTGCAAAGTTGTGTGTACCATGAACAAGTGTTAACATCTGCCTGTCACAGTGCCTTTTAAAAGACAGTGTAAGCCAAATGAAAGGAGTGACTCTGATCAGTCTGCTTGCAACCCTAGGGAGACCTTGAACTTGAATTCCAAGACCCCTGTTGCACTTGGGTCTGGTTTGCCTCTGCCACTCACTTGCACCCATGGAGATGGTCAAGGCATACAGTGTTTCTGCTCCAGCTTCATCTTCTAAGAAACCCAGTGATTGCCTTGCTTACTCTTACAGTTGAATAGCTTCAAGAAGATAAAGTTGTTTGAAAATAACTTAAGTGCCCAGCACACAGCAAACAGAAGTTGATGACAAAATTCAGTAAATAAGGCTGGAAGAGGGAACCTTTACAAGTCATCTTCCCTGTTTTCTGTGGCAGAGAATAACGCACATTAGAAGTTTGAGACATTTTCAAATGGCAGAGGAAAAATCTTCTATTTTTAAGATCGCTGTTTCATAACAAAGTGAAGTTCAGCTGTGACTTCTTTCCCCTTAGCCTCTAGTACATTTTTTTCTCTTCCCTAAGGATTGTTTTTAAAATGCAGGGGTTTGGGGTTGAAATGCCAGGTCTGTGGTTTTTCTCCTTTAGTTGAAGGAGTCAAAGATTGTGCAGGCTGTGAGAGAAGCTCAGGTCTCTGCTTTCTCCCCAGTCCCTGAAGTTCCAATCCAGATCCTTCCCTTCAGCGTGGTTGTAATTAGAGCCTCCCCTGCAATGGAAGCGCCTCCTAAAACATCTCAAATTCATTTCTTTCCTGAGGATTAGGTTTTAAGCCTCACTGGCTGTGATAACAGTGTTTTAAGAAGTCCTTTTCTAAAACTCATCTGTCATAAGAGTGCAGGATGAAGGTTATGAAACTCCAATAACTGTATCAGATGCTCCTTATCTTGTAAATATGGGGAGGGGGTAGATTCCAACGTTGTATCCTTTCCTGCAATCCCTTCCCATTCATGAGATGCCACTCAGGTGCTGAGAGAGAGAGAGAGGTGGTCCCCATCCTGAGAAGCATCTTAGGGATTTATGGATATCAACTGTAAACTAGCCTTCAGAGGGCCTCTTGCTTCATGCCTTTCCTTAACCTCACATCCCCTTCCAGCTAGTGGTCGATCTCTGTCTCCCCCTATGTTCATTCATTCCACAGTGCTTGTTGAGTGCCTGTTACATGCTAGGCACTGTTCTGGGCATTGGGGATTAAAAAGCAAGATGGAGAAGGTCCCAGTGCTCAACGACTGATATTCCAGTGGGGGAAGATAAACAAAAACAAAACTCATAAAGTGATGAAATAAAACAAGGCAGGGTTAGTTAATATGATAGTGAAGGGCTGGAGTGGGTGTTTGGTGGGATATTCAGATAAAGTCTCTCAGGGGTGGAGTCTCAGCTGAGAACTGAAAGGCAAGAAGGAAACCTGCCAGGCAGAGATCTGAGGGACAAGCTTTCCGGGCAGAGAAAACAGCAAGTGCAAAGGCCCTGAGGTGGGAGCAAGCTTGGTGTGTTCCAGGAACAGAAAGGAGGCAGTGTGGGTGGAGCATGAGTGAGTGAGGGGTCTGGGGGTGGGAAATGTTTAGAGATGTGGGCAGGGACTAATTACATTGAACCTTGGACATGATCTTTTCCAAATAGCAGGAAAAATCAGTCTATATTCATTATTCCTAGTTCCTCACTTTCTCACTCTGCAGTGCACAGTCTTCCTCCCATGCCATGCAGTTGAGAGTGTCCTCAATAAGATCATTAATGGCCACATGGTACTCAGTTACAGTTGCATGGCCTCTGGGTTCTTGACGCTATAGACGTTGGTTTGGTGAGTACCTATTAGATGAGATCTGGGCTCCTTAGAGCTTACGTCTTGAGCAGGGCATACCAGACCTGGGTTCACCCTTACCTGTCGCCATATTAATTACTGTTATTTACACTCTAGGTACTCTGTCCTTTTTACTTTCAGCAAACAAGATCCTTTACTCCGTACATTAATTAGGACTCTCTTGTGGCAGAAATCCAACTCTAACGGGTACAACCGAGAAAAGGAGTTGATTATCTCTCGTAACCTTAAATCAGGTACAACTGGAGCCAGGTGTTCAAACCATACCATCAGGACCCGGTCTCTGCACCTGTTGGCCCTGCTCTCCGTCGTGGCTTCAATCTCAGGCAGGCTCCTCCCTTGTGATAACAAGACGACCGCTGGCAGCTGCAGCTTACCTCCACCAGCTTACGAACCCTAGTGGAAAGAGAGAGGTTCTTTTTTTTACCAGCTTTATGGAGATATAATTGACATACGCCATGGCGTAAGTTTAAGGTGTACCACCTGATGGTTTGATACACGTATGTATTGTGAAATGATTTCCACAATAAAGTTAGTTAACACCTCCAGAGCGTTTCTTTTTTGATAGCTCTGCGAAAGACCTGGGCCTGGACGCTCATTGGCTCCCACTTGTCATTGGCTCAGATTGAGTTAGACCCACTCTTGTCATTGGCTCAATTTGGGTTAGGTCCACCCCTGAACCAATCATGGGGTCAGCTTGTGTTATACCCACCCTTGTCATTGGCTCAGTTGGGTTAGCTGATCCCCATCATTGGCTCAGCATGGGTTAGGCCCACCCCTGAGCCAGTTACTGATGCTGGAGGCATGAGTAGTCATGTGTGTTCTCCCAGGTGCAGAAGATGATCTCAAGTCCATCTGAACCACACAGAATGAGTGTAGGGTCAGTTCTCCCAAGGGAATAGTGGATGCTGATACAGAACGATGGAAGAAAGAACGCTGGGCTGGAAAAAAAATCAGTAGCTTTCTACTGCATCCAGCTTCTCTGCATTGCTCAAGCTTTCTGAGAAACTCTGTTCTCCAGAAGCAGGTGGGTGGGTGGGGACATGGCTGTTTTCTCTGAATTAGGGAAGGGAGAGAAATTAGGAGGAAGTGAATACAGGTACTAAGAAATGTAGAATTATCGATAAGTGTTGTACTTGAATATAGGTGTAATTGTTCAATTTCTCCCAGGGTTCCAGAAGTTGGTGATTATGTTCATGTCAACACTAACACATTTAGCTGAATGCTTTGTATTTTTAGCTAAAAATACGGTTTGCCGGTTGTGTCTTGCAAAGTGAGGGTTGCGTTTAATCTTTTGCCCCCAAGGACAAACACTGGACTGTGAGCTCTCTTGAGGGAAGGAAGGGACTTTGGAGACATCTCATTTGGATTCCTAATGACCGTTTGACAAGCTCGGAGCCTTAAATAAATGCAGAAGATAAGCTGTTATATCAAGAGGCTCTATCAGTTGGGAGTCTATAAACTGACAACTGTTAATAGAAATTGTTCCCTAACCTCTGCCCTGGATATCTGAGTCCTCAGAATCAAGGCCTTTATCACCCTCTTGCCTCTAGTGACTAATTTGTCTCCTTTTCTCCTCACACCCTGTTCTCCAGACTTCCATCCACTTCTTCCTCGCCTCCCGGTTACTCCTTCACCCAGTTTATTCCTGCTCTCTCCTCCACGATGTTGAAACTGTTCCGCTCACATCCCCAGTGACCGACATTTCACTAAGTCTCATGGATTTTCCACTCCTTACCTCATCAGCTTCTCTGTTGCCTCACAGATACGGTGGAACGTTCCCTTTTTCTCCCTTGAAACCATCTACTCCCAGGACAGCTCACTCTTCCTAGTTCTCATCTCTATCTCCTTCAATTAGTGTTGCTTTCTTTGCCCACCTTTCAAACACAGGCATTCCTCTGAGTTCCAGAAATAGTCCTCATTAGATTCTCCAGGGGTGCTGTCACAAGAAAAAGGAAAGAACCAGCTACAAACTCATGCCTCTTAAATTTGTGTCATTAGCCCAGACTTCACCCCTGAGTGTCAGATCTAGCGTTGCATCTAGCTTGTCATAGACGTGTCAAATTAAAAATGTCCCAAACTGGGTTTGTTAAGCCCTTGCCCCAAAGGCGTTCCTTCTGATAATTTTCGTCTCTAGTGATGGGGATGGTGGTGGCCCCTGGTTGCCTAAGCTAGAACCCCAGGAGATATCCTCACCTTCTTTTTTCCTCATCCCCCTTTCCCACCCCCAAATATAATAAATCAGCAAACCCTGGGAGTTTTGTCTATCCACGGAATGTAACGTGCAAGTGGGCTGTATTTTGTCTGGGTTTAGTTTTTTGGCGGTGTTTTATCATTTAATTGAACATAAAGTTCAGGAATTTTTTTCCCCCATTAAAGATCAGCTGTTTAACCAGATGTGGGTAGTAATTTTAAAACCTTCTCTCCTAGACACCATGCCCCAAGAAAAGTGATCTCTTCCCCGGCTTTCACGATGGAGGACTCGGGGAAGACTTTCAGCTCTGAGGAGGAAGAAGCAAACTATTGGAAAGATCTGGCTATGACCTACAAGCAGAGGTCAGTTCTCCAGAGTTCACCCTGCTTTTTTTTTTTCCCCGTAATGATGGTAGCAACCTTTCCTTGTGGGCCTATTCTGTGCCAAGCGCCATGAAGGGCTTAACATCCATTATCTCCGTTAAATCTCAAAACTCCCCCGGGAAGAAATCATTGCCAGCCCATTTTACAAATGAGGAAACTGAGCTTCGGTGAAGGCCAGTGAACTTGCCCAAGGTCACAGCCAGTAAGTGGCAGAGCTAGAATTTGAACTCCAGAGCCTACAGTCCTAAGCAAACTGTTCTGCTGCTCCCCATCTTGTTTTCTGGCAGGGCGTTATCAGTTCCCGGATGCCATATCAGGTCAGTCCTTCATGTGTGGGGAAAGAACTTCTCCTTATGCCTAGCAGAATGGGTTGTTGCGGATTTTTAAATTTGAAACCAGTGTTTTGGTGCCCGTATCTGGGAGTAGGGTGCATGTGTGTGCATGTATCTGCATGCATGTGCATTCGCATGTGTGTGGGTTCAGCGTTGTTTTTTTTTATTTCCCATGGACTCTTATCATCTCCACGTGCAGGTCTTATACCAGTCCCTCTAATTTCTTTATTCTTACTTTGACTTAAAGATAATTCAGGCTTGGTATTTAAAAAAAAAAAACGTCCCTTGAATTTTAAGGATTGGGAAGCTAGAATTGGGTGTTTGGGATTGGGCAGGGACAGATGATAGTGATGTGGTCAGTGAACATTTATATTATGTCCAACTTCTACTTATAAATAAATCTGCAGAGGATACACCATCTAAAGTATATTTACTACATGTTGGGCTCAAAAAATATATGTTAAATGAATGAATGAAGAGTGAACGGGTTGAGAAATGGCTTTGGACTCAGGTACACCTGGGTGCAGCTCCAAGCTCCGTTTATGACTTCCTTTGTGACCTTGAGACAAGTCACTCATCTTGTCTAAACCTCATCTTCCCATCTGTAAAATGAGGATAATGATAGTTTCTGCCTCAAAAGGTAGTTGAGTAAAGAGCTAATCCGTGTACAGCACTCAGCAGCGTGGAAGTGCTCCGTAGGTTGTTATCTGACGTCTGGGAATTCTGCTGTAGGGCGGAGAATACGCAAGAGGAGCTCCGGGAATTCCAGGAGGGAAGCCGGGAGTATGAAGCCGAATTGGAGACACAGCTGCAACAAATTGAAACCAGGAACAGGGACCTCCTCTCAGAAAATAACCGCCTTCGCGTGGAGCTAGAAACCATCAAGGTGAGGGGGTGAGAGGAAAGGCACGCAGGTGTAGACAGGCTTCCAGCGTGTAATGTGTGACGGAAAGGGGGAGCCCTGCAGAGCGAGGGGCCGTGGCCCTGGGCTCCCTCCCACCTCCAGGCCTGCTGGGTAGATGTGAAGGTCAACTCTCCATGCCCCCGATGAGAGGAGCTTGTGAGAAGCAAGTCACACACGTGCTCCCATGGCCGTTCTTGGCTGTCTGTAATAGTCCCACAAGGCATGTGAGAGGTAGACAGTTTTAGAGTATGGAGTGCCGCTAGAATTGCTGATCATTATGTTATAAGGTCCAAGGTTATGCTGCTGTTCAATATGGGAGCCCATAGCCACCTGTAGCTGTTGACATTTAAATTAATTAAAATAAACAAAATTCAATTCCTCGATCATACTAGCCACATTTCAAGTGCTCAATAGCCACATGTCTCTAGTGGGTCTCATGACTGGACAGAGAGGCTGTAGAAGGTTTCCATCATTACAGAAAGTTCTGTTGGACAGTGCCGGTCCAGGGCAGGTTCTTTAGCTTGGGCGCTGTTGACGTCGGACCCAGGTCATTCTCTGTTGTGGGGGCTGAGTTTTGCATTATAGGGTGTTTAACAGTGTCCCTGGTCTCCACCCACTCCATGCCAATAGCATCCCCCCCCAGGTTGTGACAACCCAAAGTATCTGCAGACGTTGCCAAGTATCTGGAGAACCACTGCTCTAAAGGGGAAAGACTGCCTTTTGGGTATTCTGTAGGGCTTAGCAGATGATCCCTAAGTATAACACTGATCCCTAAGTATAACACTGATCCCTAAGTATAACACTGTGCCCTAGAGACTGTGGCTCTCTGCCCTCACTGCCAGGCAGAGCACCTGGTCAGCTTCTTAAACATCAGACAGGCCTGGACCCAGCCCTGCCCGAGATTCCCGTTCTCAGTAAGTCTGGGTGGGACCACAGCGTGTTTGCATGTCTTTTTTTTTTTTAAATAATGCTCCCCCTGTAAATTTTAATGAGCTGCTGAGGGAAAGAGCCAAGACCCTGCAGTGTGTGCCCAGGCTAGTGTGATGGATGGTGGAAGAAGATGTGCTCCTTGTCTTCTGGAAGCTTCATGGGGAAGACAAACACCAGGAAGCACTTAGGGAAAAGATGCTCAATTACGTAGTATTGACCGTGAGATCCTTTAGAGAGAGAAAGGTGTGTGCGGGTTGGAGACAGCTTCACGGAGGCGCTGGGAGGGACTTGAGCTGGTGTTTGAAGGTGAGGGGTGTGTGTGTGTAGCCAGCAGCGTGGTGCACGGGGGTTGATGAGGAGTTAATCTGGACCTGCCACAGACACGCACAAGGATGAGTGTCAAGTGGGCGTCGGGATCCTGGCTTTACTGGTACATGGGAAAAAATGGGACCAACAAATGGATTGGGGGTTAAGGAATGGGGAGGGGCAGAGGAAAGACCCCAGGGGCCTTGGAAGCTAAGCAGTGGAATTCACACCTTTATGTTATGGACCCCAGGGCCCAAACTTGTCTACAGATCAGTCTGCCCGTAGATGTTGTTTGCTTAGTCTTTAGTGGTTTTTATTCAACATTTTATCATGCAAGTTTTCAAGCACACAGCAAGGTTGAAAGAATTTTCCAGTGAACACCTGTATAGCCACCACACAGGCTGTAGCTGTAACCTTCGCTGTACTTTTTATTACATATCTGTTCATCCATCGATTTGTCTTATTTTCTGATACATTTCAAAGTGAATCACAGACATCTGTAGACTTCCTTATAAATACCTTGGCATGCTATTATTAGCTAGAGTTAAAAGTTTGTTTACAGTTTATTCTTTTGATAGTAAAATTTCATATCTTTAGTGTGTTTTTTTTAGCATTTTATTTATTTATTTATTTTTTGAGGAAGATTGGCCCTGAGTGAACGTCTGTTGCTGATCTTCCTCCTTTTTTCTTTTTTCTCCCCAAAGCCCCAGTAGACAGTTGTATGTCATAGTTGTACATCCTTCTAGTGCTCTGTGTAGGACACCACCTCAGCAAGGCTTGATAAGCGGTGTGTAGGGCCGCGCCCAGGATCCGAACCAGTGAATCCCGGGCTGCTGAAGCAGAGCGCACAAACTTAACCGCTATGCCACCGGGCCGGCCCCTTTAGTGTATTTTAAATATTTAATACCAACATTCAAAGTTATGAGGCTCTCTGTAAAAATCTGGATTTCTGACGTCCTTTGAGAATTGGCGGATCTGGCCGCATCAGGCCTGTACTCTGCCACAGCAGCAAAAAAGCCGAGTAGTGGTTGCTTAGAGCAAACGTTCTCCAGTTCACCCCGGTCCCCACTACAGTCCACCGCACCCCCAGTCTCGGACACTGAGGGCTAAGTGTCACTTGCTTTATCCCTACACCTGGCCCACTTCACTCATTTTAACAGCCTGACCCTTGCCGTAGGCACTAAGGAATCATTATAGCTCTTAAATTGAAGGGGACTCAGGATGGAAAACTGGAAGGAGGCTCAGTGGTATGAATGATGGGTTAGAGAGGGTACGAGGCCCTCTGTGGATGCTGAATAAATAGCAAGCAATTACTGAGTAATTCACTGCTTCAAGGGTGGGCCCTGGAACCTGTGGAAGACCTGCCTCTTCATTACAACCACGTGACAGATGCATGAGACGCAGAGCGTAGAGCAGGGGAAGAAATAGAAATACCCTGCAATAGAGAACTGCCACCAGCACATGTTTGCCAGTCACCTAAGAGAAATGTATTCATCTGAGTCAGACTTCTTGACAACTGGCTTATTCATCACGCGTTGAATAAAAACGCCTGTAAGGGATCAAACAGAGCGTCTACTGATGCCTCCATCAGCTGACAGCTTATTATAATTAGCCCCAAATGAAAGCACAACGTCTCAGCAGCAGCTTTTCACGTCCACAAGTTCAAAGGGCACCATCCGAATCTTGATGCCAGCAGAGAAGCCCGTTCACGGCATCCTCTTGGAAGCTGTGTTTGAATTTAGGTTAATGACCTAGGATCCTCCTGTTTTGTTTGGGATGCACCAGGATAAAGGCTGCGAGGTGATCAGGGCCACGCCTGGGAATTCGCCTGTGCACGGGGCCTGGTCTGCCCCTGCTTGCCCGCGTGGGGACGCTTCCTCTGCTCACAGCTGGGAAACGGAGTGTCAGAGGGGACCGAGCAGCGGGCGGATGTGGAATGCCCTCCCTGTCCTCACCCTGTGAACAATCTGCTTGTTCTGTGGATGTTCTCCTTTCACGGTGGTGCTTGCCATGCCTCTCTGGCCTGGGCACCATTACCTCACTCTCCCCGGTGCATCCAGACCGCTTGTAGCAACAGCTTTGTTTATTCGATTGAGTAAAGAAGAGGAGTTTCCCTGTTTTTTTTTAACTTTCTATTTAGACGTTGGGCTTTTCCTGTGGGAAGTGAGTGTTTTCTTTCATATGTGTAGATGAAGGAAAGGTAGTAAGGGTGTTGGGTGAAGGTGAGTAATTTGAAAGGGGAGCCAGAGCAGAAGTGAGTGTGTGTGTGTGATCAACACCTACAGGACCTAGACTGGAATAGCTGAGGGCAGTTGAGCACAGGTGTTTTAGGAGCAGGAACCCAGGTGGCCCGGGCTGGGTCTTGGCTCAGTCATTTGCCGCCAGTTGACTTGGGGCTGATGAAGTAACTGAGCCTCAGTCCCCACATACATGGGATTAAATGAGGCAACAGAGGTCATGTCCTGAGCCCGGAGGCTGGCACAGAGTAATAATGTGATACATGTTCGCTGCGACAACTGGGCAACAGCAGATCATTGAGAAGTCATCTGGGCTAGTCCTTGCCTTTGAAAGCACTAGCCAGATCACACTAAGCTGCTTTTGGTAATTAATAAAAGGTTTCTTTTTCTTCCTTCCCTCCCTCCCTGGATCACAAGGTCAGAACAGTTGTCAAACCAAGTCCAGGATGTCGTGCTCTTTCTGTGAGGCGCAAGCACCTGAGGCCATTGTGATTCCTGACACTGTCTTTGTATATGGGCATGTCGTGGGACGTGGATTTGTATTGTCCTCATGGATGAGGCTTTGACACCTTGAGCAAAGTGATTGTTTTGAAGATTGTTGGTGGCTTCTTGACACCCAGAGGCTGCAGGGACCAGGTTTGGGGGGGCAGGGTACAAGATGCTCAGGGGGCTGGGAGGCAGGAAGCACTTGGCACATGACAGCTTTGAATGACGGCCCCCTGTGCCTGCCATCTTCCCTCACTTGTTTAGAGTTCACGTCTGTGGAGAGAAGGTCCTATTGACTGAGTTTAGGCTTGTCCCCTGGCTGTGGTGGGAGGCTTCGAGGGGAAGCCTGGAGGCTCCTTAATGAGTGTGATGGGAAGACTGGTCCCGTAAAGACCCTACAATAAGGGAGATAGAAATCCCCTAAAGAAATCAGGGTGCTGGCGGGCTGTGCAGAAGGGGAGGAAAGATGCTCAGTGGCTAAAAACGACCCATGTCCACTACAACAGGAGAGCATCCATTCCAGGATTGACAGTCATATTTTAAGGAGATGACAGGGAAGGGAGATCAACATAGCTTATCAGAATCTGAAATCCTTCAGTCAGTGTCGATTTTGTCCTTCAGGAGAAGTTCGAAACGCAGCATTCTGAAGGCTACCGGCAGATCTCAGCCTTGGAGGATGACCTTGCCCAGACAAAAGCAATTAAGGATCAACTGCAGAAATACATCCGGGAGCTGGAGCAAGCAAACGATGACTTGGAAAGAGCAAAACGGTACGTCGGGAAGAAGGAAACAGGTTTTGGAGCCCTTGGTCTCTGCTTTTTGCCCCCAGCAGCTGGGTACCAGGCACTGTGTTGAGTCTAGAGAATTCAGCATTGAGCAAAACAAAGCCAGTGCCCGTATGGATCTTACAGTCTCATAGGAAATGGACGATAGGCAAATGAGTGCAACTTACTTACAGCTGGAAGTGCTCCAAGTCCAGGGTGCTGTGGGGGCCTGTGAGAGGATGTGTTCATTTGGCCGTTGCTGGGAGAATGTCAGTTAGGCTAAGACCGAGGGATGCTTAGGCATTATCCAAGGGAAGAGTATAAGGTGAGAACATTCCAGGCAGAAGGACAAGCATGTGCTAAATGAGGCGCTAAGGTAAGAAGGAAAGAAGCATGTACAAAGAACAGTATTTCTTAAGCCGATATTCTGTTGTTTAGCAGCATACTAACAATAATAACTAACATTTATTGAATAATGACTCTGAGGCAGATACTTTTTTTTTCCAACAAAACACTTAAAAAAGATTAGATATAAATTACAGTGACATGCACCAATCTTAAGTGTATGTACAGTTCCATCAGTTTGGACAAACACGTATGGTCATGTTACCCCTGCTCCTGTTAAGATATGGAACCTTTGCATTGCCCCACAGTTCCTTGCTTTTTTTTTTTTTTTTTTTTGCTGAGGAAGATTCGGCCTGAGCTAACATCTGTTGCCAGTCTTCCTCCCCTTTCTTGCTTGAGGAAGATTCGCCCTGAGCTAACATCTGTGCCAGTCTTCCTCTATTTTGTATGTGGATTGCCGCCACAGCATGGCTGACGAGTGGTGTAGGTGTGCACCCAGGATCCAAACCCACGAACCCAGGGCGCTGAAGCGGAGTGCGCCAAACTTAACAACTAGGCCATGGGGCCAGCCCCCCTTGCATTATTTTTTAGTGGATACCTTAGGGATCACGATATACATGCTCAACTTTTAAGTCAACTTAGTTAACACGGTTCCCTTTCATGTAAAATGCAGCAACCCTGCAGTTTCATTTACCACGCTTGGACTGTACCCTGTAGTTATAATACTGTTAACATCTGCAAATGCTATGGCTTCCAGCAATACCTTGTTATAATGTTTGCTTTAAAAAGCCCAGTGGGGCCGGCCCCATGGCTTAGCGGTTGGGTGCGTGCTCTCCATTGCTGGCGGCCCGGGTTCGGATCCCGGGCGCGCGCCGACCCACTGCTTCTCCGGCCATGCTGGGGCCACGTCCCACAGGCAGCAACTGGAAGGATGTGCAGCTATGACATACAACTATCTACTGGGGCTTTGGGGGAAAATAAATAAAATCTTTTAAAAAAAAAAAAGCCCAGCGTATTTTAAAGAAATTAGAAGGGTGAAAAAGATAGCCTTTTATATTTACCGTTTCTGGTTCATTCCCTCCTGAAGAGCTGGGTTTCCCTCTGGTATCATTTCCCTTCAGCTTCAAGAACTTCCCTCAGGGTTTCTTGTTGCGCACGTCTGCTGACAACGAATTCTGCGAGTTTGAGTTTATCTGAAAATGCCTTTCTTTTGCCTTCATTCTTTATATTTCCACTGGATGTAGAATTCTGGGTTGACAGGCGTTTTTTTTCTCTCAGCTCTTTTGTTCCGCGGTCTTCTGGGCTCCCTGCTTTGGGTCAGACGTTAGTGGTCATTGGGGTGGTCTCTCCCCTGTATGTCATGTGTTGTTTTTCTCTGGCTGCTCTCACATTTTCTCTTTGATTTTCAGCATTTTGGTTATGACGTGCCTTGATTTCGTATGTATTTATCCAGAGAAGGGTTTGCTGGGCTTCTGTAGTCTGTAAATTTGTCTTTTGCCAAATTTAACTTTGGTCATTATTTCTTCAAAGATTTTTGCTGCCCCATTCTTTCTCGCCTGTCCTTCTGAGACACCAGCTACACACATTAGTCTCTTGATTGTCAGACCCTGATGCTCTGTTCTTTTTTATTTTCCAATATTTTTTTCTCTCAGTTCCTCAAATTGGATAATATCTGTTGATCTAGTTTCAAGTTCACTGGCTCCTTCTTCTCTCTTCTCCAGTCTGCTGTTAAGCCAATTCCAATAATGTTTTATTTTAGATATTGTAATTTCAGTTCTAGAATTTCCTTTTTTTTTTTTTTAATAATTTCTGTTCCTCTACTGAACTAACTTTCTTTCCATCCCTAAGCATAATTATAATAGCTAGTTGAAAATCCTTTTCTGCTAATTCCAACATCTGGGTTGTCTCAGGGTTGATTTCCAGTGATGGCCTTTTCTCTTCGGTTTGGGTCACCTTTTCCTTGCTCTTCACATGTCTAGGAAATTTGGATAATATTCTGGACATTATGAGTGATGTGTTGCGGAAACTATCGATTCTGTTTTGTTGAGTTTTTGTTTGTTTGTTTGTTAACTAGGCTGAACTCACACTCCAAACTCTTTCTCCCCTTGATGGGCAGTAGCTGAAATCTGTTTGATTCTTTTAGCCTTAACGGGCTGCTTCACGTCTGCCTGGCACATGCATGGGTCAGGGGTCAGCCAGAGACGTGGGAAGAGTTTATATGCAGAATTTGGGGCTCCCCTGTGGTGGTGGATTTCTATCACTGGAGCTGTAGGCAGAAAGCTTAAAAAGATGCAAAATTCATCCCCTCTGCTGTTCCTTTCTTCCAGATGTTGGCTCCGTTTTGGTTTCTGCCAGGGCCTTCAGATCAATGTTTTTCACAGTTTACCCAGAGTTTGTAGTTGTAATCTATAGGAGGTTTGGTCTGATACAAGCTACCTTATTAGCAGAAGTGGAACTTCCTTTCTTGTCAATTTGTAATAGCTCTTTGTATATTTTTGCTACTAATCTTTTGTCCTGCGTTGAAAATATTTTTTACAAAACAATCTTTTGTCTTTTGACTTTGTCTGTGGTATCATTTTCCATACAAACATTTTTCAATTTTAGGTCATCAATTATGTCTCCTTTTATAGCTTCTCAGTTTCCAGACTTCACTAGGGAAATCTCTTTGATCCTGTGATTATGCAAGTATTCTCTTAAATTTTTTTTTGGAAGATTTTTTTATTGTTTCATTGTTTTACACTTATGCCTTTAATGCACTTGGAATTTATTTTTTTTTTTATTTATTTTTTTTTTTAAAGATTTTATTTATTTTATTTTTTCCCCCCAAAGCCCCAGCAGATAGTTGTATGTCATAGCTGCACATCCTTCTAGTTGCGGCATGTGGGACTCGGCCTCAGGATGGACGGAGAAGTGGTGCCTCGATGCGCACCCGGGATCCGAACCCGGGCCGCCAGCATTGCAGCGCGCGCACTTAACCACCAAGCCACAGGGCCGGCCCTGGAATTTATTTTTGTATCTAGTATAAGATATGGGTCCAATTTTACTTTCATTAGGTGGATGGCCAATTTGTGCCAGCACTATTTATTAAACACTCTATCTTTTTTCCACTGATTTGGATTCCATCTCTGTCCTATCTTAACCTCTCATATATCCTGGGATCTAATTCTGGATTCTCTGTTTTGGTCCAGTGAATTACTATACGATTACCATAATGACTTGATTACTGTGGCTTTATAGTAGGTTCTGATTTCTGGCAAGCCACTGGCATACCATCGTTTCTACCCATACATCATTGATCAAAGCAAGTCATATGGCCAGGCCACGTCAAGGGAAGGGAAAGACATTCCACCCACAGTGAAGCCACAGCAAGGGTGTGGACGCAGGGAGGGTGAAGAATGGGGCCAATAACGCAATCTACTGCAAAGAGAGAGAACATTCACATGGTTCAAAAATAACATACAAAGGGGTAGAGTTTTTTAATGCAAATTCAAGCAAATAAAAATAGAAATTCGTATTACCCCGCTTCTTTTTTCTTCCACAAAAGAGCATTTTATACATACAGTTATATATCTTGCTTTTTCACATAACAAGAGATTGGAGATCTTTCTTTATTAGGACGCAGAAAATTCTTTGTTCTTTTTTTTCCCCCCAAATGCATAATATTCTATTGTATGGTTGGTATTGTATTGTATAATACATAGTAATTCACTTATCCAGTCCCCTGTGGATGGGTATCTGCTTTATTTCCATTCTTTCCCAGTGATAAGCGTTTGCTGTAATGAATGATAAACGTTGCTTGCACAGATGTATATCTGTAGAGTAAGTTCCCGGAATTGAAAATGCTGGGTCTAAGGACATATGCATATGCAATTTTGATAGTTATCGCCCAGTTTTTCTCTATATAGTTGTACTAATTTACATTCCCAACAGCTATGTATGTAAGTCCGTTTTTCCAAATAGCTTCACTAACAGTAGTTTTCAAACTTTGGATTTCTAATAGGTGACAAATAGGTACATTTCTGAATTATGAGTGACCTTGAGTTCCTTTTCATATATTTAAGAACTGTTTTATTTGCTTTTCTGTGAACTCTCTGTTTATCTTTGCCTAATTTTAAATTGGGTTGTTGGTTGTCTTTTTTTCCATCAGTTTCTAGGAAACTTTTATATATTTGTCTGTGATATGAATTGAAAATATTTGGAATTTGTCACTTGTCTTCCGGCTTTGTCTATTGTATGTGTTACTGCCAAAAGTTATTTGATTGCTAGGGCCAGCCCGGTGGCGTAGCGGTTAAGTGCGTGCGCTCTGCTTCGGCGGCCCAGGGTTGGCGGGCGGGGATCCTGGACGCCCACCCAACTCACCGCTTGTCAAGCCATGCTGTGGTGGCATCCCATATAAAGTAGAGGAAGATGGGCACGGATGTTAGCCCAGGGCCAATCTTCCTCAGCAAAAAGAGGAGGATTGGCAACGGACGTTAGCTCAGAGCTAATCGTCCTCACAAAAAAAAAGAAAAAAACAAGTTATTTGATTTCTCTGTAGACACATTTATCAGAAGGGCCTGCTGCACTACAAGGTTTATAAAGCAATTAGCCTATGTTTTCTTCTAGTATTTTTATGTTTTCTTTTTCTTTCTTTGTTTCTTTTTTTTTAACTAAAGGTGCATTGGATTCACATTTTGGCCAAATGCTGAATAATTGAATGTTGAAATCAGATGAGGTAGAGGCCCAAATCACCATTATATGATGAATGAAGTTCTGGAATACTGAAATTTTATAAAATACTTTAAACCATTACAATTTTATTTTATAATTTTAATAGGTATATTTGGACAATTTGACAGTCTACTACAAGAATAGTAATTTCCTGGCATCATCAGCTGTTTGCTTGTTATGGTCCCTCTACTGTACATCTGTCAAATTAAATGACTCCCTTTTAACTGACCAAGGGGATAACTTTGGAAGACTTGGGGCCTAATTGGAAGTAACTGAAAGTTAAATACATTCCTTAAAGGTGATTTTGTTTAATATATCAGTGCTAAGATACCAAAAAGTTCTACAAAGATTAAAATTGATTTAATCTAACTTAACCCTTAGATGTATTATTACATAGACTTTTAAAAAATTTTTGGTGGCTGGCCTGGTGGCGCAAGCAGTTAAGTGTGCGTGCTCCACTGTGGTGGCCTAGGGATCGCCAGTTCGGATCCCGGGCGCGCACTCAAGTCATGCTGTGGCGGTGTCCCATATAAAGTGGAGGAAGATGGGCACGGATGTTAGCCCGGGGCCAATCTTCCTCAGCGAGAAAAGAGGATTGGAAGATGTTAGCTCAGGGCAGATCTTCCTCACCAAAAAAAAAAAAAAAAAAAAGTTTATTTATTATCGTGGTAAAAAACAGCATCAAATTTACCATCTTCACCATTTTTATGTTTACAGTTCAGTAGCATTAAGTATAAGTATATTCACATTGTTGTGCAATAGCTCTCCAGACCTTTTTCATCTTGCAAAATTGAAACTCCGTACCCACTAAACACTAATTCCTCCTCCTTGCTCCCTCCGGCCCTTGGTGATCACCTTTCTACTTTCTGTTTCTATGATTTTGACTGCTTTAGATACTCCATATGAATGGAATCATACAGTAGTTGTCCTTTTGACACTGGCTTATGCTCTTAGCATAATGTCCTTGAAATTCATCTGTGTTGTAGCATGTGACAGGATTTCCGTCTTTGTTAAGGCTGCATAATGTTCCGTTGTATGTATGTACCACATTTTCTTTATCCATTCATCTGTTAATGGACACTTGGGTTGCTTCCACGTCTTGGCTGTTGTGCATAATCCTGGTGTGAACATGACTGTACGAATATCTCTTTGAGATCCTGCTTTCAATTCTTTTGGGTATTTACCCAGAAGTATGATTTCTGGATCATATGGTAATTCTATTTTTAATTTTTTGAGGAACCTCCATACTATTTTTCATAACGACCACCCCATTTTACATTCCCACAAGCAGCGAACAAAGGTTCTAGCTTTTCTGCATCCTCGCCAACACTTCTTTTCTTTTCTTTTGATAGTGGCCGTTCTGATGGGTGTGAGGTGATACATAGACTTTTAAATCATTTATTGGCTCAAAAAGGATATGTTCTTAGTTATCTAACAAATGTATCTCTTAATGTTCATATTTACTGAAAATCCGTTTTCCTATTTAACTATTTTCAAGTTCTCAACTACATGAGACTAACAGCTTTCACAGTCATTAAGTATTGTAGCGTTTTATGATAATAAACATGCTTTACTGCATCTTTGACAGATAGAATTTCAACATCAAAAGCACAAGAAGCTGTTTTCACTTGGGTTACCACTAGGATGCTTACCTTTATTTGAAAGCAAATATTCACATAGTAACAAGGAACCTCAGTGCTGTGCTCTGCTGGTATTACCAACGCCATTATGCTGATTGCATACAACCACGTGATCATGGATACACACGGGTTCACAAATGCCAGAAATGCCACTGAAATTGGTCTTCAGTTCTCTGGCATTCCAGAAGCCAGTAGTAGATTTTGACCAAGTCCTGAATTTAAGTTTTTGATCCATTTGGAATTTATCTTGAGGTGCAGTATGAGGTATGGATCCATGATTAATTTTCTCCAGGTGCCTACTCAGGGGTCCCCAAACCAAGAATTGAATCAGCCATCTTTTTATCAATGATTTGTGATACCCCCTTGATCACAAGTTAAATTCTCACGTGTGTTTGGATCTGTTTCTGGACCCTGGGTTCCCTCTGGTCTGTCTGCACCACACTGTGCTTCATTACTGAGGCTTTGGAATAACGTGGTTTTTATATCCAGTAGACCTAGTTCCCTGGTCTCTTTTTCGTGGTTCTCCTGGCCATTCTTATTTCATTACCGCATGATCTTGCAAATCAGTCCCCCTGTGCCTCCATCCCCCAATAAAAACCTATTAGTATTTTTATTAGGATGGTCTTAAATTTATCAGGTAACTCAGGGAGAATTGATTTCTTTGTGATATTGAGTCTTCCTCCTCATAAACCCCCATGTGTCTGCATTTCGACAAGCCTTCCATGCCCTACAGTAAAGTCTCCCTTATTTGCTGTTACGTGAATTCCTAGGTATTTTATCTTTTTTCTTGTTTGACATGTCAGCCTTAGGGTCATTTTAACTGATTCCAGTATTGTATTCTTCAGTATTATCCCTTTGTTGTTGCTAATCAGGCACTTGTGGTAACTTTATCTTGTTTCCCTCTAAAGACCCTTTGAGGGTAGGCACTGCCATGACTCACTCTGGACATAGTGGGATATGTAGAATAAATGAATGAATGATCCTCGCTTTGCTATTAAAGGACCAGAGGCCCTTGGGGCCAGCCCCGTGGCTTGGCGGTTAAGTGTGTGCGCTCCGCTGCTGGCGGCCCGCTGGCGGCCCGGGTTCGGAACCCCGGGCGCGCACCGACACACCGCTTCTCCGGCCATGCTGAGGCTGCGTCCCACATACAGCAACTAGGAGGATGTGCAACTATGACATACAACTATCTACTGGGGCTTTGGGGGAAAAATTAAAAAATAAATAAATAAATTCAAAAAAAAAGGCCCAGAGGCCCAGAGAGGTTTAGTTGCCCGAGGACGCTTAGCTGGTCTTCTGTGGAAGGAGCCAGTGTTAACTCCTGGGTTCCACTCCACACATATGCTCCAAGCCACCGTGAGATACAGTTAGCATGGTGTTCAAGGTTTTCTGGAGACAAACCTGGGGTCAGTAGTAGAAATGGCTGGGATTTATTGAGCACTTAGATGGGAAACATCCCTACGTGCTTCCTGTACTCCTCTACCTGTCCCCCGGCCCCGTGTGGAGGTGCTGTTAGTACCCCTGCTTTACTCGGCAGGAAACTGGCCAGCTGCCTTCTCTGTGCCTCGGAGTTAAACAGATTCTGTCTTCCAGCACTTCTCAGTGCCTTCAACACAGCGTTCCAGTGAAATGTCTACACTGTTCACAAGAAGAAGTGGTGGTTAGCAGGGCAGCTGGGCTGGGGCTGGGCATTTTGAACTTTTTAGAAAGGTAACCGAGAGATTCAAGATGGTCTCTTCTACCTGTTTAAATGCATGTTATTACGTTGTATGTGCCTTTTAGTAGGATATTCTGAATACTGTTTGCATGATGAGTCTCTGAGGGAAGATGGAGCATGCTGCCCTTGGCAGTCGACTGGGCCCTGCATGTGGTCCTGACAAGACGTTGGCACTGCTAAGTGCTATATGGACGTTATCTCATTTAATCCTCAGGACAGCCTTGTGCCCCTCCTGGGCTAAGATGGTTCCCATTCTGCAGGTGAAGAGCCCAGGTCCTGAGCCCAGGTCACTCAGGTCTGGGGTGTCTGGGAAGTGCCAGGGCTGGACTTGTGCCCCCGTGTCTGACCCTTCTCATCTCCCGGGTCTGTGAGCACCAGATGGATGCTGCCGTTTGCCCTCTTGGACAACTCTGCTTTTCTCTTACCAGGGCCACAATCATGTCTCTAGAAGACTTTGAGCAGCGCTTGAATCAAGCCATTGAAAGAAATGCCTTTCTGGAGAGCGAACTTGATGAGAAGGAGAATCTCCTAGAATCTGTTCAGCGACTGAAGGATGAGGCCAGAGGTCAGGAGGCCTTGGCTTTGTGCCGTGTGCCCTCACCAGCGTTGTTCCCTCTCCCTACCTGAGAATGTCTTGTCCCTCAGCATTGCCCATTGTTACCTTTGCTGGAAACCCACGGCCTGCTTGGCACACAGGCTGTCTGGTTAGAGGGCATGGGACCACACCGAGCAGGCTCTAGCCTTGGTCCCCGCCTCATGCTAAGAATTGTCAGATTCTGTAAAGATCCCTTGTGGGTATTTAAACCCACCACCAGCTTTATGCTCAGTAGGAACA
This sequence comes from Ceratotherium simum simum, assembly GCF_057802395.1. Lineage (NCBI taxonomy): Eukaryota > Metazoa > Chordata > Mammalia > Perissodactyla > Rhinocerotidae > Ceratotherium > Ceratotherium simum. The sequence continues at coordinate 13,230,096 of NC_141925.1, forward strand.
CGAGTTTTGTGGGGAGAAAGTCCTGATGGACTTGCTAGCTAGCTTGTCATTTTCATGACTTGATGGCAGCTGACACCCGTGGCTTAGAACTCTGAGACCACAGCAGCGTTTGCTCTTTGGAGGTGGCAGTTCCAGAGGTAGAGCTTGCCAGCTGCAACACGACAGTGGTGAATCACCCACATTGGCGCATAGAGATTTTGTTTAAAGTCCCAGTTAATTGTCTATGGCATTAATCTAGTTTCTAATGTGTAGGCAGTGGAAGAGGGATTAAAAAGAAAAAACTCTTAAGTTTTAAGGTATTTGTTCCTAAATGTCCATCAGTGATGAAGTGGTTAAATAAATTAGATTTATTTTGTGGAATGTTAAGCAATTGTTAAAACAAACAAGGTATAGATATAAATGTAGTTATAGAAAGATTAAGACATACCATTGAAGGAAGGAAGATAAGTCATAGACAGTAGACGTTGTTTCTACTTATGCTTAATAAAAGTTATTCATATTGGGCCGGCCCTGTGGCTTAGCAGTTAAGTGCGTGCGCTCCGCTACTGGCGGCCCGGGTTCGGATCCCGGGTGCGCATGGACGCACCGCTTCTCCAGCCATGCTGAGGCCGCGTCCCACATACAGCAACTAGAAGGATGTGCAGCTGTGACATGCAACTATCTACTGGGGCTTTGGGGAAAAAAAGGAGGAGGATTGGCAATAGATGTTAGCTCAGAGCCGGTCTTGCTCAGCAAAAAGAGGAGGATTAGCAAGAATGTTAGCTCAGGGCTGATCTTCCTCACAAAAAAATTAAAAAAAAAAGTTATTCATATTATTTGCTTAATAGATATACATGTACATATAAACTGTACATATGAACATGCAGAGAAGAAGAGCTGGAAAGACTCCGCCATGTTACAGTGATTATGAGTGAGCAGGGGCGTGTGGGGAAGGGTTGGGAAAGCATTTTTCCACCTAGTATTCTATATACCCTGCCACAGTGGAATATTTTTGAAACAATAAAAGCATTAGTGTGTTACTGCCATAGTTTAAAAAATTTTTTAAACCTTTTTGTTTTTATTCGAAAGAAAAATCATGTAGTTTTATAAGCCTGCTAGGCAAGGTCCTGTGGGTTCCACTTCATTCAGTGTTTCCACCTGGAGTTTTCCCCCTGGTACTTCTTTTCCCTGACAAGCATCTACTGTTGACCCGTCCCCCATCACCCAAAGCAAGGACTTAACCTGAATCCTTTTCCTGGCCCAGATCTGCGGCAGGAATTGGCTGTGCAGCAAAAGCAGGAGAAACCCAGGACCCCCAAGCCCAGCTCGGTGGAAGCTGAAAGGACAGACATAGCTGTGCAGGCCACTGGCTCTGTGCCGTCCACTCCCATAGCTCATCGAGGACCCAGCTCGAGCTTCAACACACCTGGGACGTTCCGACGCGGTAAGGGGAACGGGGATCGGGAGGATCTTCTTTGTTTCACAAAGCTTTCCCGGGTGAGAGAGAGATTGGACCAGGCCATAGGGCAGGGCGCAAACTGGGAGTGTTCGCAGGGGCAGACCATTGAGGTCAGTGAGAGGAGCCTCTTGGGTGTGAGGCAGTAGGGAGCAGTGGAGTCTGAGGTGAACTGGGAACTAGAAGCCTCATCTGAAGGGGGCAGCTGCCCCTCTGCTCCTACTACAAATGTCGGCATTAGCAGACATTTCCATTCTTCAGCAGAAGCCAGAAACCCTCTTGTTGAATATGAAATCTCCCAAATTTAAAATTTCAGTGACCAAGTAAAAAATTTAAAAGGCATTATGTGGGTCCAGCAATATATCTGTCTAGAACTGGAGGCAATGTAATTTGTGCTGTGCAGTAAAAAGTGAGAAATTTCAGTTTTCACGCCAGCCCCTCTGCTAGCTGATGAACTGTGAGACTCTGATCAGACCACGTAGTAGCAAATAATAATAATAGACAATTATCGAGTGCTCAGTATGTGCTGGTCACTCTGCTTAAAGTGCTCTGCATGTATATATGAGCTCACTGAATTCTCCCAACAGGCCCAAGGTACAGGTAATGGAAGTGCTATCCCCATGTGATGGATGAGGAGACTGAGGCCCTGAGTTAAGGAGCGTGCCTAAGGTCACACAGCTGGTGGATGGCTGAGTTGATGCAAACCCAGGCAGGCTGGCTCCAGGGCGTACACTACCATATACTGCCTTCTCCCTTAGTTTGTCGCCTGGGATGAAGAGACTGGTGAGAGTTCCAGAATCCCAGTCTTGAGCTGTGTTTTCCACATTTTAACATGCACCCAACTCAGCTGGGCCTCTTGTTAAATGCATCTCAGAATCAGCAGGTCTGGGTGGGGCCTGAGATCCTGCATTTCTAAGAGGCTCCAAGGTGGTGTTTGTGCTGCTGGTGCGTGAGTCCTGCTTTGAAGAGAGGTTCTCTGTACAGTAGAACCCCTATCCATGTGGCTTGCTCAGATGCTGCTAATGTTAATTAACTATATGGAATTCCTAGAATTTCAAGAGGGCTTGTTTCGATTTTGTTTTCAAAGAATAGCATGTTGCGATAAATATTTAATATAGTCATTGTAAGGCTGCGAAAGGTTGGTCACTAAACAGACTCTTACTGTGTTGGCAGTTAACTATTGAACGAAACAGGGCAGCGTCTGGAATCAAAGGGGAAGCGTTAGCTTCCCTCGCCCACCCCCTGGTTGCACGTTTAGAGACCCTTAGCGCTCAGACTCATGATGTGGGCTGGTGTCATGTGCGCTTCCCTTTACACACCCAGGTCTGGATGACTCCACGGGTGGGACCCCCCTCACACCTGCTGCCCGGATATCTGCCCTCAACATCGTGGGAGACCTGCTGCGGAAAGTGGGGGTAAGACGGTACCTCCCTGGGCTTTGGCGGGCTTCTTGCCTATCTTCAGGGTATTAGAGAGGATGACCTTACCAGTTCCTTTCCCCTTTAAGCGGCTTCATGCGTTTTAGGTGTGGCTCTGGTCCTATACTGTCCCTTACAACGATTTGAGCTTCTGAGGGCTTTGTTACTGACAAACACCCCGAGCTCTGAACCTAAGTCATCCCTTTGATCCCTGGGTGTTTCTTTCTTGGTACTATTTTTCCTTGGAATTTGGGAAATGTGAATGATGTCTGTGATTTTTTTCTTAATTTGAAAAAACAGAAACATTTGCAAATTGCCCTCTTTGTGTTTTTTTTTTTTTAAGTCTCAGGGAGTTAAAGAGAAAATCTTAAAAGGCTAGGGCCGAGAACTTGACTTTACAGGTCTTATATTAATTACAGGGAAGGATTCTTTTGTGCTTAAGAAATGCCATAGGTATTCTTTGTAGTTGCTTCTTTTATTTTTTAAAATGATGCCTGGGAAGCCACATGATTTAAATCCTGCCATTCTGTCGTCAGTCAGAATGTATGTGTGCAGAGCTGCAACTTTATAGAAGCTTGCGATTCATTTCTTATGTTTTCACTTTTGGTTTTGGTTATCTGGTTTTCTGTTATAGAAACAGGTCTCTGATTTAATACTTTGCACAGTTAGAGTACAGAGAAGCCTGGGTGGTCTTGGTGCCCTTTTGGTTTTCACGGGGTCTGTTTACAGCAAGGCAAAGTCCTTGTTCAGACCTCCTGCCGCTCTGTGCATGTCGAAGAAGGTAAACAAGAGTGAATGATTCCAACAGCTGATGTCAGATTTCCTGTAGGCAGAGCTGGATAATGGGTAGGGTTAGTGATTTTCCAGGAAGCTCCTAAATATCTTAGGCCAGCGGTTCTAAGCCTTGGGTGTACATTGGATTCCTTTGGGGCCCCACTTTGGAATTCCAACGCACAACACGACTTGAGAACCGCTGTTTTAGGTTATTGTCTGTGTTCGGGCTCCAGGGAGAGAGCAGAGTTCTTGTCTTTGACTTGAGAGGTGAAAGCATGTTTCTCTCCAGGCACTGGAGTCCAAACTTGCATCCTGCCGGAACTTCATGTATGATCAGTCCCCAAACCGGACGAGTGGCCCGGCCTCAGGACGGGGGAGCAAGAACAGAGATGGCGGTGACAGACGGGCAGGCAGCACCAGTGTGCCTCTGGGTGATAAAGGGTCAGTACCTTTTGCTGTCCTCTACAGGCAGGAGCCTGTAACCCCAAACCACTAGCCATTTTTTAAAAGTTGCAGGATTATGTCATCCTTATCCTCTGTCCTGTCCCATGAGACGGAGTTAGGTGTGTCTTCTGGTTTGGGCAAACGGCCAAGGAGTGGCTCATTCTTATTATTTGATTCTGCAGCCCCAAGCCCAGGTCACGCTGTGAGCAAGTCCTGTATAAATCACTTCTTTGGGCCACGAGCTTCTAACACTGCTCTGCTTCCCCCAGAAGAGGATTGATTTTTTTTTTTTATTTTAATCTTTAGAACCTCTGGGAAACTGGCACTAAATTCCAGCCAGACTGGATTCCTGAAGTCAGTCACCCGATTGGGTGGCCTCTAACAGCTTCGTTTATTTTCTTGCCTGAAGAAAATCAGGGCAGCTTCCCGATTTGGGAATTTTCTAAGATGTGCCACCATCTCCCCAGACCCCAGGCCACACAAACTTGGTGGGTCAGTGGCAGACAGATGACAGGAAATGAAGAATCGTGTTCCACGGCATGCACGTAACTTCCGGGCCTTTAGAAGTGGATGTCCTTAGAGGGTCTCTGTGGCTGGGTTTTTTCCTGTGCCCTTGGGAACGTGAGAGCTAGACAGCCAGTGTCCTTTTCTTCGTTTCACAGGAGAGAAAATTGAGACCCAGGGAGACACTGCTCCTGACTCTTGATATTCACTCCTGTGACTCTGTGGGCCCCGATGCTAGCCAGGCTGTCACCGCTGTCATGTCCGCTTAACTTGGTTTGCTCTGTCTGAAGGTTGGGAAAACGCCTGGAATTTGGGAAGCCGCCTTCAAATGTTGCCTCACCATCGCTGCCGCCAGCCCAGGGTGTAGTCAAGATGTTGCTTTAGGAAAGCCACGGAAGCCAAAGCCCCTGGTTGTCTGTGTGGGAGTTGTTACCTTTCTTGCCTGCTTTTCTTTAAACTAGGTTTTTGGTTTCTTTAGGTTAGTTTGAGAAATAGAAGCCAGCAGTCACACTGGCCAATGACTATGGCCATCCCCTGTGGCCCCTGATGGTTGTGCCCATGAAATGGTGTCTCATAATTGCCAGCCTCTTTGTTGGTGTGTTGCAAATGGACGGGGACAAACTGGACCCTCTGGAAAGGGTGTGGAGGCTGCCCCATCATTTTGAGCTGTCCCGAGTCCTCATTGGTCTTGCGAGGTGTTTTTAATGTCTGGAGATGCCTTAACAGTGGGATCTGAGCCTATCTCTGAGGCTCACTGCAGCCCCCACTCAGCTGGAGCTGCCTTCTAGAACAAAATCTCCCCGTGTTCTATGGCCCAGCAAGGATTGGTGTACTGGCATCATGTCTAGGAGCAAGGAGTGGAATGGGCACAGGCCTTTTTTTTTTGAGGAAGATTGGCCCTGAGCTAACATCTGTTACCAATCTTCCTCTTTTTTTCTTTTTTCTCCCCAAAGCCCCAGTACATAGTTGTATATCCTAGTTGTAGGTCCTCCCCTTCTAGTGGGATGCCCCCTCGGCATGGCTTGATGAGCGGTGAGTAGGTCTGTGCCCAGGATCCGAACCCACGAACCCCGCCGAAGCAGAACATGTGAACTTAACTGCTACGGCCATGGGCCTTTTTAAACTGGTGTGGTGGACCTCTGAGACTTTTTAATCTGCCTCTCATTGAGGCTTTTAAGAGGTGTGCTTGAGTTTTAGTGTAAATTGTGTGTGGACCAGGTAGGTGGAAAATCGTGTCCTCTTTAGATCAGTCCTGACCGTTAGTTTTCCTGACCCTGTCGCCCTGGCCTGGAGGTGACCTCCGCTTCAGGACCCTGAAGGTCACTGGGGTGGAATGGCCTTGGTATCACAGCCCCCGGAACAGGACTTCATTCAAAGCCGTAATGAAATATCGGGGTGACCTTCAAACGAGATTAAACCATCGGGATCGTTCTTGGAAGCTTCCTTGTCACAGAAGAAAAGACCACAGGACTTCCAAGGCAGACAGTGGATATGCTCATCCTTGCTTGTTGTGAACCGCTGTCTCTCACTTTCGGATGCAAGGCAAAAGAACACGTGAATTCAGAGCACAGGAGCACGCGTGCAGCCTAACAACCTTCCTTTTGTCACTAAGTTATTTTTCCAAAAGAACAGCAAAAATATCCTTGAGTTGAAAATAGAACTTTTCAAGTGCTACTGAAACTCAACAGCAAATTAGAATTAAACTTCAGTGCCCGTTAGTTACCCTAGAAACATTCTAACCTGTATCGGTAAAAGATGTACTTTTATTTTTTTAAAAGAACAATAAAATCAAGGGAAACTGATGTTCCACTAGTCAGTGGTGGTGGTCAGTAAATGCTGCTTCGTGTGTGTGTGCTTCTGTGTGTGCTCGTGTGGTGGTGAGAAACTCTTGTTTTTTAACCAAGTAACTAAATATGCAGAAAACCTACCTTTCAAAAATTTCCATTTGAGTCAGCTTCTTAGAACTTTTGGGATATGTTTGTGTATTGCTCAGGGTATGTTAGCATTTGGTCATTCAGCTGAGTCTTCTCAGTTTCTGTATTTCCTCTTTTCTCAAGTCTACTCGATCCCACAGAGGCTGTGTATGGAATTGGTTGCGCTGAATAGAACCTTTGCCAAGGGATCTCTGTCTAAAACACGCAGGCTGAGGAAGAAAAGGGCTCTCGGCCTGGTTTTTTATGGCCCTCGCGCTATAAATGGTTTTTATGTTTTTAAAGGGTGGTTTCAAAAAAAAAAACAGATGACTATATGACAGAGACCATATGTAGACTAAAATATTTACTCTCTGGCCTTTCTAGAAAAAATTTGTCAACTCAGGCTGGGCAGAGTCGTGTGTTTTAACTTAGAAATTTAAGGAAATCTTGTATCCTTCACATTATATACATTTTGTTTTTGACTGATAAAGATGTTCTTCCTGGTCACGTTCTGACTCCCTGAGCCTAGAGCTGTCCCCTTCCTCTCGGGGAAGCCCCCTCACACAGACTCACTTCGCATGTCTGCTTCCTTGTTTGCCAGCTGGGGGATCTTGGACAATTTCTTTCACCTCCTTAGGCCTCAGTTTCCCCGTTAATGAAATAACAACCCTGACTTTATAGGGTCATTGTGAGGATTAAAAAAGAACACCTCTCGCTCTTTTGCTCTGCAGAAAACAGAAAAGCCGACCACGTTCTAGTGATTGATACCTTTTATTCGTGAGGGTGTCCTTAGGTACAGTCAGGGTGCATATAAAACAGTGTAGCGTTCCTGCCCTTCCCGTAGGAGTAGTGTCTCCTTCTAATCCATGTGACTGCAGAAGGCACTTGGTCTCGGTGAACTGTGTGCATCTGATGTGCGGTAACCAGGAGGGGAAAAGAACTCGCACACAAGGGCCTGCTCCAGACGTCAGAAGGGTACACAGGTTAGGGAACGGCTTGGGAGTGGGGGGCAGTGGCACCCCTTTGGGTGACTTTCTCCCCATTTCATGTAGACTAAGTTGCCAGTGATTAGTTACCGTGGATATATTTTTCTAAAAACTCAAAATCTGCACAATTCATTGATGGAGGGAGCGGGTGTGCCTGTGTCTCCTGTTGGGTTTTTGTCATTTGGTTCATCATTCAAAACTGAAATCAATACCCTGAACCCAGGGTGGTGGTTTTTATATTCCTCGTGAGGGGTGTCTTGTGATGTTTGGAATTTGAAAATGGATTTAGACAGTGCTAAGCGGAGTCCACTGGGTTTTGTCCTGTTTGTAGCAAGTCGCTTATTCACTGGCTTTGGTTCCGTTGAAGTCTGCATCGCGAGCGTCCACTTCCTCCTCAGAACCATCCGCGTTTTCAATAACTCGACGTCCTCCAGACCTTCTCGAGGGAACAAAAGTGGTCTCGTTTCCTCGCCTGTGGGTTGTAAGAAAACACACGTTTCTTTAGCACAGAAATCTCCCTCGAGGTTGGAAGAGATTTTTAGAAGGGGCGAAAAACAAACACAAACTCAGAACAAACGAGACGCAAATATTCAGGTCAGAGTCAACGAATCCTGACCATTCTCAAGGCCTGGGAATGGGGCAAAGTCGGCTTTTCAAAGCAGGACTATCTGCTGTCAAAAATGTCTGGCCTGGGCACTTGATGACCCCCAGGATTCTGGTCTGCTGCGGTCTTTTACTTAGAAAAGAAGAAAAAAGGTAAGCGAGGGGTGACACACCCCCATGGGTTTATTCAGACCCCGTGGGGCAGGTCTGGAGAACATGTTGTGTTCTCATTCTGCACCTCCTCGCCTTCAGAAGGGAAAAAGGGGAGGTTTTAGGTTTTCCACTGGAAGAAGGTGGACATGAAAGTCAAGGGCGGCTTTGAGAGGGAAGGAGGTCACTGCGTGGACACCACACGGGTGCTCTCTGGTTAAGGGCGACATGGTGCCCCTGCCTTTGTGAAGCAGAATTCTCAGACTGAGGTCCCCCAGAGCCGGGATCTTGTCTGGGTTTTGCTCCCATGGCATATAATAGCTGCTCAATATTTCTTAGAAAAATAAATTAGACATGTTTAATTCAAGGTATACTTTAGCTCTGGCTGGTAGAACACCCCTTTTTCTCTGTCCTTATTGCCCCCATCTCCTCCATCCTGCTGATGCCCTGAGTTACCACCAGGGCCTGCTCTGGTCGCCTGCTGTGAGGCTCTGCCTAGGAGGGTGGGCCAGGCAGGAGGAGGAAAGGTCAGATCCACCCGCACTTAACCCCTGCTGTTTGGAAGAAACGTTCACTGTCCCTTCAGCGATCACAACAAAGGTGTGGGGCTCTGGCCACCCAGCCCTGTTTGTCCTGATGAGAGGACCCGTCTTAACTCATTTAAGGACGTCTAAGAAGAAAGCAGACTTTTTGTAACAAAAACCACCTGCTTCGCCCCACAAAGGCCCGACAGAGAAGCCCCGAGGGTGAGCCCACCCCAGTTATCGATTCTTTAGTCAAAGGGACGACTCAGACAGGTGAGACTGGACACACAAGCAAGGCCCAGAGATTCCTGATGGCAGGGAATGGGAACCCCAACAGGAGCCTTTTGGGGTCCGAGGGTGGGAGAAACCCCGGCTGAGAAAACCCACCGGGTTCAGCGGGTGGTACTTCCCAAGGTGCAGCGATCAGAAATAAATACTTAAAGTGGTAGCCACTCCCAACTGAAGACTCAGGCCAGCCTCACGTCAGGGGGAAGCTTCCAGGCCTCCAGCTCCCTTAGAACTAACTTTCCATCACTCTAGAAGTGACCTTTAAAAGTCTTTTCCTTCGTTAGCACTGTGTTTTCCAAGAACTTGGGTCAGAGGGGAGGGTCTCAGAGCCCAGGGCGGAGAGAGGAGCGGCAGCCACAGTCCACACGTCTCTCTCCTTCCCCTTCTGCCTCCCAGGTGCACGACTCCTGGGATAGCCGGGGCTGGCAAACGGTGCTCACCCACGCTTCAGGCTCTGGGCACTCTCTGCCACTGGAAAGAGTCTGTATTTCTAGCTAGAAGAGGTTAATGGACAGATGTGCTCCCCTGGTCCAGGAGGTACCCTGTGCCCTGGGTCACTGTCAGTCCCAGCTCAGGTGCCAGCCCTGCAAACCTGTCCCTGTTCAGGGGCGTTTCTGCAGGGAACTGGCTTCAAATCCTATGCAAAGGTTGACACCGGCTATATCTGTTATGGGAAGTAAGGGACCCTTCTAAAGATTTTCTTAAATGGTCATCCTGGAGAATTTGGATTCTGTTCGTGGACAGCTTATCCAAGGCACTATTGGCACACCAGGAATCAGCACGAGAATCTAAGCACGTCCTGCTTTGCAAGGATGTGGTTTCCCGTTAACGAGTGGGTCCCACACTCCAGCCAACCCTAGAATTCAGCTTATCCCCCGATCCCAATGAGCTGGCAGGAGAGCTGCTTGAAAGCCGTGTGTCCTATGGGCTTATCTGCTCCCCCACAAAATCGACCCTGAAACTGCAAAAACCTCATCCAGCTTTAAGTATTTGGGTAGCGACAGCAAAGCTGAGATTCTCCGAAAGAGATGATGGACACACGCCAGGGCTGGCTTGGCCTCTCAAGGAGGATCAAAGGAAAACCAGGGCCCCGTTGTCTAACTTCACATAGGAAAAAGTTGCTAAAATCTAACTCGGTCTTGTGAAGGGCCCCATGGGCTTCCTCAAGTCTTGGGTGTCCATTCCCCAGACCGTGAATACATGCCCGTGACACCTGGAACAGGCTCTGCCAGGATGGCACTGGGCTCTGCGGTGGCCGCCGTCTGCCCCCGTGCGCTGAAAATGCAATGAGCAGGTGGGGCCTTGCTGAAGCCTTGCGCAGCCCTGACACTTATAAGACATGGCGGTGAGAGCTCGTTTCCTTCGCAGACAAGTTTGTGAAAGCCCAACGGTGGGGGGACAAGTTGCTGGAACGCGGTCACCATGGACCTGTGCTTCGTTAATTCTCATTTGTGAACCAGACCAGCCAGATGGAAGCCATTCTCCAGAAATGTACCCAGATCGTGGGGCCATCGTACCCGCTCACCGGGCATCTTAACCAGACAAAGGAAGACAGCAGAGCCGAGTGTCCTAACCTTGTAAGAGAGGCCCTCTTACACAGGTAAGAGCAATCCAAGCGACACACACACACAGCCTCTAAACCCTCGCCAACACGCGGGGACAAGGACGTCCACATTGGGTGCCATCTCATACGCCAAAGCGGCAGTAGGGAAGGAAAATGGGTCAAGAGATGAGGTCTTCTTGTGTTGATCTAGGCTTTGATGAAAGACAGTTTTGAACTGAGATATCCAAGCCTTCCGATTTTGCAGGAATCGCATGGAAATTTGCGAGGGTCAAAAAAAGGAGGGCGGGGAGGGCGCGACGGGCAGAAAGGAAATGGAAACCGAGTGCGACACACATGAGCAACGAAGCTAAGGCATGATACCTGGTGAGTCATTGCGGAGTTTCCTGGGGGAGGGGGCCTCTGAAACAGAGAGAGAGAGTCCCCGGTGGTTACCATCGGCAAACGAGAGCCTGGTGACATGCGTTCTTAATCATTAAAAGCATTTGCTTCAATTCAATAATTAAAGGCACTTTCAAGTCAACCTTACAGCCAAGCCCCTGAAGCCAAGAGCTCTAAGGCTGGCACACAAAAGGACAAGCCGTTTTTTCAATTAAAAATCATATTTCTGTCCTTCAGAGCTGCTTCTAAGAACGCAGGTGGCTTTCTCCCATTATGCATACCTGTTCGGGGAGGTGAAGGCGTTGGAGTAAGCTAGTTCAGAGATCCACTTGGGAACTGAACCTGAAAAGACCCGGGCAAGGAGGCTGCAGCAGCATCTCACTTTATTACTATTATTTGGTCTTGTCTTTTAGCAAGAAGGTAGAGGTGGACGCCTTTGGTGGCACGTGTCAGAGATGACTGGTGATGTGGCAAATGATGGGTACATTGGTCGGGCTTTCACAATGGCTTGTGTCGAGATTTATCTGGCTGATAAACTGTGTGATAAATTGTTTTGCAATTCCTTGTTCACTGAGGAGCTGGCTATGCTCGCCAACCTCACTCAGAGCTCTAGTGCTTGGTTTTAGGTGTTTGTACATCTAGAAGACTCAGAGAAGGCAGAAAAGGTGTGACCTGTCTTCAGCCTGTGTTTGTGTCTGTTCCTCTTAGGGCTGTAAAATGTGGTTTGTTTGATATGGGCCTGTATGGCCTGAGAGAAGGGTCAGTTGTCTAGGCCGGGGCCCACAGGGCATGTTCAGCGTGTGCTAACAGATCACTGGTCCTGAGAAAAGGGAGCTCAGACAGCAAAGGCTGAGAGCTGGAGTGGCTGGCTGCTGCCCCACTGCTCAGCCCAGCCACTGAGGCGGGCCGTGTCCCGTCGCCAGCTGAGTGTATCCTGGGGGTCTTCATGGTGAGAACAGCTCTCCTCCGCTGACAGCCAACCCTGGGGTTGCTCCCAAGCCCCTGCTGGACCTGAGAGGTTAGGTCTGGTTTCCATTCCATCAGTGGGGACCCACCAGGCCCTTCACCCGGCAAGCACTGGAGGCTCCTTCCCAAGTCCCTGTACCCTGAACGAGCCGCTCTCTTCCCCTCTCTGAATGGGATTTGGGCTTCCCCTCGTCTCATGCAGTGGTTCTCCAAGTCTGGGGTCGATATGCCAGGTGATTTCAGCTGCTTCCTGGGCGCACCACTGGAGAACTGAATTGCACAGTGAGAAAGGTATTCCCTTTTCACCTCTTTTTAAATATGTCAGATTATGTCAGAGAAAGTCTGTTTGGTGCTAATGTCTTTGTCATTCCCTTTTACACTGAGAAGTAGGCCTTCAGGTCATAGTTATCAATTTGTGGCCACAACAGCTAGAACTCCCTATGGTTTTGTTTTCACTGTATTTAATTTCCTTGCGACCTGTTGATGCAGGTGATGCTGGTTTAACAATATAGGGGTGGTAAGTTTTATTTGCAGATAGACATATGTATGATTAGAACAGTTAATTTCAAAGAAAATGTCAGGTCCACAATAGTACAGGTGGTAAGAGGCTAAGGCAAAATGGCTAAGGTGGTTTGAGAATGACTGCGGTTGGAGAAACATCATCTCTGACTCAATGATTGAAGGTTTACTCAGTGCCCAGTGCTCAGACACTGGGGATGAATAAACAGACAAAAATTCTGTGCTCATGGGCTTGCAGGCTGAGAGTGAAGAAAGACAGTGAATGAGATAAGTAAAATAAATAAGTTACATGGTGACAGGTGGGTAGGAGAGTGGAAAACTGTAGGGAGTGAGGTTGGAAATTTTAGACAGGGTAACATGGATAAGTAAATGCCTGAAGGAAAGGAGGAGGGAGCCAGCAGAGAGCTGGGGGAAGAGCATTCCAGGCAGAAGGAACAGCCAGTGCAAAGGCCCTGAGGCAGTGTGTGAAGAAGAGGGGTAATTTAGGAGGCAGTGGACAGAGATCATGTACAGCCCAGTGGAACCAACAATTGTAAAGACGTTGCTTTGGCTCTGAGTGAGGTGGAAACCATTGGAGGGCTCGAGACAAAGGAGAGCCATGATCCGAGTTCATTTAAACAGGATCCCTTTGGCTGCTGTGTTGAGAACAGACTAGAAGGGGGCCAGCATGGAAGCAGGGAGGCCCAGGAGGCTGTGCAAGTTATCTAGATGGGAGGAGAGGGTAGCTTGGACCAGGGTTGCAAGAAGTGGTTGGATTCTGCATGTACAGTATTCGTAAGGGAAAGCTGACCAGATGTCCAACAGATTGGATGTCGGGTATAAGGGAGAGAGAAAAATAAAGAATGACCACAAGGTTTGTGGCCTAGGTTAATGGCAGCTTTATCATTCCAGTTGCTGAGTTGGGGAAGACTGTGAGAAGAGCTGGTTTGAGGGTAAAGGGGTTCAATCAGGGCTCAAGTTGGGGCATGTTAGGTCTGAGCTGCCTGCTAGGCATCGAGTAGGAATGTCAAGCAGGTTTGGAGTTTGAGGAAGAAGTCTGGGCTGGAGATAGAAACTAGGAAGTCACTAGCTATAGATGGAATTCTAAAGCTACCAGGCTGGTTGAGATCACCTGGGGAGTGAATAGAGACAAAGATGGGGAGAGAACCAAGATGGCGCCCTGGGGCAGGAGAGAGCAGAGATGGAGATGAGGAGAGAACCAAGATGGCGCCCTGGGGCGGGAGAGAGCAGAGATGGAGATGAGGAGAGAACCAGGATGGCGCCCTGGGGCGGGAGAGAGCAGAGATGGAGATGAGGAGAGAACCAAGATGGCGCCCTGGGGCGGGAGAGAGCAGAGATGGAGATGAGGAGAGAACCAGGATGGCGCCCTGGGGCAGGCAAGGGCAAGCAGGGTTTGAGATGAGGTTCCAGCAGAAGAGATGAAGAAAGAAGCCAGGAAGATGGGGAGGAAGCCAGGTGAGGCTGGTGTGTGGAAGCCCCGTGAGGAAAGTGCATCAGGAAGCGTGATGGCCCATGGCACGTGCTGCTGTTGAGTCAGCTGAGGCCCAAGGCTGACTGTCGCTGGATTGGAGTTTGTGGTGAAGGGTAGCAGGGGAGTGGGCCTAGAGGTTCTTTCAGCTGAGGGAATGACTCAGGGAGAGGGAAGACGTTGCCAAGAAGAAAGATAAGAATTTCTGGAGCAACGTTCTCGAGTAAACCACAGGGGGCGTCTAACAGAGAGGTGGGCCTTAGTTGATGTTGGACAGTCCAGCGCAGACACAGGGAGAAAGGTAGAAGGAAGGAACACAGATGTAAGCAGGTGGGTTGATGGGGAAGTGGGAGCTTGTTTACGTTTCACACAAGTTTCCATTTGGGGGTTAAATAGGAAGTGAGGTCATCAGCTGAGAGTGAGGATGGGTGGTGACAGTAAGTCTGGGGAGACAGTGGAAAGCAGATGTCTACAAGGGCAGGAGGGAGGGGATGGGGGAGTCTGAGGTCCAGGCAGCACCAAGTGAGGTCCGCTTGGTGTTAGCCATGGAGAATTTCAGCAGGAAGGGCCAGCATGGCTGTTGGTTTTTCTCACCCTACTCTGAGCTGCAGGAGATGGACAGCGGGTTTAATCTGGGCTGCGTTTTAGCCAAGTGAGTACAGCAAAGCACAGGGGGACCGGGGTGTTGAGGATGTGTGGAAGGCTGCTTGTAACCGCTGAGCACGGGCTTGACGCCGGGCGGGGAGTCCATGGGGGCTGCTGGAGGATGCGCACACCAATGAGTTGAAGACCCAGAGGAGACACAGGAAGGGAGCTAAAGAAAGGTGGTGGGCAGATGAGGGTCCAGAGTTCCTGCTCGTGCCCATGGGGTGGCAGGATCACGGAGAAGGCCAAGAACTTGAGAGCTGGACCACCCACCTGGAGGGGGCAGGTGAGTGTGACAGGAAGCTCGGAGCTCAGACCTTCAGAGAACCAGATGGGGCGGGGTGTGACCCCCAAGGAGCAGGGACTTGCCTAGCCACCTTCACGCCCAGAGGCACGGGGGTGTGGGAGAGAACACAGCCCCAGTCCAGCTCGGGCGGAGGTTCTCCATCTGGGGTGACTGTGCCCCCAGGGGACATCTGGCAACGTCTGGAGACATTTTTGGTTGTCACCATGAGGGGGAGTGCCACTGCATTAGTGGGGAGAGGCCAGGGATGCAGCCCACCATCCTGCAGTGCACAGAACAGCCCCTGTGATAAAGAACCATCCAGCCCCAAACGTCTGTGGTGCCAAGAAACCCTGAGTTAGAGCGAGAAGGTGAAGAGAGTCTAGAAAAGAGGTCAAGGAGAGAAGGGATTTCGCGGCTGTCGATGATGCAATGAAGGGAAGGTTTCAGGAGACAGAGATGTTGCCTCTTCCTCCTCGCCCTCGCCAGGAGGATGGGAAGGGAGATGGGTGTTGAAGAAAGCGGAAGGACCGCTCCTTAGAGTAGAGGCGGGCCCTCGTGTGGTCTGCGCCCCGCTCCCGCGCCTGGCACGCGCTGGTGCTGCGTCCTGATGGTGGGCGGGAAGAAACCCCAGAAAGAAGCAGCGCTCTGGGGATCGGGAGCCTCGTGTGCACAGGGTGGCTGAGCTCCTGTGGGCGTTCCAGGCTGGCACGAGCAGCGCAGCCTGTGAGTGAGACCGCGGGCGGCCGGGCCGCCTCACCTGAGCCTGCTCTTGAGCGCGGTCACCTCCCGGCCCATGGCCTCGTTGCTCTCGGTGGCTTCGTCCAGCTCCCGCTGCAGCTTCCTGCGGTTGGCGTTGATGCGCTGGGACTCCTCCTCCGCCTCCTCCAGCTGCCTCTTGAGTTGCTTGACCCTGGCATTGCCTTTCTCTGCCTGTCAGGGAGAGGCCCGAGGGTCAGGGGGGCCCCGGGCGGTGGGGCACTGCGGGGCTGGGAGAGGCCGGGGCAGCTGGTTACCTGCTCCTTGTACTGCTCTGCCATCTTGCGCTCATCCTCCACCTGCAGCAGCATCTCCTTCAACTTCTTGTCCTTCTGCTTCAGCGACTTGGCGGCCGCCTGCTTCTCTCTGCACACACGGAGGGGGCGGAGACGGCCTTCTTTGCAGTCGGTGCGTAAACCAGACCAGCATGGCGCCCGCTGTGGGCACTTCCCGAGCCCTCCATCAGGGCTCTTCCCAAGAATCACTCAGACAGTGGAATAGTATTCAGCCATAAAAAGGAAGCAAGGGCTGCTACCTGCTCCAGTATGAGTGAACGTTGAAAACATCAAGCTCAGCGCAAGAAAAGGCAATGTTGCATGATTCCATTTGTATGAAATGTCCAGAATAGACAATAGAGACAGAACGTCAACTGGTGGTTGCTTAGGGCTGGGGGCATGGGGATATAGCGTTGGCTAAGGGGACAGGGTTTCTAACTGAGGTGATGCAACTGTTCCACAGGTGACTGTGACGAGGCTGCACCTATGTGTGAATGTACTCAAAGCCGCTGAACTGTACACTTGAAATGGGTGAATTGTACGGTATGTGAGTTATCCATGAAGCCACTACCCAAAGAAAAAAAAAAAAAGAACGGGCCGGAATCCTTGCAATCTGATGGTCACGAATGTGCCGTGAACTTACAGCTCAGTGGACCCATCATTAAAATGAGAAGACTGCCCGTATTTCTGTGCTGAACGGGCTGTTGGTGTGGACTTGGGGTATGCGTTCACGTGACATCCTGCAAATGTAGGTTAGGAGAAGCCACGTGTGCTCCCGGGAAGGCTGGCTCGCGTCATGGAGGAGTCGTGCCACTCGCTACGGCAGCCAACACTGCAGGGGCTTTCTCTGGGCCCGGAGGGGCGCAGCTGTTCCCCGTGTTCTCACAACACCCCTGCGGGGTGGGCGCCACTGAGCTTACGTCACAGCCAGAACTGACGCCCGGAGAGGCTCACGGACCCCCGCCACCCCCCGCCACGCGCTGGCTGTCGTCGGAGCTCTGGGCCCGCCGTACCTGGCCTCCTGCTCCACCTGTTCCTCCAGCTGTGCGATCTTGGCCTCCAGCGCCGCGATGGTGGACTTGAACTTGGACTTGACCGCCCCCTCCATCTCCTGCAGCTTGCTCCGGAGCTCCTTGTTCTGCCGCTCGAGCTGCTGCCGCGCGCTCTCGTTCTTCTGGGCTGCACTGCGCTCCGTGGCCAGCTCGTTGCTGAGCTGCTCGGCCTGGGGAGGAGGGGAAATTGGTGATGTGGAGGGCACAGAAGCCCCGGGCGGTGCGCACTCCCGCTGTCCAGCCTCCGCGGGCCTCCGCACGGGTCCCCGGGGCCGGAGCACCCAGGAGCCACCCTCTCTCTCCTCCGGCCGCCAGCTCCTTCCTGCTCATCCTTCCTGGTCAGCTCCAGGGGCAGCTCTTCTAGGCAGCGTCCCACTGCCACCCAGGCTCCCTGTCCCCTCGTCTTCTGTCCCTGGCTCCGGGTCACACAATGGGTCCCTAGTGCCCGTCATGGAGCTGGCACTCAGGAACGTCACTGAGGGTCGCTATTGTAAGGCCAGGGCTCGGAAGAGCAGGAAGACCACCAAAGCCCTTACTCCAGGCATGGCTGCTCATGGGCTGGAGGCAGCCAGACACACCCTGGCCACCGAACGAGACGCTGCAGGCTGGCACTAAGCGCTCTGAAGGCGGCAGGCGGGGTGCTGGCGTGACCAGAAGGGGAGGGAGTGGAGGTGGGGGAACCAGCGCGCTGGGTCCCTCCTCTCACATCTCCCCACTCTCCTCCACCCCACCTCGGGCCTGGCACACAGGGGCCCGCGATGCGTGGCACTGAACCAGCGTGGGGCTTTTCAACTCGAGCCCGTCACAGCGTGGATCTGAGGCAAGCGCTGCTCTGGTGCGCAGACCCCCAACCCCAGCAGCCCTGGCCCGCTCCAGCCCCCACCTGCTGTGTGGCCTTCCGGACGCGGTCACTCATGGCCTCCATGTTGCCCTGCTCCTCCTCCAGCTCCTCCTCCAGCTGCGTAATCCGCGCCTCCAGGCGCCGCTTCTCATCCTGAAGCGCGTTCCTGGGGGAAATAAACGCAGCCTCATCGGGGGCCTCCAGCCTCCTCCTGGCTTAGAAAACTCCCTCTCCTTGGAGGAGCAATGCCTCAGGGTTGCCCTCATTTATAATTTAGGAAACTGAAGCTCAGAGAGGCTTAGCGACTTGTCCAAAGTCACACAGCTGGGAGGTGGGGAGCCAGGACTCATACCCTGTTGGTGTCAGCAAAGCCAGGCCTGGGATGAGGACCAGCTCCCTGTCCCCAGCTACCCCCTGTCCCCACCACGCTGTTCACTCAGAATGAATGAAACTGGCCACCCGTCCAAATAGGGTATGGGAACCCTGAGACCCCACGACCCCTGTCACAAGGTCAGTTGAACATTCCATCATTTTCAGCATTAAAATGGGGGTCAGGAGGCTCTCTTCTGGGCTGCCTCTCCCTCGTCGTCTGAGTCCAGGACTCCTCCCCACGCGGCTCCATACCTTCCCGACACGCTGCTGGCCAGCTCCTCAGCCAGCTCCTCCTTCTCCAGGTCTGCCTGTTTGCGCGCCCTCTCCGCCGCAGCTAGGTCCTGGACGGTGCGGGGCAGGGAGGAAGGAAACCTGTTGTCTGCCAGGGAAGGGCTGAACCCCACCTGAAAATCCACCCCATTCCTGTCACCAGGCCACCAGCGATCTTTATGGCCACCCTTAAAAATGGCTGTGCCTCCTCCCAGCTCAGGGGAGGCCCGCAGATACATCAGAGGAGAAAACCCTGTGTCTTTGCATCCTTACTGTGGGGGCCACCCACGTGGAGTGGTGGACGAGGGAAAGAAATCTCTGGGCGCACAAGCCTGGCGTGCCAAGGGATGCTGCGACGATATCCCCATCCCAGGCTCTCGGAGCGAGAAGAGGGCTTTACCTCCTGGAGCTGCATGAGGTCTGCCTCTAGGCTCTTGGCTTTCTTCTCATTCTCTTTGGCCGTGGCAAAGATCTCGTCTCTGGAGGCACGGGCGTCTTCCAGCTCTCTCTGGAAGTCCTTCATCTGAGCCTGCATGAGTCAACAGGAGGGCCAAGCTAAGATGTCCTTACCCCCCCGAATTCTGCTGCCCAAATGATCTTTCCACGCCAACCCGAGGATTTTCCACTGTTGGCACGGGCACAGCCCTCAGCCTCAGGTGGCCCGGTGGCTGTTTGGGGACATCGTTCTGGATGGGCTTAGCAGACCTCAGAAAAGGTGATGTGATCTGAGGGCTGAGGCCAAGTGCCCTCCCCAGGGCAGGAAACAGCCACCAAAAGCTAAACGGTGATGGAAAACAGCAGCTGCACAGCCCCGGGCCTGGGGGGAGCTGCGCCCCTGCCCTCAGGGCGTCACGCACCTGCAGTTTTCGAAGCTGCTTGATGGCCTCCTCCCTCCCCTTGATGGCCGAGTCGGCCTGCAGCTCCAGGTCTTTCAGGTCCCCTTCCAGCTTCTTCTTGGCCGCAGTGGCCAGGGCACGTTGCTTTCGCTCATCTTCCAGTTCCGTCTCGTACTCATGGAGCTGAGCGAGGAAGAGAGATGTGTGCTGCTGGGCTGGGCCTTTACCCGCCCCAGCCAGCCTTCACCCAGCTCCCAGGTGTGGACAACCACCTGCAAGGTGCGCTTTCCCATCCCCCGGAGTGGGTGAGAGAACCGAGTCCCCGTCAGGCCAGGAAGTGGCGGTGGAGGGAAGGCACAGGCCCCCCACCCCGCTTCCCCAGACACGCATTACCTGCCTCTGGAGCTGCCGCCTCTTCTCTTCATTCTGCTCATCCCGGGCCTGGAGGTCGCGCTCAAACTGGCCCTTGAGGGCCTGCATGTTGACCTCGAGCCGCAGCTTGGCATCTTCTGTCGCCTGCAGCTCGTCCTCCAGCTCCTCCAGCTGGGTCTTCATCTCCTCCATCTGGGTTTCCAGGGCCCGCTTGGACTTCTCCAGCTCGTGGACCTTTTACATGAGGGCTGACTTCATGAATACGGTCAGGCAAACCACAGTGACAGGCAGCTCATCAAGGTCAGACAGATGGCTTCTGCCACCCACAGCATGCATGACCGGGAGTCAAGAGCAGAGCCTTCCTCTCGCAACCCTGGACTCAGACCCCCCAACTGCTGTTCCCAAACGGGCCCATCCTTGCACCAGCCCGGGGAATGCCTTCAATTCCTGATTATCTCTTAAGGTGATAGAGGCACAGAGCCAGGCCCCCACGGACTGATAAACAGCAGAGAAGATGGGTTGATGGAATGGGAACAAGCCAAGACGATAAAGAGCGACTTACGTTCTTGCCCACGTCATCCTTGGAGCTAACCAGATCCTCCATCTCGGCTTTGAGCATTTTGTTGGTCCTCTCGAGTTCCTCTTTGGCTTCCAAGGCCTCTTCCAGGGCTCGTGCCAAGGACAAGGCCTTGGTTTCCTTTTCCCTGGCCTCTGCCTCGGCTCTGTCCCTCTCATCCGCATACTTGGAAGAGATGTTTTTCTCCTCGGCCAACAACTACAACAGAACAGAGGGCCCAGAGGTGACCTCCAGGTGTACCCAACGTTTGGCTGCGTTTCATCCCAAATATGGGGAAGAAGCCTTGTGTCCTGCTGCATTTGTCCAGGTGCAGGTGTGAGTAATTTAGCTATCAATGGAAATCATTTATAACCATCTTGCTTTCCAACTTTTAGGTCAATCTTAGGCAGAGCCAGCATCTGCTGAATCTTTGTGCTTTGAAACCACTAACGCTGCCCATGTTGGCTAGAACATACTGCTACTGAGGTCAGAGTGACATGTGATCCTGCCAGAGGCCAATTATTCTTTTGTTGTTTCAAGGCCACAAGTAGCTAGCTCTCAGAAGTGCCCTATGAGCCGTAGTCGGGAAATGGTGAGTGGGATGGATCTGCACGCACTTATCCCTCTGCTTGGAGAAGCAACTCAAAGAACATACTGACGTTCACCTCATCTTCAGAGAGAAGAGCAGTGTAGTATATGTTGTGACATCCAAAAACCAGATTTCTAGAGTTCAGCAAGGACAGGTAAGTAACAGGGGCCTCCAAACAGCACAGTTAACACAAAACCCTACACTCTATGTGACAAGAAAATAACAAAAGTGACCTCAGGCCCTCAACCAGATAATGAAACAGGAGATTAGAAGGCATGAAGCTGAGAGCACAGGGAACGGATGGTTGTGGAAAAGGCAAGAGTCAGCATGCCATAGGGAAGCCCAGTACCCTGAGTCGAGCCGGGGAGGGCCAACGAGCCCCCACGCCTCCCGGGACCATCCCCAAGTTGATTTTTAGAACACCCCCAAGTCACTTGCAAGCCAAATCGTATTTACTAAGTCTGAGTAACATAAGTTGGTATTGGGGGGTTTGGGTCACAGGAGTATATAAGCATTTATCAGAACTTGGGGAGTGTACACCTACGATTTGTGCATTTCATTGTATATAAATTTTACCTCAAAAGAAGCAAATTTATTAAAAAATGATCTCTCGATATGCAATGCTGACGTATCGAGGGGGACATGTAGAGATGCCTGTAATCTGCTTTGAAATGCATCCAAAAGATACGAATGATAGACCTGATTCATCCTAGTAAAATAAATATGTGATAAAGTGAGTATGGTAAAATGTTAATGATCGAATCCAGGTGGTAGGTAGACAGGTATTCACTGTACGATGCTTTTAACTTTGCTGTGTGCTTGAAATTCTTCATAATGAATTGTTAGGGAAAAGTGGTGTTTAAAGGGCAGAAACACCGAATTACTTGGAATACTCAGTAGGCACTCAAATACTTGTTGAGTGAATAAAACCACTCAACCAATCTCATTCCTTATTGGGGCTAGAAACTCAGGCTCACTGGGTTTGCAGATGCCCTCGTGGTGGAGGTCCCTGGAAAAGTCACAGTCGTCAAGGCTCTGCCAAGCTCCTCACTCTGACCTTGGAGCCCTCGTGTTTCGTGTCACCCCAAGGCAAGCCAGCCTTCCATCGCTTCCGGCACAGCAGGGGCTGGGATGCCGACACACACCCAGCGGCCGCCCCGGATGCTGCGCACACCCGGCTCCCCAGCCAGTGTCCGCGCAGCGCGGAGGGCCCTCCGGCCCCTACCTGATCGAACTTTCTCTGCTTCTTTTCCAGGTTGGACACCAGTTGCCGCTGGTTGTCCAAGTCAACCACCAGGTCGTCCAGCTCCTGCTGAAGCCTGTTCTTGGTCTTTTCCAGTTTGTCGTAAGCAGCTGCCTTCTCCTCGTACTGCTGGGTGAGGCCTTCGATTTCCTTCTGGAACTTCTTCTTGCCCTCTTCCAGAGATTCCACGGTGCTGGCAAAGTCTTGCAGCTTCTTCTTCGAATCAGAGAGCTGAAATGGCAGTGTGCGGGGTGGGGTGAGAGGCCGGCGGCGAGTGATTTCCGTTCCTGCCCCCACACCCTGAGAAGCGAAGACCACCTCCTCCTCATTGAAGAAATTCAACAGCAGGGGGAGCTGGCGAGCCAAGCAAGATGGCGCCCGTGCTCTACCACGAGCAGATCCCCAGCGCCCCCGCCAAGCTCTGCGCCTGAGAGCCCTGGGCCCAGCACAGCACGGACACGCAGCTGCACCTGGACGTTCAGCGTCGAGATGTGGCGCTCCAGGTTCTGCTTGGCCTCCATCTCCTCGTCCAGCTGGTCCTGCAGGCTGTTCCTCTCACCCTCCAGCTGGCGCAGCTTGGTGGACACGTGCAGCTTCTGCCTGGTTTCTTCTTGAAGCAGCTCCTACGGAAAGGACACACGGAAGTCCCAGGGCCCCACCGCCAGGAAGGGCGTACCCCAGGGCCCTCCGGCTGACGTGGCCGGATACCCACCTGGGTGTCCTGGAGCTGGGACCCAAGGGATGCCACGTCCTTGGCCAGCTTGATGGCCTTCCCCTCCGCCTCGTTGAGCATCCCTGTGACGCTCTCCACTTCACTCTGAGGGAGCCGAGAGACTGGTTAGTCGGAACCTCTAGAAGAGGAGCCTCGTTGAGTAAGAGGAGCCAAGGGCCTTGGGGTATCCACTGATTGAGAACCACCCGGGAGCCGTGGGGCCTGCTCATGGGCACTGGAGCTCCCAAGGAAAGCACGCTGCCGACAAGTTGGGATCCCCGGTTCTAAGAACCTGTTAGAGCCCCAAACTGTATTGACTGGGCCCTGATCCCACTAAATGGATCCTGGACCCTCGCCAAGGTCGGCAGAGATGGAGCAGCAGGTCTGACAGTCCCGACACCAAGATGCTCTGGACTCGCCCGCTCTCTGAGCTCGGAGAAGAAGGTGCAGATGGCACCTCCACGTCCCAGGGCCCAGTCCCCACCACCCCCTTCCTCACCCCTACTCTCTGCCCTTTCACTGACCCCTACGGCCAAAACCAAAGATGCAGACGCTAGAGGTAAAAAGCCCTCTACCGCTCTGTCTGCCTCTACTCCGGGCCCTGGTATGACCTCTGAGCAGGTCTTTCTGGAGACTTCAGCCCACCATCCGCACTCTTCCCATGTAAGTGAGGATGTGAGTGATCTGGCCTCCACTCCTCCGGGACGTGGCTTGCATTAGCATAGCAACACCCCTGCACTCAGCTGGATGTGGACAAATTCATACTTAATGCTCCCCCGCCTTGTCCCAGATCGTCAGCACATCCAGTATTTTTCAAAAGTTTGGCTGTATCCCGTGAATGGAAAGGCCGAATGTCTAGTCAAAGCGAAATAAGGCCAAAGATAAACAGACCGTGTCATTCTTCAGCTTAAACCCCATCAGTGGCTTCCCATCACTCAGAGTAAAGAGCAACGTACACGTTATAGGGCTCCGAAGGCCCTGCGTCATCTGGCCACAACCTCCCCATGTCTCCTGTCCCATTTTGTATGTTCCCCCCTTCCGCCTCAGCCCTCAAGCTCTACTGGCTTTATGTCATCTCTTCTAGCTTCCCACTCACCACCAGGCCTTTGCACATGCTGTCCCCTCTGCCTGGCAGACTTCCACGTACCTGTCAGACTGTCCAGCCTTCTTAGGGAAGCCTTTCCTGACTCCTCCTCCCGCAGGCCAGGCCCCCTTGTTATTGACACTTCTTGCATATGTGTCTCTCCCTTCTAGCATCATTTGCCATTCAATGGTGTGACTATTAATGTCTTTCCCTCCACTAGGCTGGAGTTCTCCTGGGGCGGGGACAGTGCCCTGCTGTTGTGTCTCAGGACTGAACAGAGTGCCTGGCATACAGCAGGTGCTCAATGAATACTCGTTGAAAGTGCGGATGAAGGTTTGGAGAGATTAAACTGAGGAGGGAGACCATCTCGTCTCCTCGAGGGATGGAAGCAGAGGAAGCCGACTTGCTGCACAGCAAGAGAGACTTGGGTGGGCCGGGGTCGGGGGGAGCGCCACCCCCAGCAGCGGCGGCCCCGAGGGGCGCGGGCCGCGCGGCTCACCTGCAGCTTGTGGACCCTGTCGTGGAGCTCGGCCCGTGCGCGCTCCCCGTCGCTGCACTTGGACTGCAGCTCCTGCAGCTGTCCCTCTAGCTTCTTCTTCTTGTGCTCCACTTCCTGCTTGGCCTGGCCCAGCACCCGCAGCTCGCTGGTCAGGTCCGCGTTCTCCTTCTCCAGCGTCTGCTTGCTCTTGTCCAGGTTCGCCTTGGCCTGGCCAGAGAAGCAGGGGGCAGGCGTTACGGCCGGGGCGGGAAACTGGTGGATCTTCCTGTCTGCACCCCAATCATTTTGACTTGCCAAGAACCAACTAGAGATCTGGAAACAGGGGGTCTTGCCTTCCTCCAGGGCAACAACTGGCTGGACTGAAGTAGCAGCTAGTCCTGTAGATGGGGCAAGCGTATTCCACTTGGCCCCAGTCCCCACCACTCCCTATTGTCCATCACATTTCTCATCAAACGTACACTGCTATTTCTGTGATAGTTAAGAAAAAGTCGTTTTATCTAACCAGCTCCTGTAGGCATGTGAGTTTGCCTAAGAAAAAGTGTTTTGGGCAAAAGCGGGAGAGAGGAGGGGGCTTCTCCTGGGGCAGTAGGGAGGAGGAAAGAAGCAAGAGAGAAGTGTGTGGGTCCCAAGGGCGGAGGAGACGACACTCGGCTTTCCCACAGCCCCTGGGCAGGGCTGTGCAGCGTGCAGGCAGCCTCTGAAGCCAGTCCCCTGCCCCAGGTATGGCTAAGAGCTGCCGGGACCTCAGACAGGGACAGAGTGCCTCTTGGGGGTAAGAGTGCAGGTTGATCAGCAAGGACCCTGAGGGATCTCGGGGGATCTGAGCTCCCCTAAAACCGTAGCCCAGCTAAAACCATTTCCCAGAATTGTGGCAAAACTTCACGTGGGTAAGGGAGCTGAGGCAGGAATGATTAAAAGTTTTCCCCAGCAAGCTGATGGAACCAGGGTTCCGAGTCCAAACTGAAGTTGCTAGAGACAGTCCTCTTTCAGTGACCTGAGAGGGCGGGCAGGACCTCCCGGCCTCCCCCTGCCTCTACAGGGCAGAAACGACGCCCTCTGCTGGAGGCGGGAACCGCTGTCTTCCAAAGAGGCCGGCTTCGGATCGGGGCTCGGCGTCCGGCCCCTGCTCCCCTCTGAGGACCACCTGGCTTGAGGATGCTCGCTACCCTTTCTGGGGCCCCTCTTCCCACCGCAAAGTGAAAGGGACACATACACCTTACTACTCTTTGGAGGGTAGTTATTTCAGAAGGTGGGAATAGCCCATCCGGGTTCAAACTATATCAAAATAAAAAATCACTTCTGAACATGAGAAAGGGAAGACAGTCGAAAGGGGAAATGTATGTCGTAGTTACAATTAGGAAACTCTCATGTGTCCAAAATATATAAAGAATTGACAAAATGTCGGAGGTCAGTATTCAGAGCCCACTTGACAAGTGACGAGAGGAAATGAACAAGCTTCCTCGTGTTCATTTAGAGAGGGAGGGAGGGAGCTCCTGCGCTGTGTTTTTCAGTGTGGGGCCCGGAGATCCGCATTTTAACACAAGTCACGGGTGAAATGAAATGAGTTAGGGTTCGTAAAACGTTGGAACAGTGTCCGGCAGAGATTGCTAACGTTATTTAAATGTACAGGGAATTTTGAGATGCTGCTAGAACCCGTGGTGAACCAGCTCCCACAAAGATGCTCAGTAAGCCACCTCCTGGAGAATATTCCCCTTGCCTGGGGAAAGAAACACACGCAGACGCCAACAATTCTTAGGTAACGCTACCCCCACTTGATCTAGCTTGGGGGGTACCTAGAAAGTGCGGAGATGGGGGAAAGCTGTAGCCCCGAGGGTGACACATTTCAGACTTTTAGGGACGCCATTTGGTAGGGCGTCGCAAGCTAAAAACTCACCCCTGGGAATCAAACAAAGGAAATTCTCCAAAGGGAGAGAAAGTTCCCAGTATCAAGCCTTCAGAGTGGTGCTATTTAACTGCCCCAAGCCCCATATGCCCCAAACAGCCAGCCCCGGGAAAAGGAACGATTAGACCCAGGTGTTCTCGAACTACACCAGAGAGAGCTGTTTGCCCCCGAAATCAAATAATGACAGTCTTGCTCCAGTCTGCACGTGAGTTAAGAGGAGAATGGTCTCCATTTAAAGTTACCCTCCCAGAAGTTTTGCTAAACCCTTGCTTACCTAAGAGGGGCAGTAGATTGTAGACCCTGCCCTGGGGAGGCTAGGAGGTGGGTCTGGAGTCTGACTGCTGGGGTTCTCATCATGGCTCTGTCACTTACTAGCTGTGTGACCTTGGGGACGTCTCTTCACCTCTAGGTACTCTGGACCTCAGTTTCTTCATGTGTAAAATGGGCTTAATAGTACCTATCTCATAGGCTGGTTGTGAAGATTGCCATAATATACAGTAAGCACTTAATAAATGCTGGCTGCCATCATTGTCATTAGAATCTCAGTAGCTTTTTATTCGTTTCAGTACAGACCCCAACAGGTAGTTATCTGAAGCTGCTGACATGTCGCTCTTTTAGGCGTTGTCACGAAAAGCGTCACAACTCACCCTCTTGAACTGCTCCAGCTGCTCCGTGAGTTCCTCCACCACCTGCGTGTGCTTCTGCCTCATCTCCTGGACCTGGGCCTCGTGGGACCGAGTCTCCTCGTCCAGGGCCTTCTTGAGCACTGTCACCTCCTGCTCCCTCTTGGCCCTGGACAGGAAGGGCACAGCGGGTGGCAGTTGGGTGGGAACGGGTTTATCTCAGACAGTGCTGTGCAAAGGAACGAGAGCTCTCCCAGAGCCCAGAGCTGACGCCTCCGTCCCCGCCTCGCCCTGGCTGTGTGACCACGGGGGGGTCACCTAACCTCTCTGGACCTGGAGTTTCCTCAGCTGCAAAACGAGGAGCATGTTACCTGCCCACGCTCTCTTAGAGCCGGCAAACAAATACACAAAATAATACTGTTGAAAGAACTGTAAAATGAATTGCAGAATGTTCCTCAAATGTTAGTATCAGCTCTTATTTATTGACCACTTACTATATGCCAGGCCCTGACCTAAGTTTTTTCCATGGCTCATCTTACAGAATCCTCAGAGTGACTCTTAGATGCAGGCATATTATTTCCATTTTACAGATGAGGAAACCAAGGCTAAGGGAACGTACACAGCTTGCCCATGTTACAGCCACTGTGTGACAGAGCCAGAATTTGAACCCAAATACTCCAACTCTGAGCCCAGGCTTTTAAATACGGCATTGTTCTTTTCTGTATCATCGGCCAGGTGGGAAAGAAGCAGAATATTTTGCTGGCTTCTAGGCACAAGTAAATGATGGAGCACAAAACCCAAAGTGTGGGAAATAAATCTCAACGTTAGCACAGCACCTGACACAGGATCCACTCAAAATACATTTGGATGTTTGTTGAATGAATAAAAGACCTAGTTAAAAGACCTAGTTTCACTAATGTCAGCATTCGTTATCTGGTAGGTGACCTGTTTTTTTGTGGGGCTTTTTATTTTCTTGCTGGTTCTTGTCTGTTAGTCTGCAGTGAATCTTAAATTGAAGACCAATCTGATAAATGTTATTTTAAAAGTCTAACACAAAACTTATACATACACTGTTGGAGCCCTGAGCTTGGAGATTTACCTACACACACACACACACACACACACGCGCGCACACACACACGAAAAGGCGGGAAGGAAACACCCAAAAAACGTTAACTGTGGTGGAAATACCCAAAAATGGTAACTGTGGTGGGTCTAAGGGTAAAGATTTTGGTGTCTGCTTTTCTATAGTTTTCAGATCGTTTTCTAAGTGAGACTCAAAATAAGATTAAAAGCAGTCATGCTTCTATCAGAGCAGAATGCAGTCAGGACAGTGAGCTGAGGGCCCGGAAGCCCGGGATTCGGGATTCGCCCCTCGTGTGGCAGCCGCCCGGCAGCGCGCCGGGACCCAGGGGCGGCCGGGGTGGGCGGGGCCGGCCCCACCTGAGCTCCTGCTGGG
Organism: Ceratotherium simum simum; assembly: GCF_057802395.1. NCBI lineage: Eukaryota > Metazoa > Chordata > Mammalia > Perissodactyla > Rhinocerotidae > Ceratotherium > Ceratotherium simum. Next base: position 13,258,403 of record NC_141925.1, read on the forward strand.
CGGCCGTGCTGTCCAGCGTGTCCTCCAGCTCCGTCTTCAGCGCCTCCAGCTCCTCCCCCAGGTCCCGCCTCTGCTTCTCAGCCTTGTTCCTCGCGGCCCGCTCCGAGTCCAGGTCCTCCTGGAGGTCTGAGATGTGCCCCTCCAGCTCCCGGATCTTCTTCAGGGCGTTGTTCTTCTGAGCGATTTCGTCGTCGAGCCTGCCGGGGACACAGCGCCAGAATCAAGACCCCGGGCTCCCTGGCCCCGTGCTGTCTCCCAGCGTGGCCAAAACTGTTCTCTGGAACCAGCGCCTCGTGCTCCGTAGCTCTCAAAACATGTTCCGCTGTGTCCCCGGGACACAGGACCCTGCCAAGGTCTGATAGGAAAAAACAGACCACAGCGTGTGTGTGTGTGCGCGTGCGTGCGTGCGTGCATGTGTGTGTGTGTGAATGCAAAGCACCAACGAAGACTAGCAAGGGGCCTAGTTCACAGCAGGAGCTTAATAGATGCTTTCCGGACGTTGGACAATTATTCCTGCCTGGCAACTACTCGTTAGTCCTTTCTTCCCTTTGCTCAGTGACTGAGTGCCTGCTACAGGAGAACCGCTTGGCCAGGTAGGCCTGGGGGGGATATGAAAACCAGGGCGCCCCATCTTGGGGGAGGCAGTGGCCGCGGGTCAAGGTGGGAGCCGAGAAGCAGTGTCCGAATGGCTGGAGAGCATTAGGAGTTTCGTGGCAGGGAGCTCTCTCCTCTGGTTTTGCCCATGATGGAGGGAAAGGGAACAGCACGAGGGAGGCACAGAGGCAGGATCCTGCAGGGCAGGGGGAGGTAAGCACTTTGATCATCCTGCACCTGTGAACGGGCAGCAGGAAGAGGGAAAGCTACATGGTGGGATTAGGGTCAGACTGTGGAGGGCGGGTGGGCTTCGAGTGCCAGGCTGAGGAACCTGGATTTCCCGCACAAGCTAGCAAGGGCTTTTGAGCAGCCTCATGCCCCAGAGTGATGTTTTCGGTCGATCGCCCTAGCGCCGTCGTGCAGCAGAAACTGGAAGGGAGGAGCTGGCCAGGGGATCCGTCAGAAAGCTTGGGGGCTCGAATCCCAGCTCTGCCTCTTAAACGTTGGGGGACAGTCACATTTCCTTCACCTCCCCAGGCTCCGTTTCCTCCTCAGGGAAATTGAGATGAAAAGAGCCTGAAAAGAGCTTAGCACACAGCGAGCGGGTAAATATCCGTTAGTTGCTGCTGCAGTCTTCCCGGTGTGCGGCCGTTAGTGTGAACCAGCTCAGAGCTGGGGAGAGGCAAACAGAGGGAACAGTGTGGGCCACATTCGAAGGCCTGGCAGGATCCGAGGGCTGTTGCACGCTGCGGGCTGGTGGGGAGGAGAGGGGTGGGCAGAAGCTAGGGAGGAGATTGGCATTCACAAAAAGAGGGACCTCGGAAGGCGGGGACAGGAGGGCCGTCCCAGCCTCACATGTGTGGCATTTGAGATGCCAGTGGAATGGACTCTGTAGGCAACTAGAAATGCAGAACTGGGGTGTAGACGAGAAAGGCCTGGGCACCAAGGAGGCAGACACCATGGGAGTAGGGGAGACACGAAGAGGAGGAGTTCAGAAAGAAGAGAAGAAAGCCAAAGGCGTGGGGTTCTGGAGGTGCAAGCAGGGGGCACCAGGAGGCCTGGCCTGGGCCACCTTGCATGAGATGGAGGCCTGCCTGGAGGAGGAGGAGGACGGCCGGGGCCCAGGGGCGCCGGAACACGCGGCGCCTGCGCGCGCCGCCTGGCTACCTGCTCAGGGCCGCCTGCAGTTCCTCCTCCTTCTTCGCCAGCTGCATCTTGAGCTCAGCGATCTGCGCCTGCAGCTCGGCGATCTGCTCGTGCAGGTCGCTGGCCTCGCCTTCCATCTTCCGCTTCAGTTTCTCCAGCTCCTGCCGGCTCTTCTCCTCCTTCTTCAGCCGCACTACGACAAAGCCAGGGCCCCTCAGGAGGTGGACGCTCCCGGAAAGACGCCTGGAGCACCAGCCTTGCTGCCCAGGCATCCCACATGGAGGAAATCCACGCACGCACACATCCCCGCAGGGGTCACCGTCCCGCCCACACCTCTACCCTGCGGAAGGAGTCAGTCCTGACGAAAAGCACTTTTATCATTAAAGTGAATGTTGACTAAGGGCGACTGGGGAGCTGGATAGGGTTGTTCTCTCTCTTGAAACAATCCGCCGTTCTCAAATCTCCTCTCTGCTTTGCCCAGTTTTAAAATATCCACTCAGAAACCTCTTTGGGCAGCTGGTTTACCTTCCAGTTCTGAAATCATAGATTCGTGCTTGTTTTTCAGCTTGGTAAGATTCTTGGCTTTTTCTTCCTCTTCTGCAAGATTTGTTGTTAAGTCACTAACCCTCTCTTCAAGGAGTTTCCGCTCCTTTTTGGGGAAAGAAAAAAGAATGTCATTAGCATTTTCCTTTTCTCCAGGATCTATGTTTCACTTCTAGTAATTTCCGGATAAACAGATGAAAGGAAAACCCACATTATAACCAAATGTAACCTCCAGTATAAATAGTAAAGAGAAGTCCCTGGAGAATAGTAATTTCAAAAGATTGGCCACTTCTCGTCTCATGTCCTCCCACCCCTCACACGTCATGCTCCAGCCAGTGGGGCCCTTTTTCCCTTCCTGCCACATGCCAGCTTGTCCCTGCCTCAGGGCATTTGCACAGACGGGACCATCTGCCTGGGACGTTCCCCCACCTCCTCTCCCTCTAATGCTCCTCACGCTTCAGGTTTCCACTTGAATGCCCCTTCCTCCAGGAAGCCTTCCCTGCATCCCCAGCCTCCATCCCCTGGTTCTCTGCTCTTATAACATGGTGAACGCCTCCTTCAGAACCCTGATCACGTGGTGATTAATGGTTACGCATATGATTATCTATTCTCTGTCTCACTGGAGTAGAAGCCCCATGAGGGTGGGGTCCTTCACCATGCAGGCCCTGCACCCAACACAGGGCCTGGCTCACAGCAGGTGACCAGCTGACATCTAGCTCAAAGAACTAAAGGTAGCCCACCCTCAGTGGGGCTGGTTACTGGCTACTGACTAGGGTGACCTACTCATCCTGGTTTGCACTGGGACTTTCCTGGTTTGGGCACTGAAGGTCCCACATCCCGGAAACCCCTCAGTCCCAGGCAAACCAGGACAGGTGGTCACCCTGTTACTAACTGGAGGTGGTCCATGAGGACATGGGAGAGGCCCTGAGTCTCAGGCACAATTGGCTGCCTTTATACAATCTGGGGGGCCCATTGGTCATGGGGTTTCTGAGACTTGCTCTGTGGCAGCCCTGGAGCTGAGGGGACCACCAGGGACCAGTCCCCAGTACACCTGCATCCAGACGGCAGTCACAGGCTGCCATGTCAGTGCTGGAGGGAACCATCTGCTCGGCCTTCAGTACCTCGTATCTGGCTAAAGCATCTGGAGGCCTTAGCCCTGGGGGCCTGTCCTTCCAAGGCAGATGCCCAACCCCACTCACTTTTGACAGTTTATTGTTCTGATCATCCATGACCAGGATATCATCCTCCAGTTTCTTGATCTTGGCCTCGGCCGTGACCTTCTCAAGTTGTAGCTTCTGCCTCGCAGCTTCCTCCTCCTCCAGCTGTTCTTCCAGGTCCTTTGTGGGGGAGGGAAAAGAATCACAGCCTTGCTTAAAACAAAGTCGCTTTCCCAGAGTGCGGGACTAACACACAGTGGCTGGGCCTGCTGACCCCCAGTGCTCTGCAGTCTCCTTGCGTTGGAAAGAAAAGGTCTGGGTAAGCCACCTGGCTTCACAGAGCCTCAGGCTCCTCATCTGTAAAATGGGGATAGTAGATACCAGGGTGGTTTTAAAATACGTCCACAAATTCTTTGATACTCTTCCTTTCAGGAGGTGGAGCATGATTCCTCTCCCCGTGAGTGTGGGCTGGACTTAGTGACTGGCTTCTAACAGAAAAAATCAAGAGGAAGTGATGGAGTGTAACGTCAGAAGTTAGGCTATAAGGGCACTGCGGCTTCCTCCCTGCTCTCTCTCGATGTACTCCATCTGGGGGAGGCCAGCCCCCAGGTTGTGAGGGCACTCCGGCAGCCCTGTGGAGAAGCCCGCATAGTGAGGAGCCTCCTGCCTACAGCCATGTGAGTGAGCCTTGTGGAAGTGGGTCCTCCAGCCCTAGTCGGGCCTTCAGATGACGGCAGCCCCGGCTGACACGCTGACTGCAACCACATCAGAGACTTGAAGCCAGAACCACCCGGCTGAGCCACTCTCAGATTCCTGACTGTGTCAAATAAACGTTTATTATTTCAAGCTGCTAAGTTGTGGGGTGTTCTGTTCTGCAACAGAAGCTAACTGACGCAATTACCCTTCACACAGGGCTGCTATTAGGAGACAAGGTGTGAGCACACGAAAGGCAGGGCAGTGGAAGGGAGTGGGCTCTCGAGGAGACCTGTGTGGCCAGATGGCCGTTCCTCTGCAAGCCTCAGTCTCTTTGTCTGTCCAGTGGGGACATATATCATCAGACACACCTCACGGGCCTGCGGCGAGGGTCCCCTGATCCGGTTCCCCCCGAGGGCAGCCCCTGTGGTGCCTTACCAGCATCTGCTGGGCCATCTTCTTCTTGTCTGCCTGCAGCTGCTGGCCCCGGTCTTCCTCCTCCTCCAGGCGGGCCTCCATCTCGTGCAGGATCTCCTCCAGCTCCTGCTTCTTGGCCGCCAGCCGGACCCGCATCTCCTCGGCCTCTGCATACAGCTCCGTCTCCGCCTGCAGCTGCTCCTGCAGCAGGCTCTTCTCCTCGGCCAGCTGCACGCAGGGGGTCGGGGGAGGCGGCCGGTGAGCGCCGCGGGAGCAGGCGTCCTGCCCCCCGCAGCCGCAGCCCAGCTCCCGGCCCGGTACCTGCGTGTGCTTCTGCTCCAGCTCCTTGAGCTCGCTCTCCGCCTTCAGCTGCCGCTCCTTGGTCTTCTGCAGCTCCTCCTCCTTGGCCTGCATCTCCTCCTCCTGCCGCGTCACCTGCAGCAGGGGCTTCACCTGCACACACGCGGGCAGCCCGTCGTTTGTTTTCGTGGCACGGGGGGTACACTCTCGTAACAAACTACACCAGCGGTTCTCAGCCAGGACGATTTGCCCCCACCCCGTAACCCCTAAGGGGACATTTGGCCATTTCTGGAGACAGTTTTAGCTGTCCCAACTGGGGTGGGGGATGCTACTGGCCTCTAGTGGGTAGAGGCCAGGGATGCTGCTAAACATTCTAGAATGCACAGGACAGCCCCCACAACACAGATTTACCCATCCCAAAATATCAATAGTGCCGAGGGGCCGGCCCCATGGCTTCGCGGTTAAGTACATGCGCTCCGCTGCTGGCGGCCCGGGTTTGGATCCCGGGCGCGCACCGACACACCGCTTCTCCGGCCACGCTGAGGCCACGTCCCACATACAGCAACTAGAAGGATGTGCAGCTATGACATACAACTATCTACTGGGGCTTTGGGGGGAAAAAAGGAGGAGGATTGACAATAGATGTTAGCTCAGAGCCGGTCTTCCTCAGCAAAAAGAGGAGGATTAGCACGGATGTTAGCTCAGGGCTGATCTTCCCCACAAAAAAAAAAAAAAAAAATAGTGCCGAGGGTGAGAAATCCTAAATTAGAGCCACAGAAAAAGGGGCTAAGCGAAAGGAGAAAGTCTCCCCTTCCCCCATTCAGTCCCATCCCAGAGAGGGAACTGCTGCTGACAAACTGGTGTTTCCTTCCAAAGAGAAAAGGAAAAAAAATCCCCCACGTCCCACCTCCCTATCAAAGTCATTATGAACATTGTTAGCATTTCGTTCCAGTCTTTTTTCCTAAACATTTTAAAAATATACCCGATATCAGTCTTCTCTGCTGCTTTTATTACTTAAAACTACAAGATAATTATCACCCCATGCCATTACATCATTGTTACAACTTATTTTTAAATAACCATCATGTTTAATAGTTGAAAAGTATCCCATTGACGGACACAGCATTATTGAATTAATCGGTCTGCCAGGGCTGGGTGCTGACATTTTGCTGTTATACATAAGGCACAATGAATGCCCTTAATTCCTGATCTTCATGATTTCAGATGGTTTCCTTAGGACAGTTTTACAGAAGTTGGGTCGATGGGGATGAACAGTCCCTAAAAGCAGCTTCCCCTCTGCTCTGTGCTCCCTTCACACACTTGCCCCGGTTTGCCATTACGTGTTTGTGTCTGTGTTTTTCTGCTCATTGTCTGCTCCCCCACTCGACTAGAACATTCATGAGGCCAGGGCCCCTGATGTCTGTTCACAGCTGCATCCCCAGCACCTTGCACGTGTCTGGCACACAGTGGGCACTCGATAAATATTCGCTCCATGAAGAAGGTTTGTGCCACTTTACACACTCCAGGGCACTAAGAGGAAGCAGTGTCTGTTGCAACAGAGCGAGTCTTTGCGCAGCTGGTACGTTATAGCCCACAACGCTGCAAGAACACGCTGCAGCCCGACACGAACAAGCGATACTCGCAACCACCGCCGTGGATCTCCAAAGAATGGTGCTGACTGGAAAAAGCCAATCCCCAGAGGTGACATACTGTGTGACTCCATTTACTCTTGAAATAACAGAGTTACAGAAATGGAGAACAGATCAGTAGTTGCTGGGGCTATGGGGGGAAGCGGGTATGGCTATCCACGGGCAACATGAGGGATCCTTGTGGCGATGGGAATGCTCTGGATCCATGTTAAGGTCACGGCCGTAACCCATGTGGCAAAGAGGAAGGGCCTTCTCAGGCCCAGAAAATCACCAATGGCCAAGGTTTGGTTTCGAGCCCTCAGTTGCACACCCACTGTCAACCATCTCCAGTCCGACATCTGGAGCGTCCGGAGGGAAGACCCAGGGCTGGGGGTCCTGAGAAGGTGGGCGGGGCCCGGGGCACTCACCTTGGTGAAGAGCCGCCACCACTGCCAGTTCCGCAGCTTGAGGTAGGCGGCGCAGTTCCTCTGAATCACCTTCATGGCCGTCAGCTGCTGCTGCCTCTTGGCGAAAGCCCTGGGGAGAGGGGCCGGGGAAGCCCTGGTTGGCCCAACACAGCCCTCCCCGCGTTGTCCCAGCACCCTGCCCTACAGCATCCGGAAAGCAGGACACGTCTATGCGGCTTGTGATTCTGCGACTTGCACGGGGACATCTCCCCTTCTCCCCAGCTCAGATTCTCTGGGAAGCTCAGTGTCGGCACAAGCAGAGTGTCTGGGTACCGAGCAGTCAAATAACCTGGAGGCCAGAGCCTTTCTCGGTGGGCAAGGAAGACCAAGGCTCATAAAACACCCTGGACTCAGAGCTGCGGTCCAAATAACAGCTAGGAAATCAATCTAAGCTATGCCAGTCCTTAGGGGGACCCTGCACACTCCCAGCTGTGTTACGTCTTCCCCAAAGCTGAGTGTCTGACAAACCTATTCTTCCTCCATGTGTTTTAGATATCTCAAACCTGACACAGAACCAGCATGCTTCCTATTTAAGTGCTATTGGGTTTGCGAAACCATGGAACAGTGAGCACCACCGTCTTTTCTCTGCTCGGCTGCCATCTTGGGTGTGGGCGAACTTGAAGAATAACATTGCCCCAGTTAGTCTGGAGGTGGGAGGAGTGGTAACAGAGTAATTAGTTATAAAACTTAAGTTAGATCTGTCCCAGATCTGGCCTTGACCATCGTGGGTCCACTTGGTAGCCAATCAGCTTGACACGATCAGGGCTCTGCAGAGGAGAGCGTGGTCCATACCTCATGATAACATCCGCCCTGGACAGAGAGCTCCTCCCCAGGCCCTGCCATCCTCTCTGGGGTGTGACTTGCATCGAGGAACCTGAGCCCTCACCCTGCCCCCAGGCTTCCCAAAACAGAAAGGGCACCAGATCTTCCAAGATGCTATGTTATGAATCCCACTGGATGTGGGGATGTAGATACAGCTAAATACGCTTTCCTCAGATACTTGATCTTATTCTCACACTTCTGAAATGATAACCAGGCACCGTTCTCAACCCTTTGCAGGCAGCATTTCATTGACGCCTCATAGACAACTCCATGAGGCAGGAATGATGATGCTCATTTTCCAGTGGAGAGACCCGAGGCTCAGAGAGGTAGGGTAACTTGCCCAAAGTTCATCAGCAAATAAGTGAAGGAGCCCAGACGAGAACCCAAAACTCCAGAGCCCGGGGTCTTAACTCCTTCCCGCCCTGCCCTTATAACTAGTGCTTATATCTAACGTGGTTATATATAACCACGTCTGGAGGGGGTTTCTGCCCCCTCCAGAAAAGGCTGCCATTCGATCAGTGGTGCAGGAAAGCTGATGGCCTCTTAGAAGCAGGGAATCTGAACACGAGGTTAGAAAGGCCCCTGGAAGTCTGAGTTGCCCATCTGTGTTTGCAGGGAGGTTACAGTATGCGGGTCTTTACTTTCTGGCCAGGTAGCCGCGACACATGGCCTGGAAAGCCATGATGACATCCGTGATCTTCAAGTCTCGTTCCTCTTCCAGGTGGGCCAGGACCCCGGTTCGGAAGAAGATTTTGCTCTGCCCAATTCTGTACAAGTTGGGGTCGAGTTCGAGGGCTTTGATCTGCAGAAGGAAGGAGGACTCTGTTTCCCGTGTTCAGCTGTGCCGTTTGGCCAGGGGTTAAGCGTGTTTAAGGAGGGTCCCACCCATGTAGTTCCTGGCCGTGCGACCAGAGGCTGGAAGGTCCGCAGTGTGATTTCTGGGGAGGGTCTGGGGTGGGCTCACCATGAGAATGCAGGCCTGTTTCCCGTCCATGAAGCCTTTGGGAATGGCGTTCGCGGCCAGGATCTCGTAGCTTGAGACACAGGGCAGAAGTCACTGACTGAGCGCATCTCCATCCATCCATCGTCCATCGTCCATCCATCCCTCCCTCCGCCCAGCCCCACTCACCCACCACCCCACCTGGGCCTGGCCCCAGCGGACTCACCGTTGGCGGAACTCTTGGAAGACGATCCTGTTGGGGAAGCCCTGACGACAGATACGGATGCCTTCCAACACCCCGTTGCACCGCAGCTGCTCCAGCACCAGAAAGGCGTCCAGCTTGCCTGACTGCAAAGGCGGAAAGGCCAGTGGACCACTGGGGCCTCCGGGAGCAGCAAGTCCCAATCTCAGGCCGGGTTGACCCACCTCACCAGGCCACAGGAGGTCAACGAGGCCCAGGTGAGGTCTCAGCTGAGAGTTCAGGTGCCATCTCTCTTGTACTTGGTGGCACAAGCATCACCTCCTTGTCGCCTCCCTCTCCCCTGTTTCCTGTCCATCACCACCTAGCTCCTACCTCCCAAATATTTCCCAGTCCACCCACTTCTCTCCACTGGCCATTGTCACTACCATCCCTTTGCCACCATCTTCTCCTGCCCAGACAACCACCACAGCCTCCTACCTGGTCTTCCTACCCCCATCCTGCCTCTCTCCTCCAACCCCTCATTTGGTTTCCAAAATGTAAATCTGATTGTGACATACCCTTGCTTTTAAATGCCCCCAATGGCATCCTATAGAAGGAAGGCCAAGCTCTGGTCAATCCACAAGGAACTCCATGATCTAGCCCCCGCCTGCTGATTCAGCCTCATCTATCCCTGATCCCTGCCTCACACCATTATGCATCAACATGAAACCACCTACCCAGCATTTTCTTGCCAAGACCCTTCATTTCTCACCTTCACACTTTTGCTTTACTGGTCCCTCTGCCTAGGATGTCCCCCTCACTCTGCCCCGCCCTCACCAAGTTGATGCCTACTCATTCTTCAAGTTCACATTCTCTAAGCAGCTCTCTCTGAGCCCTGTGGCTGGACTGTGAGCCCCGGCTGTCTGGTGTTCTCATAATTTACACTATCTCACATTACATCATGGTTATCAGCTTGTACCCTGTAGGATGTTTAGCAGCATCCCTGGCCTCTATGCACGGGATGCCAGTAGCAGCCCCCTCCCAGTTATGACAACCAAAAATGTATCCAGACATAGCCAAGTGTCCCCGGGGGGGGGGGGGCACAGCTGCCCCCAGCTGAGCATCCCTGCACTAGATTATAAGAAACTTGCAGGCAAAGACTACAATTTATCCAGCATTGTACCTCCAGCACCTGGCACAGGTGGAGCTCAGTAAATGTTAACTGGAATAATGGACAGACGAGGGATGACATACGCTGTGCAGCAACTCCAGGGCTGCAAGTCTCTGGATACATTCTCCCCTCCTCCATTGCCATTTTTTTCCTCCAGGATGGTGACTGGGTATCAAATCAGACCACCTTCCAGCCACGTCAGATGAAGCCCTCGGGGTGGGGGGTCAGGCTTTCCTCCTGCCCCTCTCCCCAGTCTGCCTCCCCTTCCCTGCAGTCCCCTGACCACCAAGGAGCTGGGCAAGTGCCTTACCCTCTTCTCGTGGTTGGGGATGATGCAGCGCACAAAGTTGGGTGTGGTGTTGCGCAGCGTGGTCATCAGCTTCCCCAGCTGCTCTTTGTACAGCTGCCCCACCGTGCGGAACATGCCCTTCTTGGTCTTGGAGGCGCTGGGCAGCGAGCTCTCCGTCATCTTGGCCATCTGGTCCAGCCCCACGATGCGGTCCACTGTGGGGCACATAAGGGCAGCATCAGCCTCTGGCCGGGGGCCCTCCACCCCCACACAGGCCAGAGGATCAGGCCTGGAGGGTGGAGACTGCAGGTCCCCTGCTCCCTCTTGGTGGGCACTGGCCCCATTCCTTCCTCTGCCAGCCATTGCCTTCCCTCCAGGAGTGGATAAGGGGAGGCGCAGGGGGGATTGCTTTCCAGCTATTGTCTATTTGGGAAATCCTGAGAGCTCCTGAGTGACAGAAAGAACAAATTCTCTCTAAGATTGTCACAGAGACCTGGGAGTCAATCCTGCTCTTGCCACTGCCTTGACCATGGCGCCATTTTGTGCCTCGGTTTCTCCTTCTATAAAATGGAGGTAATAACAGCATCAACCTCCTAGGGCAGGAATAAGTGAATAGGGCATGTAAAGTGCTTACCTCCCTGCCCACCTTCAATCCTTCATCCACCAACAAATTATTGAGAACCTACTATGTGCCAGGGGGACTCTGTGTCCCCCCAGCCCAGCTCATATTCTATGGATGTTCTAACAGAAGGAGACAGACAATGATCACATACATAAGCATACAATATTTTGGGTGGTGAGGGGTGCTTGAAAAGATAAAGCAGGGTTAAGGGGGAAAAGAGAGTGATGGGTTGTCTCTCTGATAAGTTGATATTTGAGCAGAGACCAGAAAGAAGTGAGCGAGTGATCAGGTAGATATCTAGGGAAAGAATATTCCAGGCAGAAGGTTATTATAATAATAATAATAATTACTATTATTATTACTACCACCACCACCAAGATTCTTTTTCTTTCAGAACAGAATGAGAGACTCCCACCAGCCCAGCGGGTGCTACACATACCAAGCCCAACCCACTGGCATTGCTATAAATTTCCCTTGAAGTACTGCTTTTGCTGCAACCCACAAATGTTTATAAGTTGTGTTTTCATTTTCATTTAGTTCAAAATTCTTTTTAGTTTCTCTTTGAGAAAATTAACAATTTCTCAATCTCTTGAGGAAATCAAAAATAAGTTTTTTGACCTATGTGTTATTTAGAAGTGTGGTGTTTAATCTCCAAGTATTTTGGGATTTTCTAGTTATCTTTCTGTTATTGATTTAATTTAGTTAGTTTAATTCCATGGTGGTCTGAGAGCAGACACTATATGATTTCTGTTCTTTTAAATTTGTTAAGGTGTGTTTTATGGCCCAGAATGTGGTGTCTCTTGGTGAATGCTCCACGTGAGCTTGAGAAGAATGTGTATTCTGCTGTTGTTGGACAAAATCGTCTATAGATGTCAATTATATCCAGTTGGTTGATGGTGATAGCGAGTTCAACCCCGCCGGCATTACACTGCACCATTTCTGCTCCTTGTACTTGATTAGACTCTGTGTAATCATTTCTTTGCTTGTCTGTGTCTCCCTTAAAACTGTGGGCTCCTTGAGGGAAGTGCCGTGCTGAGTTCATCAAGAGTCCCAGGGTGAGGCAGACCCAGGGTGAGATGCTGTTACCCTATCCCTGGGCCTGGCAGACGGTTGGCACAGTGACCCTGATGCCTAAAACAAGGGCAGCCAGTCCTGTAAGTGCCAGGCTCACAGGCTCTGTGCCAGGGACAAAATCTGCTGTGGTCACTGAGGTCCAGGAACAAAAGCAGCAAACTCCACCATCACTAACAGTCATTACAACAGCCGACATGTACTGAGCCCCTACAGTGGACCCAGCACCTCACACGGATTCTCTCTTCACTGGTCTTCAGAGGAAACCAAAGTGTGGTCCCCGGACCAGCAGCATCAGCATCACCTGGGAACTTGCTGGAAATGCAGATTCTTAGGTCCCACCCAGACCTGCTGAGCCAGACCCTCCGGGGATGGGGCCCAGCGATCCGAGTTTTAACAAGCCCTGTACGTGATCCTGAGGCATTCTCAAGCTTGAGCCCTACTCTGATTTTGCCTTCACAATAATCCTAGGAGAGGTGGAGACTATTATTATTTTCCTGGTTTTACTCATGAGGACACTAAAGCTTAGCGAAGTCAAGTGACTTGTCCAAGATCACACAGCTAGTACACAGCAGAGACGAGACTGAAGTTAAGTCTTTCAGACTCCAGATGGGGGAACTCTAACTCACTATTTCTTCCATCATTGCCCTGATCTCAAGACCTTCTCTCTGGGGTCCAGGCGTGGGGTTGAGAGTCTCAGGAGTCACCACTCAGGAACGTGTCAACAAGACGTCACTAGCACCTGACAACGTTGCCCCCTCCCCACCCCCACACAGGTCTTCCCCTCCTGGGAACAGGCGTGGGAATCAGGGGCAGCCGGAAGGAGGCGGAGGACTCTGGGTGTCCAGTCCTCCTGCTCCAGCGGGCAGGGCCTTACCGTCCTTCCACAGGTCGGCCATGAACTTGTCTGAGGAGGCGTTGAGGAGGGACGTCACATTGTCATTCAGCGGGTCCATGTTCTTGGTCAGCCAGGCACTCGCATTGTAGTCCACCTGCCAAGGACCACCTCGTGGATCAGGTGCTCTTGCTTTAGTCACACACTAAGGGCAGGGCCTGAGTCCTCCCGTTTCCCTCCCGGATCTTCCGAAGTCAGAGAGGAAACGACATTAGTGGCCACCATGATGGGAATCCACAAACACCAATGAAGAGACCAACAGATCAGTATTTTAAAGGGCCCTGCACAGCTGGGCATCAGCCAACGGCAGCCATCGCTGGCAAGGCCTCATCTCTATTCCTTGCCTTCTCCTAGCAAGCCTTCTCTGGCAGCCTTCTTTCCCCAGAGCCCAGAATGATGCCTGTGAGTTCCAAAAGGTGAAGAGCTTTGCTGATGGCGAATACCCTCCCTCACATCCAAAGTTCTCCTCTCATCCAGAGAAAGCTTGACAACAATTCTAGTTTGTAAATTCAATTTGGGGACCTCTTTTCCCCTCTCTGATGATGGAGATTTTGATATATGGATGTACAGGAAAAGGACATATATGGCTATTTAAATTCCCACCTTGAACACTGACAGTGACCAAAGCTTTAATTTTATTATTATGACTGTGAAGTGGAAGGAACTGGTAAAATAGCTCTCTGGTGGGTTATTACGGGATGTGGGTTGTTATGGTGATGGCCAGGCCTGATCTGAGAGGAGACTGAAAAAAAAAAAAGCTTGTAAAGTGGGGGGAAAAAAGCATTCCCTCTACGTAGTTAAGAAAACAAACATATACTCCCTTGAGTATAGGGTAGGAGTTGGCAAATTTTTTTTGGTAAAAGGCCTAGATAGTAAATATTTTCATCTTTGTGGGCCATGTGGTCTCTGTTACAACCACCCAACTCTGCAGCTGTCGCACAAAAGCAGCCATGGACAATATGTAAAGGAGTGGGCATGCCTGTGTGCCAATAAAACTTTATTTGCAAAAACAGGGTGTGGGCCAGATTTGGTGCATGGGCTGCAATTTGCCCATCCCTAGCTTAGGGCAAAACAAATGCATGTCCCCCTGATGCATCTAGGATACTGGGAAGTCATTAAAATATCCTAAGGTTCTGTAACCCAGGCTCAGCTATGCCTTTCCTACATTATCCAGGACCCTCAGGAGCCATAGGGGAAGGTCCTGTATATTTATAGCCATCACATGATGATGATGATGATGATAATGATAAAGGAGGAGAAGGAGGAGGTGAAGATGACGACGATGATGACAACCATTACAGATGTCCCTGGAGCACAGGCCGGCAATGGCAAACCCAAGGCCGCATTAAGGGAGATTCTTGTTGGACCCAAGAGTGAGTTTATTGGCCACCCCATTCCCGTTGGCCCTTCCTGTTGGGTGTAATTTGTAGCAGGAAAGATTTGGAGTCTATACAAGAAAGAACTGCCTGGCCACCATGGTTGGAATATATTAGAGAGGCTAATACGTACATATCTTGTTCTTTACAGATGCTTAGACAAAGCACACACAGAACTTGGTTGGGATTTGATTTACACCAGACGCCTCTGGGTTCTGCCATTCCCAAGTTGTTCCTACTCTGAGCATCCCGCCTGGGTCCCCCGGGACACAGAGAGCCCTGGGGCCTGTGACTGGTACCTTCCCGGCGTAGTGGATGATGGAGAACTCGGTTTTATCCTTGAGCTGCTTGGGTTTCTGAAACTTGGGGTGGTTGCCTTGCTCCGTACACAGCTTCTCCACGAAGGACTTGTCTGTGGCTTTGGGGAACCAGCACTCCTCGTCCAGCAGGGCCAACACACCTGGAGGGTTGTTCTGTGGGAGACAAGTAGGGTAGGCAGGATCACAGCAAGGCCTCAGGCTCGCCAGCAGGAGCTGGCCACCCAAACACATGCATAGGCAGCCCTCTAGCCCTATTACCACATCTGCCTACATATAAAGATGGATTTGTGTCCTTCCCTCCGTTCCCCCGAAATCTATACTCAAATTACCGTGTCCAAGGGACCAGCACTGGGGATGGAAGGGCCGGCACCAACAGGACATATGTTTGCTGCTGCCCTCTAGTGGGCAGCACACACATAACATCACAAAGATCTCACTTCTTGCAAAAGAATTCGTTGCTTTACATATAAATTCACCTTAGGGTTCCTTCTAGTAAAGCGCTTCCTTGTGGCTGAGATAGTCTAAACTAAGGTGTCAAGAGCATCGCCAAATTTACACAGGCCATTCGCTCCGCTGGAACAGTTTCCACTTTTGGGACTCAAATCAGAGAAGCGTTTCTTGACTGCTCTGTGCAAAGCAGGCCTCCCTAAGTCATTCCCCACATTGTTCTTACCAGAGGTTCTAGGAGTTTGGGATGCATCAATGAACAAAACAAAGACCTGTGCCCTTGGGAATGAATGAACGGGAGAGAGGGGAAGGGAATGAACGAATGGGAGAGAGGGAAAGGGAAAGATGAATGGGAGAGAGAGGAAGGGAATGAATGAATGGGAGAGAGGGGCAAGGAACGAATGAATGGGAGAGAGGGGAAGGGAACGAATGAATGGGAGAGAGGGGAAGGGAACGAATGAATGGGAGAAAGGGAATGAATGAATGGGAGCGAGGGAGGGAGAATGAATGAATGGGAGGGGAAGGGAATGAAGGAATGGGAGAGAGGGGAAGGGAATGAAGGAATGCGAGAAAGGAAGGGAGGAAGGGAAAGAGGGAAGGAGAAATAAAGAAGGAAAATGCCTTTGCTATTAAAATGTGCGTTAAGGGAAAGTGCGATTGAGTGCACAGGACCCGGGAATGGGGGACGCGGAGCACACGTGGAGAGGGCGGGGTCCCGTGCCGGCTGAACGAGGCCACCGCGCATGCGCCTGTGCGGCGGGCCCTCACCGGCCGCTCGATGAGCTCGATGCAGGGCTGTAGGTCCAGCCCGAAGTCGATGAAGTTCCACTCGATGCCCTCGCGCTGGTACTCCTCCTGCTCCAGGATGAACATGGTGTGGTTGAAGAGCTGCTGCAGCTTCTCGTTGGTGTAGTTGATGCAGAGCTGCTCGAACGAGTTCACCTGAGCATATGACACCGGGGGCGGCCCAGTGAGCACGGAGGTCAGAGAACAGGGGGTCCCGCGGAAGCTCCACCCTGGAGAAAGCCCCATGGCCTGACAGCCTTTCCACAAGAGTCTGCTCTGCCATTTCAGCGCCCAGAGAGGGTGTAGACCCCAACAAAGGCTGTCTAGAGTTCACAAGCGCTCGCTCTTCTCATCGCCTTGTTTTAAGGATGCTTATCTCCTTCACCTGCACAATGATCTACGGATAGAATACCATGTAAGGTATTTTATCACTCCCATTTTGCAGATGTGGACGCTGAGGCTCAGAGAGGGAGTAATTCCACAGTAGGTATGTTTTGGAATATCTGTCAATCTCAAGACCTTCCCTTTCACTGAGAACTTCCCTCCAACCCATGGGGGTGGGATCCATTAGCCATGTTTACGCTACATGAAGTACTGCAAGACCCTGAAAACAGTGCTGGGCTCTGAGGTGACCACGGGATCCAACACAGGTGAGTAAGAGTCAATAAGACTCAATTCCAAGATTTTGGTTGGAACTGTTGGAAAGAGTTGGAACTGGTTGGATCTGCCAGGGTTGCAGCTGTGGCAGCCATCTTGCCACCATGAGGGAATGGAGCCAATGTGGAGGTAGATAGAAAGAGGGAGATGGCAGGA